>NC_068398.1:3882898-4219327 GCF_023724105.1 Carassius gibelio
CATTGCCAACCTTTAAATTAAGTTGACAATAAGTAATAAACAGTATTGAGTTGTTGAGTATTTAAAAGTATTATGATCACCATGTATTCTCTGAGTAAGTTACAGAACTGGCGAGTTTGTGTCTGTGCGTTCACTGTTCACAGAGTTCAAATATCTATCTATATATATATATATATATAAATAAACATGATATTGAATGATCTTTCACCTGAAGTAGACAAGTCAGAATTTGAATTTAAATCTGGGTTCAGGTTTTGTTGTAATATTGCATTTGATTCAATATCCACATTACCTGATGATGCATAAGTTAATTCTAAATCATGTGTGCTTGTGTTTTTCAGCGGCTGTGAGACGTAACCGTCTAACATCCGATGCCACAGAGAAAGACATTGATTCCACCGTTAAAAGATGGCTGTATCTGGCCCCAGACAGAGATGGTGGACGGAAAGAAAGGATGAAGAGCAAAGTGCTTAAGGACAATATGACTGGTTAACAGGATTCAGGCTTGGATGTTCAAAAGCTCTGTCGAGAGTTCAAATTGTTCAGTGACAGAATTACTGTTTCAGAGTCATTTGAAGAGTACTACTTGTTCCTAGCCATAAACGTGGACATAAAAAGTGTTTTGTGAAGTGAAACTTGTTGATGAAACATGTTCTAGTGTTATATGTTTAGTGAATCTTGTTCGTGACCAGAAACATGGATGTTCAAGCATTAAGCAAAGCAATGAAACTTGATGATCAAGTACCACTTAAAGTGAAACATCATAAACCAAAAAAACAGCACTTGTTTTATTTTTGTTTTTATTTATTTTTAGCTGAACTGACAGAGGAGTGTCATTTTAGAGAGGAGTTTGTACAACGGAAAAATGTCATGATGAAAAAACAGATGCCAATGCTTTGATGTTTAACACAATTAAATATTTGTTCAGAATACTGTCTTGATGTGACTATTTATCTGGGAGGGGTGTGTAAGTGGCTTGGTTATGGTGGTGTTGAGGCTGACGTGGAATCTAGTCCAGAGTATTGGAGTTATGGGTAATTAACTTGGCCGAGACTTGGTCCAGTTATGGCCCATGTATGGCCTTTGTTTGGAATCCAGACCTGGTCCACACTAGGACCGTCATTCATTGCGGTATGTGGGCCAAGTCTTGTGGGCCAGAGCTGGGCCACAGAAAAATTGGATCATGCTCAGCTGTGGCTCAGTTTTGGGCTTTCTGGTTAAAGACTGGTGTTGATATGGTTTACTTAAGGTTATGTTTTGATTCCATTGTTATATTTCGATCTGGCCCAGTTCTGGGCCAGTTATGGGTAATTAACTTGGCTGAGACTTGGTCCAGTTATGGCCCATGTATGGCTTTTATCTGGAATCCAGACCTGGTCCACACTAGGACCGTCATTCATTGCGGTATGTGGGCCAAGCAAAAGCTGGTTGTGTGGGCCGGAGCTGGGCCAGAGAAAATTTGCTATGTGGGTAGCAGTTTAAGGCAAGTAAACTTCATAATGTCATGTTATCAGTTATCAGTTGTTGTTGTTTTTACTAAGAGTAAAATGTTTGTTTTTTGTTTCTGTAGATCTATACAAAAAAAAAAATGATTTTATATATATATATATATATATATATATATATATATATATATATATATATATATATATATATATATATATATATATATATATATATATATATTTTTTTTTTTTTTTTTTTTTTTTCCAACACTGAAGGACGGAGATATTTATACTATACCCTACTGAATAACTGGAAAAGGAGAGGCTTGATGGAGGAAATGGGGATTATTGTTTCACTGACTTTGATCCACCTGAGTTTGTGTGTGTTTGAATCACCTCAGGAGTTGGTACGAATCCAATATTCCCGGGAGTTTCTTTTACAATGGTACAAGCCTAACAACGTGAAACAACCCGCGGGATTTGGCTATCCTGATTTGGGAAGTTTTTCACCTGTTGCAGTTGGACAAAAACAAAATCGCTCGCGACAAAATGGCTCTATATTTAAATTTCGAAAGAGAGGACGGAAAGGAGGTGTTCGTCAGAAAATGAAAAAAAAAAACTAATTCTTTCTAAAACTCCTCTCCCTATAATTTTGTTAACGAATGTGCAGTCTTTACGTAAAAAGATGGATTAGCTCCAAGCTATGGTGAAATTCCAGCATGACAACAGAAAAAAATAGTGCAACTATCTTTATGAACTGTATAATTATATAATGATTTACTTAGTATACATAATATACATGATCGATCCATTGACTGTAATCTGTGTCAGAATCGAGTTTACCGGGACATCGCAAGACATAAATCCCAGTGCTTTAGATGTAGCTCTGTTTCATCCTTGTTTTTTTTTTTTTTTTTTTGTCTAAGTACTCTGTCGTGTGTTTTCTGTGCTTTTTTGGAGAGTTTTCTCATGCAAATGTGTTATTGTGTGTTTGTATTCATGCACTTATGACAGACTTTACTTTTACTTTGTTTTCGTTCATTTTCCAAAGCAATAGGCTATGTTAAGTAGTAGTTTAAAAGACTACTTATTGGTTTAATATGGGAGAGTTTGAACCAATCTGGGCATGGGGGTGGGACTAAGCATTTGTTTCTTCCTATAGGAATACCCTTCTCGTTTCTTCTGACGAATCAATGTTGTCAAAATGTGATGACGTAATCACGTTCACTTATGAATATCCAAATTAGATAAAGCCGCGGGCGGCTGTCTTGGTCTTTGAGGGTTAAGAGCTAAAATCAATCTTTATAGGTAAACTAGGCCCAGAACTTTACACACAGGCAAACACGGCATGTGTAACGCAGGAAAGCGTGTTACTATAGTCTAGTAAAGTAGTGTAGTTACCAATATTATTAGTGTAATGCGTACTTCGTTACCAAAAAAAGTAATATAGTTACTGTAATCCGTTACTTTGTAACTCATTACCCCCAACACTGATAGCATTCTAGATCGCTGCGGTAGATAGAGACATTAAACAACCACACAAAGTGTTGTAAGTGCATCATTTGTAAAAAAAAATGTTAAATGCTTGTTCTGTGTTAGAAATGGAGTTTACACTCTGTCATTCATACACATGCTCACATTCTTTCACACACACACACACACACACACACACACACACACACACACGTCTGTTAAATGTTATAATATCAATGTTAATGTTGTGGTTTATTTGTGTACTGTCATGCCAGAATAGTTGGTAAAGAACCTAACTAATTGTACATTTATTGTATAATAGTGTTTTCGCATATTTTTATTAGTGCTGTCAAAATTAGCGCGTTAACGCATTCGATTAATTTGAAATATTTAACGCGTTAAAAAAAAATAACGCAATTAACGCGGTTGCAGTTTTTTTTATTTCCAGTTGTGGCCTATGTGTGTTCAACGTGCAAAGAAATATGGATAAGACCAAGGAAGGACTTTTAGACGGAAAGTTTCAGTATAAAACTCTGCCGGATTACTCTTCAGTCTGCCACAAGAAACATTACTCTTCATTCAGTCTGCCACAAGAAACAGCAACATTAAAATCATGAACTCAAATGTCATTGTTTAAAAAACAAAAAAAACAATGACTGTAACAGTGCGTAAATCAGACCTTTCTGTAACGCTAACGTTAATAAGCTTAAACGAAAATAAACGAAATAATTGTGTAGCGGAGTATTTTTTGTACACAGTGCCGCGAACTGTCAATCACTCCTGTGCGCGTGCATCACTGTCCTTGCAGCTGCAGCAACTTGCGCTCTCTCTCTTCATCAAGCTTTAAAACAAAAACGGGACAAAAAGATCATATTGTTTTTGTGCATAGGCTATAGATTAATTAGATAAATGAATATCTAAATTTGTGCCTTGCCGTCTACGGTATTTTTTTAGAACTTAGAAAAAAGATGCTGCAGCCAATGAACCGCCAGCGGGGGCTGCAGGACGACTCAACCTCCGCAGACAGTTTTTAATGTTTATCAGACAATAAATACTCAAGATTTTGCTTTAGTGTATAACTCACAACGAGTTTCACACACCTTCTCCGGCCACGTTGAGTTGTTGACACTTAACAGTGGGAAAAGCGACACATGCGCTATTCACTTGTATAACTTAAGGGTGAATGGGTAATGTAGTTTCTGCTCTGGGTGGGATGAATTAGGAAGCTTGCATTGTGAAGGGCGCTCTGAAAATCGGCAGTGCAGGTGAAAGATTAAAACCTCTATTAAAACAGATGTCCAAATGAGCGTACCGGTACGCTACAAGCACGTTCTGGGCGCACGGAGAGGTGGCGGTACGCTCAAGAGCTATATTTGGAAGTGGCGGTACTGAGTACCGGTGCATACTGGCCCACTTAAAGCACTGGCAATGACTATACTTTGGAATTTTTTTGCAGTCCACTTAGAATTCAACATGGAAATCATTTTTGTCTATTATTGGCATTGATTGTTTTGAAATTCAAATGGTACTTACATGCCTGTGTTTTTATTTCTGTAATAAATATGGCTTTCAAGCCAACAGTTAATTTGGAGGATATTGATGGTTTATTGCAGGTATGTTGTTTACATGAGAAAATCTGTGTTACAAGTTAAACAAAAATTCCAATAAACAATCATATTTTGAATTTAAATAGTTTCTTTGTCTTGAGTTTACATTAATTATTTACATTTTACATTTACATATCCAAAAAGTTTCAGTCTTTTAATTGCGATTAATCGCGATTAATCGCGATTAATCGCGATTAATTTTAAAAAATTGTGCGATTAATTAGTTAATTTTTTTAATCGATTGACAGCACTAATTTTTATACAATATATAAAATTGAACAAAGTTCAATTTGATCTTAAATGTTCAATGCTTTATTAATTTTTTCTTACATGTTACTTTTTGACTTTTCTCTTGTTTTAAACATTTTCCTTTTGATAATTATAATTTGTGTGTAAAGTGATTTTTAAAATGAACAATATTTGTAGATTTAATGCCTAGCTCAATTTGGGTTTATTTTAGCCTAGCAGTGTTTCCCCACAGCCTTGCATTGAATTGGTGGCGGCACACTGCGAGTTCATTTTCTTCCAGCAGGAGGCGCTAAGAGCGGCAGAGGAAAGGTTTTCTGAGCTCACAAACACTGCCTTACACCCGTTTGACACATACTCCGTCTGCAGTGCGTATGCGTTGCATATTTTTATACGCACCCATGTTAACGGATTCCAGCGTTCACACTGCACACGGTTGTGGTCCGTCAGTGTGTTCCAGGAGCAGTGCAGCGATCGTTTACGCACCGAGTCTATTTTTGCTGTGCTGCATGCACTGAATTAAAATTACATTGTTCGTGGTAAAAATTAACATGGATTGACATGGAAATGCAGTCATTTCATAATAAATGTATACTAATTAAAGCCTAATGTGTTTCACACGCAACCCATGGGTTTTGGCTGGATTTAAAACAAGAAAGAGAGCAACTTTAGAGAAACAAGGCAACATTATATATGCACTTTCATAGAGGCAGAGAAGAAAGAAAGTTCTTTAAGACCAGCGAATCATAGACTTCAATTAAATCATGCAGCTGATCATCTGCAGATCACATGTAGTGAACAAATAAAACAGTTTATCATTGCACATCTGTGTTCACTGCATGCACAATGGATGGAAACCAGAGAAACTTCAACAGAATAAATCAACATTAGACTCGACTTACAAAACACATATAACTCTTCATTCTCATTTCTTTATTTCTGTGAAACAGCTCTTTCAGTTTAACTGATTGAATATTGTCAAGAGTATTCAATAAAACTCACAACAGTGAAAGTAAACTGTGTCTGTACCTTGTGTAGACGTTTCTGCTGGAGTCACTGCTGTTACTCTTTTAGTTTGATCTGTAAAGATGACATTACCTCAGATGAATATAGAACATGACGATCATATTTTAGTTAACACACAAGATACCTCTAATATAACACAATGTAAAGTACTGTTGTGAGAGTCACCGATGCTGTACCTTCAGTTTCGTGTCTGTTTGTAGTTGTGCGATGCTGAGAGTTTGTGCTGTAGACTGGAATCAGTGCTGAATGAGTTAAATCAGTTTGATCTGTAAAGATGAACGTTAGCTCAGATTCATCATACTGTTGAACATGACAGTCATGTTTTATTTAGTTAACACACAAGATAACTCTTCACTGATGTGAGAAAGTCACTGATTCTGTACCTTCAGTTTCATCTGTGTTTGTAGTTGAGCGATGCTGAGAGTTTGTGACTGCTGTCATTGAATCAGCTTGATCTGTAAAGATGATGTTAGTTCAGATTCATCATAAAACATGACAATCATATTTCAATCACTTAACACAAGATGACTCTAACATTATCTATCATTATATTAACACATCTAAGACTCTTCTACATCTGATCATGAGATTGTTTTCTCACCTGAGATCTTGACAGTGTATGAGACTGAGGTCTTGAGTTGATCTCTGTGAGTAACTTCACATCTCCACTCTCTGTTGTGATCTTCATTCAGGATTGTTGTCTTCAGAGAGATGATACAGTGATCTGGAGCTGATATCTGATATCTGGAGTCTGAGTTTGTCAGTTTATCACCAGCCTGATTCACCCAGAACAGATCAATTCGCTCAGAACGGATCAAATCACCACAAGAGACTCGAGGATATGATGAATACAACTGACAGAAGAGAGTCACAGAGAGACCTGCACTGATCTCAGATGAAGAGACTGAAACACAGAATAACACACACATCACACACTCTTCAATCATCACAAGAAGATAAATGTAGAATTAACTTTTTAAATTGATCATTTGATCATAAAATTACCATGAAGAACATTCAGAAAAACACGAGCATCAGTTCTCAGTTTGTGTCCATTCACATATTGTTGGCAGATGTAAGATCCACAATCTTCTTTTGTGACGCTCTTGATGTTCAGAGAGCAGTCAGACTCCAGACTCAGTCTCTCATGTTTCTCTATGTCTGTCTTCTTTCTCCCTCCAGAAAACAGTTCAACTGCTGATGAATAACTGAATCTGTTATAGATCCATGTAGTTGATTTACAGCCAGGAAGAGCATTATTACAGGGCAGACGGACATCTTCACCAGAACTGATGAACACATGAGCATCATCCACTCCACTGAGACCTGAAACACAAGAACACATGAGTGATTATTATGCTATATATTAATAAATGAAGACATAAACACACCATCATTAAAAGATTCAGATCACGCAGTCTTTTTCCTCATTTAAACAGTTCACCCAAAAATTTAAATAAGCCTGTTTTACTCACCCTCGAGACATCCTCGGTGTGTTTGACTTTCTTCTAATTTTCACTTTTAGGTGAACTAACCCTTTAATGCAAACACATTCTCCAGAATAAAATATTTATAGTATTAAAATGTGAAATGAGATGAGATATTCCTGTGTATTTTCAGCATCATTTCTCCAGTCTTCAGTGTCATGTGATCCTTGATAAATCTTTATAATATGCTGATTGATTATTATTGGTGCTCAGTTATTAATAATGTTTTCTATTACTATCAGTGGTAAAAACACTTATTTGATGAATTATAATGTTCAAAAGAACAGCATTTACTTGAAATATAATCTTTTGTAACATTAGAAAGTTTTTTACTTTCAATTGAATGCCTATTTGCTTAATAAATGCATTAATTTCTATTAAACACACACACACACACACACACACACACACGAACACACACACACTGAATGGTAATATAGTTCAAGTTTCACGTATTATTTCTCAAATGTACAAGTGTCTGTGACAGAACTTTTTGTAAGGTTTAGGCAAACTACAGCAGAACAAGAATAACAACAGAAATAAAATAAGAAAGGGGCAAGTCAGAAGTTTAATGCAAACACACTCTGTTAAATTAATTACATTTACATTTATCCAGAATAAACAGTTTGTCTTGATCAGAGAGCTGTTCGAATCACAAACACACTCTTAACATGAAGATAATTCAGCATCAGATGTTTGATTGTGAAAGCATCTAGTTTCAGTGCGTTCAGGAATAATCCAGTATATTCTGTTTGTAACACAATAATAAACTGATCATGTTCAGATGAACTCTTTCTCAGATTAATTCACTAACTGTCTTGAAGAGAAAACACAGATGTCTTTACCTGTGAGAAGTGAAGAGAGAAAGATCAGTCCCAGCAGACACAAGTGACACTTATCAGCCATCTTCTCTTTCTGTCAGTCTTCCTCTTCATTATATGATCTCAACTCTTTCTTTAAATACTCTCAGCTCTTCCTGTGTGTGTTCACTTCCTCTGATCTACAGTCTGAGTGTTGAAATCCTGCTTTATAGTGAGACGATGTCAGTGCTGCTTGACTTTTCTCTTGGTAATATTGATTAAATATTATATTTATCCTATAGAAGACATTTGCATCAGTTTTCTAAATGTTCTAAAAGCCAGATGTGTTTTGAAGGCCTCATGGTCACATGACTGTAACTGTATGCAGGATGAGTAAAGATTATTAAACCGTTGACCGCTCGAGTGTAATGTTTGTGCCTCTGGAAACCTCTGGGCTTTAAATAAAAGATTACTTTTAAAAATAGACCAACAGGTAAAATCCCACAATAAAGGAGAATCAAAGGAGTTAATGAATAATTGTAGATTGTGAGGGGAGTAACACAGATATAAAACTGGCCATATGCTGATTGGGTGATGATAAAACTATATAAAAATAGTAGCCTCATTAGAGATGATTTCAGATAAACGTCTGTCATCTCGACTTTGTTGTCATTGTTCAGTAAAGTCTTATTTTGACTTCAGGGTCTCTGTGTTTCTTGACTGATTCTTCTGAGAGTGAGCCGAGTCTCTCCACGACAAGATCCACTCAAATTCAAGTAGTTTTCACAACTAATATGTATCTTCGTTGATGATAATAAAGTAATGAACAGTACACTTGTACTGTAATAAGAACAGTTCCTCAAGATAAACTTGTGGTTGATGTTCAATAGTAACAGCTCAGGCAGGTCATTCTGTAAACACCTCAACAGATTCAACTTTCTCTGGAGAGCTGAGCACAGACTGATGCTGCTTTTCTGTTGAACTCTGTTCCTCTTATGTTTACTATCTATCTAACCCTTACTATAACCATAAGCACTAACCTGGGTAACACAAGACTTTGACATGACAAGAGGTTGTGACACGTTCTTCAGTGAGAACAGCAAACATGATCCTAGTCTCAGTCTCAGACCGTCAGCTGAACGTCTGATGCATACGACACACAAAACACTTCATGAGTTTCATCATCAGGTTGGTCGAATTATACAGGATTTCCTGGAGACGTGTGTGTTGCGAGACTAATGTGAGCCTGGAGCACAGAAGCAGTAAGATATAGCACAGGTATATTTGAAGCAATAGCCAACAATACAGTGTATGGGTCCAAATTATTGATTTTTCTTACATGCCAAAAATCATTAGGATATTAAGTAAACATTGTTTCATGAAGATATTTTGTAAATTATCTACCGTAAATATATCAACTCTTAATTATTGTAAATTTATACGGAGTGTTAATGACTTCATTTGGATAACTTTAAAGGGGATTTTCTCAGTATTTATATTTTTTTCATTGTTGCTTTCACAGTTCTGAATGTGTGAGAAAAAAAGAAACACTCCCTGAATGTGTGAGAGTTCACCCCCATCAGTCCAAACTGGGATCAGAGATCATCAGTTGTGTGTGGGTTAAGATGCCAGTTCCTCTTCTTTCTTCAAGCGAGTTTCTTTAATAACCTCTGCGGTCAAACACACTGAGTTCTCACAGCCAGAAATAACATGTTTCCAAACCTCAACAGTGAGATCACTGCTCTGAAATTATTATAAAGAGATGTGACGTGCGGCCCAGTATAGAAACACATACTCAGAATTTATGAATTTGTGCTGAATTTATGCTCATCACAAGTGCTCTCTCACACACACACACACACACACACACACAAACACACACACACACACACCGTGGCAGTGAGCAGACTCTACATGTCACAGTTTTACAGAACACATTCAGGGCTTTTCAGAGATGACAGATGATTGGCTGTTTCACCGTGAACACTTTCTCTCTTGGTCAACAAAATGTCTGAAATTAATTTAGTGTTACTCTTATAGAAATATGATCATATTTTTTTAATTATCATTTAAATCAAAATTTTACATTGTGTGTCATAAATCAACATCTCAGGAAAATGTGGGGTTTTAAATCAAAATATGACTGAAACTATATGTTATGAAACAAGACGTTGATTTCATAGATGTGCTCATATGAGGAGACTGAGACACTAAAAGTATGAGACACAACAAATGAACAGAGAAACAAATCATATTTCAATATTCTGTGAAATATTATATTTTATTATGAAATCTTGTCAATTATTACTATTTTCACTACACTTTTTGTTCATTACATGTTGCCCCAAAAACACTATGTAAATTAGTTTTAGTTTACAGATACATATAAAACTTGTTATGGTCATTTAACACACATTTTGGAGAAAAGAAAAACAATATTGAATCATTCTGTTATAGTTGAAAATCATCTTTTATACAATCATCTTTTTAACCAAACCAAAGTTAGATAAAAAAAAATATTTCGTCATTTATTTATATATATATAAATATTTATATATATATAAATAAATGTGTGTGTGTGTGTGTATGTGTGAGTGTGTTTATATGTGTATGTATGTTTGGCATGTTATGTTTTATTTGTCAATAATAAAACATAATATTACAAACAGCTGCTCAAATGATTCAAACACCAGATTATCAGAGCCTGTCCTCCAACAAAAAAACTACCGTATAGGTCATTTGTTCAAGCACCTTATTACGACCTATATTTACGTTTTAAAGTTAAGCGTCTGTCATCATGAAATGACGTATAACATCATTACCAATCAAAACGCACGTTTATTTAAATGCAATGGTGTGGGCTGTTTACACCGATCTCACAGTATTTCTACATATTTTACTAAGTGGCTTATTCGTCCAAATGTCCACACCTAACCCCAGACCTAAACCTAACCCAATCATGCTAAATTATGATTTATTGAGCATATACCTTTTCGTGCACATCCCTTCCCTGGGATCGAACCCATGATAGCATGATTACATATCAAGGTATAACGCAATAATCTACCAACTGAGCTACACGAAACGCAAATCACAGTGCAAATAAAAGAGTACAAAACATTAATATGAAAACGACCTTTTGCTGATAGAGGCGCAATTGTAGTATACGCTCTGATGGGTCGTATTTCAGGGATTTGGACAAACGACCCATACGAGCGTATCTGTTGGAGGACAGGTTGGATTATCATTACTGTCTCATTGTGATAAACACTTACATCATCATGTAGCTTTGCTGTTCTCATAATTAGTGCAAGCTGACAGTTAATTAGCTGTTAATTAGATTAGATGTTAATTATATCCAGGATCAGGTAATCATCTCACTTTCTGATGATTTTTTAAAGCTAAATTGGATTGGATGACAATGATCTAGATATAGACTTTCATATGACTAAATCTGGATCACTGGTGCTCTCCGGATCCCTAATAACACAATAATCTGCCCAGAATCAGCAATAACTATTAATAAATCAGAGCTGGTTTCTCAACATGTGATATTATTATAATGGCACTGAAAGAAACCATCAGGAGTCACGGTTCATATTGCTCTGCTCATGGTGTTTCTGTATAATTATTTGTCTGATTTGTGATGGTTCTTGTTCACAGAGGCATAAAGTTGACTGCAGTTTTCCTGAGCTCCAGCTTTTGTTCCTCTGATGGAAGCGTAAGTCACTTTATCATCACAGCGAACCTGAATCAACATCACAGTCTCTGTTTCAACCCACAGTTATTACAGAATGAGCTTTGAGCTCAATTCAAGACAGATTTATATAAGAATAAAACTAATACAGGTCATGTTGAGGAAGATCAAGAAGTGTTTGCTCACCTTGTTCTTCTTGGCTCTGTTTTTACTGCACACAGTAACTTCAGTATAAGTCACATCGTCTGTCTGCTCCTAAACACGAGTGAAAATACATCAGATCAAGCTGTTAAAGACTCATCCATCACTACTGTGTGAAGAAGACTCATTATTTTACTGCTAATGTTTAGCTCAAATATCTGTACAAATTACAGGTTTAGTGAAAATCTACATGAGATTATGATGAACGATCTAGTGACAGGAAAATGACCACAGCAACTGTCAAATACACACAAATATTAAAATATACATGAATTACTGAAGATGAATCATATTGTTCACTGTGAGCAGGACGAATGGAAATGTTGATTGTGTCATTGTTTCCTTTATATTTCTTTCTATCTGTGAGCTTTAGAGCAGAAACAGTAGAAATACACTAACTTGTGCTGATCTAATGTGAGTAATAAGAGTGTGATATTTCAGAGTCAGTCTTCTGTGGAGTTTATGGTTATTAATAACTCATAGATCAACAAAACTCACCACAGAGTCATCAGTCTTTCTTCTGACATCTGAAAAATAATGACATGAGAACAGTTATGATCAAACTGTCTCTAATGAAGATGACAATCAGTTTCTAAAAGAGTCTAGAATACTTCTAGTGCTGGAATAGAAACATAATTTCTGTTAACTCTATGATTTCTCATAACTTCTTCAAAACTTTGCCTGCTGTTACAGAATATGAGAAACTGTAAAAACTCACCGGCTCTTTTTTTACGAATCAGCCAAAGAATCAGAGCAGGAAGAAGAAGAGCGACCGAAACACCGACAACAATCACAATCACAATCACTGAGAGAGAGACGATAGAGAGACACGACTGTATTACTGTGTTTAATCAAATATAGAGAGATAACAGACTACCAATAAAATGATAAATGACACATTTAACAGCATGCAGTACTTATTGTGATTTTATGGTAAGTTTATTACAGCTCTGCTTGTTCTCTGAGCTGCTGTCACTTCATGGTTCAGTAGATATAAAGTCTACATTATCTGAAAGCTTACAGTAAAAATAGTTAATTAAAATGTATTAAACAGCTGGTCGAGCAACACTGTGAACACTGCATCAATAGTACACAGTAAAAAATGGGGTGTTAATGTTCCAGAGTAAAGTTATTTTAACCCAGTTAGAGTATTTTCGACATTTTGGGGAGTAAAGTTGCTCTATAAGTGGAGTTAAAAGTGAGTGTAAAAATCTGCAGAAACGCAGTGACAATTTCAACTCTACAGCAGTGATGAAAACCTGCCACTCTGCTGTGCTTGTCAAACGTGCAGCATTTCGGTGAAGGAAGACTGTGAAGGAGCAACGCTAGGCCACTGATATTGCTATGTGAGTAACATCCTGTGTTGTCCACACCAAAACTTTTTTTTTTTAACTTTACATAATTGTAAATGTGTGCTGATATTAGTTGAGGTCATATTACAAGTTATAGCAATCCGGTTAATAGATATTCTTAGCTAACATATTTCATAGTTTCCCAGGCAAGGTTAATCTAGCTTTTTAAATATATACTGGTCTTATAAAACAATAACTTAGATCACTGATTGCATGACGTGTTTGTTTAACATGGCTTAACAATTTTAACAGGTTACTGTTCGAACAAAAATAGCTAATGAGCTAGCTAACTTTGGCTAAGTTATTTGGTAGCTAATTGGACACTGTGCCTCTTAACTTTAACTAGCCTAATTTGATGCAGAAAATAGCCTAACGTTATATTCAACCAGCACAACTTTGTCTTATTCAGCCGCCCTTTGTTGTGGATGGATAGGTAATTCTTAGTTGATGTATTTTATTTGTTAACAGGGGCAAAATGCTGTTGCATGTTCAATTTGGGGAAGAGCAGAAATACATCAAGCTATCTGAGCTGACATTCGATGCTTTCTTGAAAGAAGGTGGGTACATTAGGTTAAAGCTATAGCCTATGCATCACGCAATGACACAATAATATACCATTAAACTATTATGTTATGATATCTAGTTAGGTTAATAATAATTTATGTTGTGCTTTATATTTTCAGTTACATAAAATCGGCTGCAGATACTTGTCTTTCATCATTTAGTGAATACATGAGGCAAACTTAAATGAACTTTGATTCTTGTGAGAAGGGAATGCATGTTTTTCTATAAACAGCGTGTCTTAAATTCAACATACCAAAAAGCACGCAGCCAAACATTAAGGTCTATGACCAGTCAGACACAGAGGTTTTTGAAGAAATAGTGAAGTAGTCACATAGAACTCTGGGAATCATGCTGGGCAATGGAGGACTTCATACTCATTCAGACAATTCACAAATTAGTTTCTTTAGTTTAAAGGCTGGAATGAAAACATCACTTCTGTGTGTTACATTGCTGATAGAACAAGATTTCAGATTTCTGTTTGGTGAGGCCAAAAATTATTGGAGAAGTGTTAACCAGGTATTTATTTACGTATTTGTAGGCTGGGACAGAGACATGTCTGCCATCTTGCTGCTTCTACGTCTGCTACCACCATCTGCACAAGGTAGAAAGAGGCCGGGAAAGCTTTCTGCGTATCAAGCTGTAGATCAGCTCATCACATTTCAAAAGGTATGCTTAAAGGGTTAGTTCACTTATATATATATATATATATATATATATATATATATATATATACAGTATTGTTCAAAATAATAGCAGTACAATGTGACTAACCAGAATAATCAAGGTTTTTAGTAAATTTTTTATTGCTACGTGGCAAACAAGTTACCAGTAGGTTCAGTAGATTGTCAGAAAACAAACAAGACCCAGCATTCATGATATGCACGCTCTTAAGGCTGTGCAATTGGGCAATTAGTTGAAAGGGGTGTGTTCAAAAAAATAGCAGTGTCTACCTTTGACTGTACAAACTCAAAACTATTTTGTACAAACATTTTTTTTTTCTGGGATTTAGCAATCCTGTGAATCACTAAACTAATATTTAGTTGTATGACCACAGTTTTTTAAAACTGCTTGACATCTGTGTGGCATGGAGTCAACCAACTTGTGGCACCTCTCAGCTGTTATTCCACTCCATGATTCTTTAACAACATTCCACAATTCATTCACATTTCTTGGTTTTGCTTCAGAAACAGCATTTTTGATATCACCCCACAAGTTCTCAATTGGATTAAGGTCTGGAGATTGGGCTGGCCACTCCATAACATTAATTTTGTTGGTTTGGAACCAAGACTTTGCCCGTTTACTAGTGTGTTTTGGGTCATTGTCTTGTTGAAACAACCATTTCAAGGGCATGTCCGCTTCAGCATAGGGCAACATGACCTCTTCAAGTATTTTAACATATGCAAACTGATCCATGATCCCTGGTATGCGATAAATAGGCCCAACACCATAGTAGGAGAAACATGCCCATATCATGATGCTTGCACCTCCATGCTTCACTGTCTTCACTGTGTACTGTGGCTTGAATTCAGAGTTTGGGGGTCGTCTCACAAACTGCCTGTGGCCCTTGGACCCAAAAAGAACAATTTTACTCTCATCAGTCCACAAAATGTTCCTCCATTTCTCTTTAGGCCAGTTGATGTGTTCTTTGGCAAATTGTAACTTCTTCTGCACATGCCTTTTTTTTAACAGAGGGACTTTGCGGGGGATTCTTGAAAATAGATTAGCTTCACACAGACGTCTTCTAACTGTCACAGTACTTACAGGTAACTCCAGACTGTCTTTGATCATCCTGGAGGTGATCATTGGCTGAGCCTTTGCCATTCTGGTTATTCTTCTATCCATTTTGATGGTTGTCTTCCGTTTTCTTCCACGTCTCTCTGGTTTTGCTCTCCATTTTAAGGCATTGGAGATCATTTTAGCTGAACAGCCTATCATTTTTTGCACCTCTTTATAGGTTTTCCCCTCTCTAATCAACTTTTTAATCAAAGTACGCTGTTCTTCTGAACAATGTCTTGAACGACCCATTTTCCTCAGCTTTCAAATGCATGTTCAACAAGTGTTGGCTTCATCCTTAAATAGGGGCCACCTGATTCACACCTGTTTCTTCACAAAATTGATGACCTCAGTGATTGAATGCCACACTGCTATTTTTTTGAACACACCCCTTTCAACTAATTCAACTAATTGCCCAATTGCACAGCCTTAAGAGCGTGCATATCATGAATGCTGGGTCTCATTTGTTTTCTGAGAATCTACTGAACCTACTGGTAACTTGTTTGCCACGTAGCAATAAAAAAATATACGAAAAACCTTGATTATTCTGGTTAGTCACATTGTACTGCTATTATTTTGAACAATACTGTATATATATATATATATATATACAGTATATATATATATATATATATATATATATATATATATATATATATATTAGTGCTGTCAATCGATTAAAAAAAATTAACTAATTAATTGCACAATTTTTTAAAATTAAACTTTTTGGATATGTAAATGTAAAATGTAAATAATTAATGTAAACTCAAGACAAAGAAACTATTTAAATTCAAAATATGATTGTTTATTGGAATTTTTGTTTAACTTGTAACACAGGTTTTCTCATGTAAACAACATACCTGCAATAAACCATCAATATCCTCCAAATTAACTGTTGGCTTGAAAGCCATATTTATTACAGAAATAAAAACACAGGCATGTAAGTACCATTTGAATTTCAAAACAATCAATGCCAATAAAAAACAAAAATGATTTCCATGTTGAATTCTAAGTGGACTGCAAAAAAAGGTAACACTTTAGAATAAGGTTCCATTAGTTAATGTTAGTTAATGTATTAATTAACATGAACAAACAATGAATAATACATTTATTACTGTATTTATTCATCTTCGTTAATGTTAGTTAATGAAAATACAGTTATTCATTGTTAGTTCATGGTAATTCACAGTGCATTAACTAATGTTAACAAGCACAACTTTTGATTGAAATAATGCATTAGTAAATGTTGAAATTAACATGAACTAAGACTTATAAATGCTGTAGAAGGATTGTTCTTGCTTAGTTCATGTTAACGAAACTAGTTAACTAACATTAACTAATGGAACCTTATTCTAAAGTGTTACCCAAAAAAATTCCAAAGTATAGTCATTGCCAGTGCTTTAAGTGGGCCAGTATGCACCGGTACTCAGTACCGCCACTTCCAAATATAGCTCTTGAGCGTACCGCCACCTCTCCATGCGCCCAGAACGTGCTTGTAAGCGGTACGCTCATTTGGACATCTGTTTTAAAAGAGGTTTTAATCTTTTACCTGCACTGCCGATTTTCAGAGCGCCCTTCACAATGCAAGCTTCCTAATTCATCCCACCCAGAGCAGAAACTACATTACCCATTCACCCTTAAGTTATACAAGTGAATAGCGCATGTGTCGCTTTTCCCACTGTTAAGTGTCAACAACTCAACGTGGCCGGAGAAGGTGTGTGAAACTCGTTGTGAGTTATACTAAAGCAAAATCTTGAGTATTTATTGTCTGATAAACATTAAAAACTGTCTGCGGAGGTTGAGTCGTCCTGCAGCCCCCGCTGGCTGTTCATTGGCTGCAGCATCTTTTTTCTAAGTTCTAAAAAAATACCGTAGGCGGCAAGGCACAAATTTAGATATTCATTTATCTAATTAATCTATAGCCTATGCACAAAGACAGTATGATCTTTTTGTCCCCTTTTTGTTTTAAAGCTTGATGAAGAGAGAGAGCGCAAGTTGCTGCAGCTGCGAGGAGGACAGTGATGCACGCGCACAGGAGTGATTGACAGTTCGCGGCACTGTGTACAAAAAATACTCCGCTACACAATTATTTCGTTATTTTCTTTTAAGCTTATTAACGTTAGCGTTACAGAAAGGTCTGATTTACGCACTGTTACAGTCATTGTTTTTTTTTTTTTTTTTAAACAATGACATTTGAGTTCATGATTTTAATGTTGCTGTTTCTTGTGGCAGACTAAATGAAGAGTAATGTTTCTTATGGCAGTTTTATACTGAAACTTTCCGTCTAAAAGTCCTTCCTTGGTCTTATCCATATTTCTTTGCACGCTGAACACACATAGGCCACAACGGGAAATAAAAAAAAAACTGCAACCGCGTTAATTGCGTTATTTTTTTTTAACGCGTTAAATATTTCAAATTAATCGAATGCGTTAACGCGCTAATTTTGACAGCACTAATATATATATATATATATATATATATATATATATAAATATATATATATATATATATATATATATATATATATATATATATATATATATATATATTGGTGATTATTTACTAACCCCCATGTCATCCAAGTTGTCCATGTATTTCTTTCTTCAGTCGACAATAATTTAAGGTTTTTGAGGGAAACATTCTAGGATTTTTCTCCATGTAATGGACTTCAATGGTGACCAATGGTTTGATGGTTCAAATGAGGGTTCAAAGTTTGTCTCTGTGTAGCTTCAAAGTCTCGATGTGATCCCAGCAGAGAAATAAGGTTCTTATCTAGCAAAATGATCTGTCGTTTTCTAAATAAAAATACCACAACTGCACGTGTTGTAGAATCTCAAGATGTGCCACATATGCCATCATAACGTCAGAAGGGTTGAATTGTGGTTAAAAAGTATATTATTTTTATTTTGAAAACAGCCGATCGTTTCTCTATATAAGACCCTTATTTCTCTGCGGGGATTTTGAGTCTTTTAAGCTACATTGAGACAGACATTTGACCCTTCATTTGAACCCTCAAACTGTTGGTCACCATGGATGTTCATTATAGGAGACAAATCCTGGAATGTTTTCCTAAAAACCTTAATTTATTTTTGACTGAAGAAAGAAAGACATGAACATCTTGGATGACATGAGTTTGAGTAAATTATAAGCAAAAACATTTTTCAAAGTGAACTAATTCTTTAACTGTTGTTTAAAATATATCTTCCATCACCTCAATCTTGTGTACAGTTGGAGGTGATCTATTGTCAGAAGTTAGTCACCAAAACAATTCTGTTGAATGTGTTTTGTTGTAGGTTGGTCCCAGTGTGTAGCAGCATCTAGACAACATCACCAAAAGCAGTCAGCCTTACCCTCTCGCCCAAGAATCCACACAGAGCACCATTCACTCCTACTTGCAAGCATGTACTTTCGTGCAAGGCAACAGGCTCAGTTGGAGCTTTTGATAAACTCTTTGAAGCCCATTACGTCTTTGGTACGTCATACAGTTCTCCATTCCCTCCATATGACATACAAATGTCATATGGAAGGAATTACACAACTCTCCATGTCGTGCCATATTGCTTACTCCGGTAAACATTTTTATGTTATACATGTTTCTGTCAGAGACAAGGCAATGGGTTTGCAATGTAATTTAAATGACATTGAAATGTTTTATATTTTTACAATAAATTGTGAGTTCTGTGATCTAGTGTTATTGTGCTTGTTTTCATTTGGATAGTAGGTGATCTATAATTCATTAACACTGCATATTATGTTTTATATATATATTTTTAAAACACTGTAGAGAAATGAAAAGTAAATATTACAGTGTCATTTTTTTAAAAGTAAAATGGTAGATAAATTAACTCTATACTGTGTAATTATATTACTCTTTACAGTGTGATTAAACTACAGTGTTAAATACTTTTACACATTTCATTGTTATTTTTTACACAATATTGAGTAGAATTAACTCTAAAAACTTGACACTGACCAAAGAGTAATTTTTACACTTATTTCGAGTGGGACCAAATGTTATCTGAAACAGAGTCAAATTCAACTCTCTAGGAGTTAAATTAACACTTCTGTTTTTACTGTGTACCGTGTTATTATTAATGACCTTCTCTACGGTCACTTTCACTACAGTTAGGGTGACCATTCGTGTCATTTTTACAGGACAGGTCCTTGCCAGGATTTCTATATTGCATTATATTTCCAGGTTTTTCTCTGTTTGTGCTCCACAGATCGATCGTTGTATGACATCTATGTGTAACCCACCCAATTAATTGAGGTCGTGTTCCGATGTATTTTTCATGTATGATTTTTTTTTTGTTGTTGTTTTGATTCTAAATTTTTCTTGCCTAATGCATGAAATGTTCAGACATATTTTTATTTTTATTTTAATTATTATTTTGTTTTCACTGGTTGATGAAAATAAATGCATTGCGTCGATGGGTGCTGACGTCACATATGCGCCAGCTCATTGAAGAGAGAGATGTGAGCCACATGTGTGGCTATTCTTAATCTAAACCATCGTTGTCAATATTTTCCTAAATGGATGTCTGAACTGTTTTATTGCATCAGGTAAGACACTATTGTTTCATATTTTGATAAATAATGTTTAAGTTGGTGTTTGTTCATATAAGAAAATGTGGATGGTTAATGCTGTTCAATATTAAGTATAAAGTGTACCATAGAACACATGTGAAATGTTTATACTGTAGAAGTATAATTGATAAAACTTGTTTGCACATTTGTGTAATGGGAATAGTGTTTTGAGTTGAAAAAAAAAATGCATTGCGTCGATGGGTGCTGACGTCACATATGCGCCAGCTCATTGAAGAGAGAGATGTGAGCCACATGTGTGGCTATTCTTAATCTAAACCATCGTTGTCAATATTTTCCTAAATGGATGTCTGAACTGTTTTATTGCATCAGTGTGGATTGATTCAACGCTCCGTGACCGTGTTGGATTCCCGCAGTGCGAAAGAACCGCGCTGGATTTCACTGTGGAGGAATTGCGTCATCGGGGACTCTGCCTTCACGAGGAAAAAAAAAAAAAGAGAAAGGAAGATTTGTTCATCGTTCATTTCTGCAAAGAATCGTAGGAGTCAAATTCATTCACACAAACTGAACTGAGTCAAATTCATTCACACAAACTGAACTGAGTCAAATTCATTCACACAAACTGAACTGAGTCAAATTCATTCACACAAACTGAACTGAGTCAAATTTATTCACACAAACTGATTGATTATTTGTTTATTTCTTCTATTTTATTTATATTATTTTGTTTTCTTTGATTGTCATTGATGAATGATATTTTGTTCTCAAATGGTGAATTGTAAAGGGGCAAAAGTATTCTCAGGTGATGTGTGATTTGAATTGAAAGTGAAAGAAAAGATTACATTGAATACAGTTACGGTTCAGTGAACTTATTGTTTCATTCATTCATTTTATTATTATTCATTAATTGATTCTCTTCCATATTTCATTTTATTTACTGGTATATATATATATACATTTTTATTTTACCCAGTTAGTACTGTAGGCAACTATTTAAACAAGTGCAGACACACATTTAAGATTATTAATAAACATTTTTTTTTTTTGGCAACGTGTGAGACCCCGAACCCGAGACTCCAAATATTAATGTAAGTTGTGATTTATTTGTATTTGGTGAGCTCAGACCCTGTAGATATTTTTTTTTCCTTTTCTTCTTCTTTTTGGGTGTTAAATCCTACTGATGGGTTACATCCAAGACTAGAGATAGTGTGGGAAAAAATTTGGCGCCCAACGTGGGGCTGCGCTTGTTTGACAAAATCGTGTTTTAGTCCTGACTGTTCTGAATAGTTTACACAGTATTTTTTTTTTCTTTCTTTAATTGTTTTTTTTTCTTTCCTTTCTTTTCTGTGACAATGGACTTGTGCAAGCAGTATAATTTTGATCTTGAAAGATCTGTAATACTTACAAAAGTAGATCCAAATATTACTCTCGTGGACGTGAGGAGATGTTTCGATCATCTTGATGAAGTGAAGAAAATAGAGTGGTTAGGTGACAGATTCTCAGGAAAACTTCTTTGTGAATTTCAGGAGGTTACTACCCCTTTAATAGCCGAAGAAGAATATTTGAATGCAGATGGCCCAAATGTATGGGGTGTTTTGCCACTAGAGGGTAGACAGATCGAAGATATGCAGCCTCACTCTAGGTCTCCAACATCAATACAGAGTGAATATTCAGGTCAAATCTTGGATGATATGGCTGATCAGCTGTTGGTGCAAATAGAGAGTTTAGCACAACTTCACTGTGTAAATGTAAATGATCTAAGCCAGCAGGTTGTGACTAAGCTTGCACACAAAGCTGATGGTGCTGATAGGGGCCCTTCCACTTCAACCCCTGCCCCAAGAAAGTTTGGTAATGTAAAGCCAGCATTAACGCCTACTGTAGTCGCCAGTTCGGTCCCAAAAGTATCTTTTGCGATTCAAGCTGATTCACCTCCTGTGGAGGGGAATGCAACTGCGCATGAAACTCCTATCACTTTCACTATACCTCAGGACGTACAGCGTGTAGTGATGGAACATGTGGTGAAACATGACTCTGATTACCAGGTAAATGTTCCCTCACCCCCCAAGTTAAGAATGTTTTCTGGACATTGCCCCAAGCATAATGGGGAAGTTGATTTCATCACGTGGAAATTGTATGCTAGGCAGTTACTCTCAGACACTTCTCTGATGGAGAGGCATAAGAGAAGGCATATTTTGGATAGTCTCCTTCCCCCTGCTCTTAATGTTGCCCTAGAAGTTGGTACAAATGCACTACCAGAAACGTATGTGTGAGAGCTAGAAAAAGCTTATGGTAGTGTCACTGGTGGAGATGAGCTGTACATCCAGTTTATTGAAACGCACCAAAACCGAGGTGAGAAGCCCTCTGATTATTTGAGGCGACTCCATTCCCTGATGCAGGAGGTGGTTGAAAAGAGAGGAGTGGTTGGCAAAAATTCTGACACCTTGCTTCTCAAGCAGTTCATCAGAGGATGCTGGGATGAAGTCCTGATAACACAGTTGCGTCTTAAAGATTTGCTATCAGATTCTTTACAGCCTGACTTGAGCTATTCCAGCTTGCTTTTCAAACTGAGGTCTTTTGAGCATGAGAAACAGCTTAAAGAGAAACGTATGAATCGCCATTTATGCATGCCTCCTGTAAGAGCGCAGAGCCAGGTGCATATTACTGCCGATCAGGGATTTGCAGTGAACACTGAGGAAGCACAAGCCTATCGGGCATTGTCAGAGCGCATTAAAGAGCTTGAAGCTGAGGTGGCTAAAGCAAAGGCACAAAAGCCGGTTTCAGTGAAGAAACTGCCATATGACCAACACCAGTCAATTGTGCCTAACAAGAAAATGGGCAAAGAAGGGAAATCAACACACCCTGTGCCTCAAACTCAAGCTAAGTCACTAGCCATGAGTGGGTTTTGTTATCGCTGTGGCGAGGATTCTCATTATTTGCAACAGTGCACTAATCCAGTGAATGCCGCCTTGGTGCAGAAAAAGTTGGTGCAGAAACATGAGCAAAGGAGTTGTCCAAATAAAGTGACAACACCCACTGCTCATTTAAACATGGAGTAGCCTCTGTTGTGGAACGAACAGAGGCTGGAGTTGTAAAAGGTTCCATAGAAAAGATAAACCAGGTTCCTAGGGGCTTAGTTGGAGAACCTTGGGAAAGTAAGGTTTGGGTGGACGGAATTGAGTGTTGTTGTCTAATTGACACTGGGTCCCAAGTGACTTGTGTAGCTGAATCTTTCTACAAGCAGTATTTACAGCATAGAGGTCTTAGCCCCATGGTAGAATTACTCCGGGTTGAGGGGGCTGCGGGGCAATTAGTCCCTTATCTTGGATACATTGAAATAGATGTGCAATTTCCCAAGTCTGCTTGTGGGACAGATGCAGTGGTTGCCGTACTAGCGCTGGTATGTCCAGATCAAACCTACAATGCTCGTTTGCCCTTGTTAGTGGGTACAAATGTTCTCCGTCAGCTTGTACAAGATTTTAATATGCTGCAGGGAAAAGAATACCTACTGCAAATGCCCATTAGCACAAACTGGATGGCTGCTTATCGTAATTGTGACGCTACTTCGACACCTTGTAAACAGGCACAGTGCCTCATCCCAGTTAGACTGTCGGGGAAGAAATCTGTAAAGATCAGTAAAGGGGAGAAGTGTGAAGTGACCGGGGTGTATCGAGCTAAAGATTTTGGCCAGAGCAAGACGATGATCATTGATGAACCACTGATGTACCACATTCCAGGTGGTTTAGTTGTGGAATGTAAGTTGATACAAGCTGAAGCTAGAGCTCGAAATAAAGTCAAAGTAGTCATTCGAAATGTTTCGGACCACAGTGTAACCTTGCAGCCAAAGGGAGTGCTTGCTGAGTGTTCAGCGGTAGACTGGATAAAGTCTTTGCCTGTTTTTGATAACACTAGCGTTTCACAAACTACCACTTCCCCAATAGCAAGTCTCACGGTAAAGGCAGCCAATCCTGTGGTTCTAAATTTTGAGGGCTCCCCCATTTCAGAGGAGCTCAAAGCTCGCATAGTTGAAAGAATACATTGTGAGGCATCAAATGCATTTGCCCAGCACGATCTAGATGTGGGACGAGTGTCAGGCGTGGCACATAGAATAGAGCTAATTGAGCATGTTCCTTTCAAAGAGCGTACTCGTCGTGTCTCTCCAGCTGATTTTGAGGACTTAAGAAAACACTTGTTAGATTTGCTTGCTAGTGAGATTATAGAAGAATCTAATAGTCCATACGCTTCACCAGTAGTATTGGTGAGGAAGAAAAACGGTGACTTGAGAATGGTGGTTGATTACCGCAAATTAAATAAGTTGACAAAGGGAGATGCATATCCTCTTCCCAGGATCGAGGAGACCTTTACATTGCTGTCAGGTTCAAAGTGGTTCACGGTTCTAGATTTAAAAAGTGGATTTTACCAGTTAGAGGTGGAAGAGAGTGATCGTCCCAAAACTGCGTTCACTACGCCGTTTGGGAACTGGCAATTTCGGCGTTTACCACAAGGGCTGACGAATTCTCCAGCAACTTTTCAGAGAACCATGGAGAAAGTCATGGCTGGTTTGAATTTGCAGGAAGTTATAGCTTTTCTTGATGACTTGATCATTTTCTCTGACACACTTGAACAACATGAGGCTAGGCTCATGAAGGTACTCCAACGTATCTCCGCTTTTGGGCGGAAGTTAGCACCTTCTAAGTGCAAGTTCTTTCAGACTTCAGTGAAGTATCTAGGGCATGTGATTTCCGCCCAGGGTATACACCCTGACCCAGATAAGATTTCTGCTCTAACAGAATGGCCCATCCCAAAGACTGTTAGAGATCTGAGGTCATTCCTAGGCTTTGCTGGGTATTACCGGCGATTTGTTGAAAGCTACTCTCAGATAGTTAAGCCTCTGAATGGGTTATTACAGGGTGAATTTTCTACTAGAGGACGGTCAATATCATCTTACCGTGTTAGGAGTAAAGCGCAATCCCTAGCTGGGAAATGGAATGATGAGTGTCAAGTTTCTTTTGACACTATCATTCAAAAGCTTACAACTGCGCCTGTTCTAGGTTTTGCGGACTGGAAGTTACCGTACATTCTACACACTGACGCCAGCGTCACTGGCGTAGGCGCTGCTTTATATCAAGTTCAAGATGGAAAGACAAGAGTGATCGCCTATGCCAGTCGCGGTCTTTCTAGGAGTGAGAAAAACTACCCAGTGCATAAGCTAGAGTACTTAGCCCTTAAATGGGCTGTGTGTGAAAAATTTCACGATTTCTTGTATGGCACAAAGTTTACGGTGTTAACCGACAATAATCCATTAGTGTATGTGCTCACTACAGCTAAATTGGATGCGGCTGGCCATAGGTGGCTCGCGGCTCTGTCTATGTACGATTTTGATATTAAGTACAGAGCGGGCAAAACTAATGTCGACGCAGACGGGCTGTCACGTTGTCCTCAAAAACCACTTATGGATGATGCGGAGGCCATACAGATCGATGAAGGAGTAGCAAACTTGATAAGCAGAGCAGAATGTGCAGCAACTGAGTTTGAAAACATTGAGCATCAAGCAATCAAAACTGTGTGTTTGCGACATTCGGTGTGTTGCAGGACGCATGTCGTACAGCCGTGTGAGGAGGGAGACCTGCTGGAAGGCAGAGTCATCCCAAATCCCGCTGTCGAGATGCTTCTTTGTAATGAGGATGTGGTTCCTGATGATTTGATAGAACCTGAGCACTGGCCTGGACAAATTACTTTACCAAGTATGACTCCCACCGATTGGTCCAGGTTACAGAGAGAGGATATAGCCATCAGAAGAGTAATTGACATTGTGGTGTCTGGGGAAACTTTAACTCATGCAGATAAGTTCAGAGAATCTAGAGAAGTGAGTCTAATGCTGAGGGAAAGGACCAGACTAAGCTTAGTGGATGGAGTGCTGTATCGTGTGGTATCTGATCAGTATGGACAACAATTCAGGCAGCTGGTGGTTCCCCCGAGTTTCAGAGATCGAGCTCTTGAAGGAGTTCATGATGAAACGGGGCATATGGGGTATGAGAGGACTCTGGAGCTTGCAAGAGGCAGATTTTATTGGCCTAAAATGGCGGAATATGTGGAGAGAAAGTGCAGGACATGTGAGAGGTGCGTCAAGAGAAAGGCTCGTGCACAAAGAGCTGCAGAACTAGTGAACATCAAAGCTTATTCTCCCTTGGAATTAGTCTGTATTGACTATCTTTCATTAGAGCCGGATTCAAATGACACCCGCAACATATTAGTCATTACAGATTTTTTCACTAAGTTTTCTTGGGCATTTCCCACTAAAGATCAAACAGCCAAAACTGTGGCTTCGGTGTTGTGGGAAAATCTGATTTGCAGTTTTGGTTTTCCTAAGAGAATACATAGTGATCAGGGGGCTAATTTTGAGTCTGAGCTTGTGAAGGAGTTGTGCACACTAGCTGGAGTTAAGTCACGCACTACACCTTATCACCCGCGGGGAAACCCAGTAGAGAGATTTAATCGAACCCTACTGGATTTATTGGGAACCCTGAGTGATAAAAAGAAAGAACATTGGAGAAAATATGTCCGTCCTGTAGTGCATGCATACAATTGTACTAGGAATGATTCGACTGGTGAAACTCCTTTCTTTCTGATGTTCGGACGCCAACCTCGTCTCCCAATCGACCTTTGTTTCGGGATTAACCCAAAGGGGCATAATTCCAAAACTCATACTAATTATGTCAGCGAGTTGAAACGAAGGCTAAAGTACGCTTATCAATTGGCTATTCAAAATGCAGAGAAGAGGCAATTGATGAATAAGGCTAGATGGGATAAGAAAGTGACTGCTGCTACAGTAGAAGTTGGCGATCGTGTTCTAGTAAGAAATGTTAACATCCGAAGAAAGCACAAGATCGCAGATCGTTGGGAATCCACCATCTATGTGGTGGTAAAGCAGCCTAATGCAGAGATCCCAGTGTATGTCATTCAACCCGAGAATTGTGAAGGCCCTGAGCGTGTCCTGCACAGAGATCTTTTACTCCCATGTGGGTTTCTTCCTACCAGTCCTGATGAGATTGATGAGGCTCCGGCTGTCGAAGGAGCAGTTACACGCAGGAGGCGTAAACGTGATTTGGAAGGAGACATGGAGACTGAATGTTGTGATGAGACTGTGGAAACTGAAGGTCCCAATGTGTCTCTGAATCCTTATGCCCCAGAGTTTCAGTTGGGGAGAGCCTTGCGAGAAGTCTCTGAATCTTTTGTGTCTCACAGTTTGTTGAATGAGCACGAAGTTGAAATGCACCAAGGGGATTGGCAAGGCACTGAAACTGTTGAGGACAACGATGAAGAGGGCCATGACACTGTAATTCAACAAGATGTTTCATCCTTAGTGGATGATGTTAATGAGGTGTCAGTACATCCCGATGAGTTGAGTGCTGAAGGGAAACTTGATTCTCATGTTGAGTTAAGGAGGTCCCAAAGAGAGAAAAGACCCCCAAGTAAATTGAAAGATTTTGTATGGAAAGCACAATGTGGGATGCAGAGTGTACATGTAGAACCCAAACCTAATTATTTTAGCCAAGTGCTTGAAATGATGCAACAACAAATGAGAGTGCAACAAACTCAAAGTGAATTGTTGTTTAGCCTGGTGGGTCATGTACCAACTTGAGTATCTGATGAGGACATCAGAGTTTCAGCAGGGGAGGATGTAACCCACCCAATTAATTGAGGTCGTGTTCCGATGTATTTTTCATGTATGATTTTTTTTTTTGTTGTTGTTTTGATTCTAAATTTTTCTTGCCTAATGCATGAAATCTTCAGACATATTTTTATTTTTATTTTAATTATTATTTTGTTTTCACTGGTTGATGAAAATAAATGCATTGCGTCGATGGGTGCTGACGTCACATATGCGCCAGCTCATTGAAGAGAGAGATGTGAGCCACATGTGTGGCTATTCTTAATCTAAACCATCGTTGTCAATATTTTCCTAAATGGATGTCTGAACTGTTTTATTGCATCAGGTAAGACACTATTGTTTCATATTTTGATAAATAATGTTTAAGTTGGTGTTTGTTCATATAAGAAAATGTGGATGGTTAATGCTGTTCAATATTAAGTATAAAGTGTACCATAGAACACATGTGAAATGTTTATACTGTAGAAGTATAATTGATAAAACTTGTTTGCACATTTGTGTAATGGGAATAGTGTTTTGAGTTGAAAAAAAAAATGCATTGCGTCGATGGGTGCTGACGTCACATATGCGCCAGCTCATTGAAGAGAGAGATGTGAGCCACATGTGTGGCTATTCTTAATCTAAACCATCGTTGTCAATATTTTCCTAAATGGATGTCTGAACTGTTTTATTGCATCAGTGTGGATTGATTCAACGCTCCGTGACCGTGTTGGATTCCCGCAGTGCGAAAGAACCGCGCTGGATTTCACTGTGGAGGAATTGCGTCATCGGGGACTCTGCCTTCACGAGGAAAAAAAAAAAAAGAGAAAGGAAGATTTGTTCATCGTTCATTTCTGCAAAGAATCGTAGGAGTCAAATTCATTCACACAAACTGAACTGAGTCAAATTCATTCACACAAACTGAACTGAGTCAAATTCATTCACACAAACTGAACTGAGTCAAATTCATTCACACAAACTGAACTGAGTCAAATTTATTCACACAAACTGATTGATTATTTGTTTATTTCTTCTATTTTATTTATATTATTTTGTTTTCTTTGATTGTCATTGATGAATGATATTTTGTTCTCAAATGGTGAATTGTAAAGGGGCAAAAGTATTCTCAGGTGATGTGTGATTTGAATTGAAAGTGAAAGAAAAGATTACATTGAATACAGTTACGGTTCAGTGAACTTATTGTTTCATTCATTCATTTTATTATTATTCATTAATTGATTCTCTTCCATATTTCATTTTATTTACTGGTATATATATATATATACATTTTTATTTTACCCAGTTAGTACTGTAGGCAACTATTTAAACAAGTGCAGACACACATTTAAGATTATTAATAAACATTTTTTTTTTTTGGCAACGTGTGAGACCCCGAACCCGAGACTCCAAATATTAATGTAAGTTGTGATTTATTTGTATTTGGTGAGCTCAGACCCTGTAGATATTTTTTTTTTCCTTTTCTTCTTCTTTTTTTGGGTGTTAAATCCTACTGATGGGTTACATATGCACCGTGAGAGCTATAGAAAGCAGACGGCTCTGTTTGAATCGCTTTCGCTGTATTTTGATTTACGATCTGTGCAGCGCCGCTTTAAGATGAACACACACACCTCATATCACTGATCTATAATAGAGAAATTCTTGCTAGTCTTGTAAATGACAAGCAGCAATCTGTTTCTGGATATATTATGTGTCAGGTAAATTCACCCATTAACCACACGGACCCTTTAAACCCATTTGAATTTCAAGTTAAGCTTTATTTTTTATATATATATATTTTTTAAACATTTATTTGACACTTGAGTAACATTTTAAATTCAGATTAGATTGAGACTTTTTGTGACACTTCAAGAAGTTTCAAATATTTAAATTCCAGCCATACTTACAGTAAATCTACAGAAGAACAAATGTTTCAGCTGAGAAAGTAATGCTTGTTTCCGTTCTAGTAATAATCAAGCTAGTGTCTGATATACAGTGTTGCTATTGACACCGGTGAATATTAGGGGATATCTGATGGCTGAATGCTACAATTGACCAATCAATATCAAGTTTTTTAGAGAGTTGTTTATATGAGCTGAAAGTTATAGACATGATTGTTTAAGATCGTGGGTGAGAGTGACATCTCTTTGATATTTAATAAAGATACTTTTCACATAACAGTATTAGTTTTCATGTTTAAAGATTGTAGATGAAGTACAAAAGAATGAAATAAGAAAATGAATATATAAATTACAAGTGAAGCATGTCTTGAGTTAAAGTTTGAGTTAAAGAGGACTTGATACATTTAGATTCTAGTGTGATTCTAGTGTGAATTCAGTGTCTGAAATGAAGATAGTGATTCTATTGTGAATTCAGTGTGATTCTAGTGTGAATTCAGTGTCTGAAATGAAGATAGTGATTCTATTGTGAATTCAGTGTGATTCTAGTGTGAATTCAGTGTCTGAAATGAAGATAGTGATTCTAGTGTGAATTCAGAGTCTGAAATGAAGATAGTGATTCTAGTGTGAATTCAGTGTGATTCTAGTGTAAATTCAGTGTCTGAAATGAAGATAGTGATTCTAGTGTGAATTCAGTGTGATTCTATCGTTAATTCAGTGTCTGAAATGAAGATAGTGATTCTAGTGTAAATTCATTGTGATTCTAGAGTGAATTCAGTGTGATTCTTGTGTGACTATAGTGTGAATACAGTGTGATTCTAATGTGGATTCAGTGTCTGAAATGAAGATAGTGATTCTAGTGTGAATTCAGTGTGATTCTAATGTGATTCTAGTGTAAATTCATTGTCTGAAATGAAGATTTCAAATGATGAATCATATTGTTCACTGTGAGCAGGATGAATGGAAATGTTGATTGTGTCATTGGTTCTTTTATATTTATTTCTATCTGTGAGCTTTAGATCAGAAACAGTAGAAATACACTAACCTGTCCTGATCTAATGTGACTAATAAGAGTGTGATATTTCAGAGTCAGTCTTCTGTGGAGCTGACTCTGAAATTGTCTGAAATGAAGATAGTGATTCTAGTGTGATTTCAGTGACTCAAGTGTTATTCTAGTGTGAATTCAGTGTGATTCTAGTGTGAATTTAGTGTCTGAAATGAGAAGGATATACAAACACACCCTGATTCTGAAAGATTGGTGCGATGTCTGGATTCAGTGTTGTTGCTGTAGTTGAAGTTACAACTATTAAAACATAATGGAAATAGAAATATCATACATTAGTGCATAAAGACAGCATTAAGAGAGCATTAATTTCTTTAACACAGTGCTGTAGTCCAGAAGTTTATATCAGTTATGCTGCTGAAAGCTGTCCACTCTGACATGGAATGACTTTGTATGTTTAATAAATGCTCACTTTATGAGTTTAAACATTTAAACATCTAACCCTCAATTCTATAATTGACATACAATGAAAAATGTTTACATCAGCTGTTATATGGGGATAATAATACAGAACTGCATCCATACCCTGTTGATCAGTAAATCCAGATGTGTGTGCAGCTGCAGTGCTCTCAAAGTTTGGGGTGTTTAATGATTTCTGATTTTCTGTACAAATAAAGGATGCATTTTTAGTTCACATACACCACATTTTGGAAAAAAAACATTTTATGGTTTAGATCACTACTATTTCACAATGTCAATATGTATGAAACCGTCAGAGAGTCAAACTGATCTCTGAAAGTTTTCTCTAATCTTTATTTGTTTGAAAAGATTGTTTTCCCAGAACAGGCCATGTGTCCAATGATAAATGTCAAGGCCTTTAACATTTAAAGAAGTCTTTTTTTTCTGTAAAGCTGTTATTTTAGGGGTCAGGAGTTAAATAGAGGATCTTATAGAGCTGATGTATCTGATGTCTCGAACCGTTATTCATTATCTCAGTCAGTTATCATTATTAGACAATTAATGCACTCAGAAACAATGAAACATTATAAAATAAAGATAATTGTGAACAATTCACATATCAGGCTATACAAAAATCCCCCGCGAACTCTATGGGCGCCGCCATCTTGCCTACCGCCATTACTGCGTGCCTGTGAAGTGTGACGGTGTGATACTTGCCGGTGCCCTCTAATGACATTTCAATGAAAGTGGATCCTGCTCATTAAAGAAAATGTCTGGTGAAAGGGAACATTGGGTAGATGATGTCAGGCAGTGGCCAAAACTAACTGATAAAGGTAATTTATTGACAACATAATGTAATAATGTTAAAAAATGTCATGCAATTATGAAGTGTATTAATTGATAACAACAATAAAAACCGAATGGTGTCATTACTAGCTGTGTTGCTAATATGTTCACAAGCTTCACAAGTTTCAAATAACTATTAAGCAATCCTTAAAAATATTCTTGTTTGTCATAACACGACCGACCCTGTCCATTTAGGACCGACCCAGTTAATAATTTTTCCCCTTTTAGTCCAACCAACTTGCCGATTGTAATTGCGTTAAGGCCCACAGATTTCTTTTTACTCTTCAAACAACTAATACAAATGCAATAAAATGTGAAGCACATGCATTTTCACACGCTCTCAAGCCACACATCCATTTTCTCCGCTCGACCAGGAAATCTGTGTAATCCGTATGGCCGTAAACATGGGCAGTCAATGTGCAACAAAGGTTCGTGAATTTCACAAATGGTTTCATTCCAGGACTGTAGTTTTGTGCTGTTGTTAAAACAGCCAACCACATAACACGCTCTTCTCGGCTTCACTGGACAGCATATGTAACGTTACTAAAAAACAATAAATAAAAATACGTTTTCGTACAGCTCAAATCTGCTACAGCCACCTACAGGACCAACACGCTACTTCTGCTACTACCTTAGCAGCAAGGCACGCAGTAATGGCGGCGCTGCTTTACTTCCTTGTTTCGCCGGATTTGTGTATATCTAAAAAAATGATTTTGCCTTGACACAGACTGCATGTTTTATTTTGGATATAGTGGTCAAACATGAAAAACATATTTTCCACATTTCCAGGAAATTTTTTTTGAATTTGTTTATTTTACAAGCAGATTCTAGTAAATTCATTTATTTAACCCACTCAAATAATTGAGTTGATGGAAGATTTGTGTCAATATTTCTGATAATTGAGAATTTATTTTTTCATGTATGTATTTTATTTTTCTTGCTTAATGCATAGCATGTTCAGGCATGTAAAGTATATTTATTTTTTGTATACTTGTATTTAATTTTTGCGAAACAGAATTAACTATTAAAACAGTGCGTCGAAAGATGCTGATGTCACTTGCATTCCAGCTCGTGGTGAGCGCGATATGAAGTATTAATTTCTACAATCACCCCCAACCCCCCTCCAAAAAATGATATTGACTCCAAGCTTTTGAATGGAATTGTGTATAATGTTTTAATTTTTTTTTTTTTTAATCTGATCTTTATAATCAAAGAATACTGAAAACAAATGTACTCAACTGTTTTAAATATTGAAAACAATAATAATAATAATAATAAATGTTTCTTGACCAGCAAATCATCATATTAGAATGATTTCTGAAGATCATGTGACATTGAAGACTGAATAGTCCATAACTGAAATGAGTAATTTGAAAGAAACCTCCTTATGTTGATAGAGTGAAACAAAATTTGGTTAGATTGTAATAAACCAAAACATGTTCAGTTAACTTAAGCGGTTTAAGTTAAAGCAAAGTGAATAAATTGATTTGGTTGGACATTAATATTTCACATAGATTCTTCCTCGTTCAGTTGTGTTGTCACATCACAAGGAGTCTTGCATAGATTCAAAAAATTCCATTAATGTTATCAAAACACAATTTGGTTGTGTGGAACCACTGTCCATAATTAAATTATGAACACGTGATAGTTAAAAATGTATAGCCTGAATGCACTGTAAGTCGCTTTGGATAAAAGAAAGTGCATAAATAAAAGTGCATACATTTTAATTTTAATTGAATTATGTAAGTTTAAAGAGTAATTTTTTGAGTGCATCAGCGTAACACCATTTTGGAGAATATGAGCTGAACTCCAACTGCATACGCTCTTCTGTGTCAGCCGCGCTGCACTGATGTGATGTTTTCTTTCAAATCAAAGCGTAAATACACGCAGAAAACTTATCCTACTGACACAGCTGAAACAGAAACAGTGCAACGCAGTTTGAGTTTAGTACATATTCTCCAAAATGGTGCAATGGTGATTGGGAGAGACACAGAGGAGAGGAATTGTTGAATTCCAGATTATTTTCTTATTTGCGTACAAAATGTATATTGTTGTCACTTCATAACATTACAGTTGAATCACTGATGGCAGATGGAGTATTCTGACGATGCTTTTCATAATTTTCTGGACCTTGACAGTGATATTTTCTTGGCAGTCTATGGGACAGTCACAAGCCTCCCGGGTTTCATCCAAAATATCTTAAATTGTGTTTTGAAGAAGAACAAAGCTTTTATGGGTTTGGAATGACATGGGGATAAGTGATTAATGACCATTTTCATTTTCATCTGTGTGTCAGTTGTAACGGCCACCTAATGTTATAATGTTCATGACATGAATGTTGTATGCCTTTAAGATGACACGTTATTGTGTGCGCGCTGTTCCAGTGTACGCGTGCACAGTGAGAGTACAGTTTTGCTCGCGAGAGGAGAGAGGTGACCGCTCTACCGACTGCTCCTTTGATTTATTGTTTACTTTACTCTTATTTGTAGCGTGTTTTCAGAGTGTTTTTCCCCTGTTGATATTCGCTCTATGACATGTATGTGAAGAGTGCATTTGACGGAGAGGAATTATATAAAGACTCGTGAAACTACCATCGTTGGCGTTGTCTTTTTCTATTCATCCTGGGCAGACTTACAACTCTGACAGCGTTACAAATTGGCGCCCGAACAACTGGATTCACCGGTCACCTCTTGTTCTTTATCTACAAGGAGGTTCGGATTGGTTTTTTTTGGAAGTTTTTCCATTCCACTGTGCTGACTAGCTTGCTAACTATGGACACCATGCGGTCGGTGTGTGACTGATTTTCAGGTGATGTTTTTATGCTGATTTTGACTGATTTCATATAACGTTACTATTTTCGTGGTTCGCCCGAGTATTGGCTGTTTTCATAGTATAAAACCGGTTGGAGGAATTTTTTTTTTTCACTCTCTCTCAACGTATTTTTCCTTGTGGAATGTGGAGCAAAAACTGAACTTGACTATATTGAGAGAAACAAAAACAATCGTTTTTTTGTGTGTTGATCGGACAGTCATTAATGGATGTCAAAAAGGGAACATTGAAGTGAGGACTGTTTGAAACATTTCCGGGACATAATTTAAATTTTTTATTTTTTTTTGTTGTGCCTATCTGTTCATTTTAAACCAGCACGTGCGGAACAGATTGCATTTAGAAAGGACACTTGGTTGGGTACATTTTTGTTGAGACTATTGTGCAAATCACTAATTTTTCATTGTTTTTTTTTTCTGATACTTTTTTTGTGGGTAATATTGCTGTGTTATACTGTTGTGCTGTGTTGTATTTTTGTTTGCAGTTAAAGGGGAAAACCAGGGCAGAAGTTTTCTGAGTTTTTACATAAACTGCTGTTTTTCTTGTGGGTGTGGAAGAGTAACAGTTAGTACAGCTTTTGACTCATATATTTGTGTAAATTTACAGTATCTTGATTTATTATTTGCATTTATTAACTGATTGTGATTTCATGCATAATGGCTACTCACCCTGACTTTCAGTCTGACTTTACTGACCGGCCCACAGATGAAGATTCTTTTATACAACAGGGAGCTTCACAGCATACTGTTGAAGGTTTACGGTCTCAAAACAGGCTGTTACAAGCAGAAGTGGCAGTGTTGCAGCGGTGCCTTCGCGAATCGATTGACCTACAAAAGGATATGATAGACCGTTTAACACATCAAGAGTGTACCGTGCCTGTGACCCCACATCCAGCTCCCAGAGCCAGCTCAACTCCTTACAGTTTGGGGCAAGCTAAGTCAACCGCTCAAAGGTCAGTGCCAGTCAATGTAACTTATAGTTCTGTACCTACATTTTCTCAACCACTCGCTGTGGATATGAGTGCCACAACAAATGCTCTTACTGCTATGCTTAACCAATCACGGCTCGAGCCACCCGTGTTTGCTGCAGATGGTTCCCTGAATCCTGAGGAATGGCTCCAGTCTCTCAACGTGTATAGGACCTCCCTGGATCTCTCAGATGTCCAAATTCTCCTTGAGCTCCCGCGTTTTCTGTCAAAAGAGCCAAAAAAAATGGTTTGCTGCACTAAGCACACATTTAACCAGTTGGAATCAGTTCTGTGAATTCTTTAAGACAGTCTTTCTGCCTTCGGACAATCAGGAACGTGTCCTGAGGGGCATTTTGGACCGTATGCAGATGCCGGATGAGCCACTGCCAACCTTTGTCGCTCATATGTTGGGTGAGTTTCGTAAGCTAAGGTCCCCTCCACCTCAATTAGAGCAAATAGACTTGATAAGGAAGCATGTGCTTGAGAAATATAGAGTTGCTCTTTATGGCACACCCATACCGTCAGTCATGGACCTTCTTTTGCGGGCTCACGAGCTTCATGCAGTCATTGGTCCAAGTTTTGAGTGTCCCCCTCAAAGACAAGCTAGTAGTATGCCAAAAAGAGATGTTCACTGTTTTAAGTGCTCTTTGCCAGGATTCACAACTCGTACTTGTCCAAATTGTAGTCTAGGGGAAAGACCGCGTTTGTCTCCAATGGAGCCCCCAGAACCTCCGAGAGATACAGTCAGAGTGCCAGACGTTGGACGGATGGATGGCTCTGACCAAGCCATGGGTGAAGGAATTGTGGCCCCAGATTTTACCCAGAGGGGAAACTTCAGAGGAGGGAGGACGTTCAGACGAGGCAATCCTCCCTCCAGAAGATAGATGTGCCTCGCTTACACAATGATTCCGTAAATGATCAACCTGAGCTGTGTCATGTGGAGGATATTGCTTCCACGTCCTATTGGAATACCCCGTTCAGAGTGAAGGTTAATCTTTATGGACAAGTTTTTGATGCAACGCTTGACACTGGTGCTTCTCTCTCTGCAGTGCGCTCAGCGGTTGTCCAGAATATTCCTGGGGGGGACGTAAGATTAAAACCGTGGACTGCACCTCCAGTTCAGCTTGCGGATGGAGCATCCTGTTGCCCGCTGGGTGTCATTTGGTTGTCTTTGGGTTTCTTGGGCCAGCGTTTCTATCACCGCTTTGCTGTTGTCCATAATCTTTCTTCTTCTGTTATCTTGGGTATGGATTTTATGTTGAGATCTTCAGTTTCGATTCATGTTCCGTCAAGGACGGTAGTGCTCGGCGATGAGCCAGTGCCCCTTGAGGAGTTAGAGGGTGCTGACTTAAAGATACCTAGTCCTGATCCTGATTTGTCCTGCCAGGATTTCATTTCTTCTGCCCTGTCTGAGAAGGTTGGAGAATCATCGCTGGAAAACGAGCAGCAACACAAACTAACTGAACTGCTCAAGACCTTCAGTGGGTTGTTTGATGGACATTTAGGACGCACCTCTCTAGTGGAGCATGAAATTGTTACAGCTGATGCAAAACCGGTTCACCTTGCCCCGTACCGCACTTCTCCTGCTAAAAAGGAACTCATTGAGTCTCAAATTGAAGACATGTTGAGAGAAGGGATAATTGAACCTGCCACTGGTCCTTGGGCTGCCCCAGTTGTAATTGTACCAAAACATTCAGGAGAGCCAAGGTTCTGTGTCGATTATCGTGCACTAAATAAGCTCACTGTAAAAGACTCTTATCCTCTGCCGAGGATTGATGAATCTCTTGACTTCCTGGCTAGAGGGACTTTTATTTCCACCATTGACCTGGCAAGAGGCTACTGGCAGGTGGCAGTGGCAGAGACTTCCAAGCCAAAGACTGCTTTCATTTCCCACTGTGGGTTATTTCAGTTTCGGGTCTTACCTTTTGGATTGTGCAATGCGCCTGCCACATTTCAAAGGCTCATGAACACAGTCCTTGCGGGTCTCATCTATAAGTCATGTGCCGTCTACTTAGATGATATTGTGGTGGCGTCGCCTACTTTTGAACAGCACCTTGTGGACCTGAGAGAGGTTCTCACCAGGCTGGAATCTGCTGGACTGTCTATCAAGCTTGCGAAATGCCAGTTCTGCAGGAGCGAACTGACCTTTCTGGGTTACAAAATCACCCCAAATGGTATCATGCCAAATGAGGAAAAAGTGAGAGCAGTGATTGATTTTCATACTCCAGCTAATGTGAAACAAGTCCGACAGTTTCTGGGAATGACCAGCTATTATAGGCGTTTCATCCAGGATTATGCCCGACATGCTGAGCCACTCTTTGCGTTGACCAGGACGGATGCTCCCTTTGTATGGTCAAATGAATGTCAGACGGCCATGGATTGTCTCAAGGAAAAGCTGACTTCCGCACCTATTTTGACTTTCCCGGACTTCTCTCTTCCTTTCTCGATCCATACGGATGCGTGCGACAGTGGACTTGGCGCCGCTCTCATGCAGAAGGACAAAAATAGCAGAGATGTTGTGGTGGCCTATGCAAGTCGTGCCCTCCATAAGTCTGAAAAACCTTATTCTACTCCGGAAAAGGAGTGCTTAGCGGTCATCTGGGCCCTCGAACACTTCAGGCCTTATATCGAGGGTCTACACGTGACTATTTTTTCAGACCACAACAGTTTAAGATGGCTTATGTCGCGCCCAAACTGCTCGGGCCGGCTGGCTAGGTGGTCTCTCAGGTTGCAGGACTTCGACTTTGACATTGTCCATAAGCCGGGGACAAGTAACAGTGTCCCTGATGCACTTTCACGTAACCCTGTTCCTTCTGGCAGTCTACCTGTGGGGCTTCTCCCTGATTATGCCATTATTGGGGGACTGGACCTGCGTGCTTTACCCCCTATAATGTTTTCAGATCGGGAGCACATTAGGCAGCTGCAGCTCAACGACCCAGAAACTGGGAAGCTGCTGCGGATATTGGAGGCACAGGATGAGAATAGCACTGAGGAGTTTTCTCAGTATGAGATCCAGGATGGACTCCTGTACTTTGTGGATGGCAAAGTGTCTTGTAATCTCCACCCTATGAAGCGCCTTAAACTGTACGTACCCACGGCTATGAAACGAAGTTTGATGGAATATTACCATGATCACCCGATGGCTGGTCACTTGGGCATGACGAAGACTATAGCACGGCTGAAACTTCGGTTTTACTGGCCAAAAATGTCGTCTGACGCTAAGAAGTATGTTGCGTCCTGTACTGTCTGCCAGTTCACAAAACCAAGCCAGAGGAAACCTGCTGGGTTCATGGTTCCCATCCGCCCTCAAAGACCTTGGGAGTATACTGGAGTTGACTTTGTGGGTCCTTTACCGCGTACGCCCTGCGGTAATGCTTACATTCTGGTCTTTGTGGACTATTTTTCGAAGTGGGTGGAGGTTAGTGCAGTGCGAGAAGCGACTGCTCAAGTTGCTGCCAGCAAGTTGCTTAGCGAGGTGTTCGCACGTCATGGGGTGCCTAATTACCTGATCTCGGACAGAGGGTCACCATTTGTGAGTGAATTATTCAGGCATGTGCTCACCACACTGGGGTCCGAACACAGACTTACGACTGCGTATCATCCCCAGACGAATGCAACGGAGAGGGTGAATCGGACGTTGAAAACTGCCATCCGTGCTTACGTCGGTAACAAGCACACTGCTTGGGATCGTTATCTGCCCCAAATTTGTTTTGCTTTGAGGACTGCTCCGCATGAAAGCACGGGCCAAAGCCCATCCATGTTGCTGTATGGACGAGAATTGAATACCCCTCTTGACCTCATCACTCAGCCGAATAGTGATGGTGGGGATGAACCTGGTATCCCTTACCCGGAAAGCTTGGAGTCATCGATCAGAGAAGCACATGATCATGCTAGGTCCGTTTTGGATGAGAACCATGACAAAAGAAAGAAGTACTACGACAAGAGACGTCGGCCTGTGTCTTACTCTGTAAATGAGTTGGTCAGAATTAAGACTCATCCCCGTTCGGATGCACTGGCGAATTTCACGGCTAAGCTAGCACCTCTATATGCTGGCCCTTACCAAATTGCACAAAAACTGTCGGAAGTGAACTACAGACTCAGAGACGCAAGTACGGGGGCAGACGCAGGTGTATTTCATGTAGTAAATCTGCTTCCTTTTCGTACCTGGGAACCACTTGAGTCAGAGACTGAGCCCACAGGAGTTTCTGTTGTGGAAACATCATCTGACAGTTCTTTGTTTGATGAAGTGCCGGAGGATACGGCTGGTGCTACCGCCGTAAACCTTACGGACTTGGGAGTCAACGTTGACTATAGTCTCCCTGTGACGTCCAGTGCTCATGATGTGTCGGGAAATGTTGACAGTGTTGATGAGTTTCCTGACCTACAGGTTGATGTTGAGTCTCGGCACGATGACTTGACTGTTAGTGATAATGTTCCTGACAGACACCATTATGACTTGAGACCTCGATGTGCACCAAGAATCACCACAGACTGGTCGAGTAATAGGTGGACGAATGTGTACCACACAGACAGACTGGACCTTAAATAGTGTTTAGATTATGTCATTGTGTTTTCATTTGCTTGGTTTGTCACTGTGAAAGACAGAAGGGTTAAAATGGAGAAAAGAGGAAAATTGAGAATTCGTTTTAATGTTTAGTCTGTTGACATGTTTGTTACAATGTTGTACACAAGAAGAGAAAAAGTGTAAAAAAGGATATCCTATGTTTTGTTTCGGTTTGATTACACGCTGTTTTCATTTGTTTGAAAAATGCTGCTGCAGACAATGTATTTTGGTCCATCTGTGCTGTCATGTATGTCAGTGTGTACCTTAGTAATACATTCTCCAGTATGGTTCTGTTATTTTGACAACTTTTCATGTATGAGGTTGTTTAAAGTGATGCTGTACTCAGTTGTGCACGGCTGAGGGCAGCCTTTACCTTCCTGGGGGGGATCTGTAACGGCCACCTAATGTTATAATGTTCATGACATGAATGTTGTATGCCTTTAAGATGACACGTTATTGTGTGCGCGCTGTTCCAGTGTACGCGTGCACAGTGAGAGTACAGTTTTGCTCGCGAGAGGAGAGAGGTGACCGCTCTACCGACTGCTCCTTTGATTTATTGTTTACTTTACTCTTATTTGTAGCGTGTTTTCAGAGTGTTTTTCCCCTGTTGATATTCGCTCTATGACATGTATGTGAAGAGTGCATTTGACGGAGAGGAATTATATAAAGACTCGTGAAACTACCATCGTTGGCGTTGTCTTTTTCTATTCATCCTGGGCAGACTTACAACTCTGACAGCGTTACACAGTGCGTGTGTGTGTGTGAGGGGGAGAGAGAGAGAGAGGGGGGGTGATTTGAGTGAGTGTGAGTTAATGTGTGTGTGAATGTGTGCATGGTTGTGCTTGTAAGTTTTTTTAGGCTTCTCATTCAAAGAGTAAAACTGAAGACCAATTATTACTGTACACATGCTACTGCCAAATAATAATAATAATAATTATAATAAGCTGACTTTCCTTATAAACAGTGAATAACCAACATGCATTCCACTTGCAAAAAAATACATTTGATACTGCTCATTGTATTTTTGTATTTTAATGCAGCCAATAAAGCTGTTTTCACTGTTATATTTTTCTGTTTCTGTTGAAAGACAAAGGTATGAATTATGAAATAGTGACTGAGAGCGGCACATTAAGACTACCAGCTCTCCGTTAGATGTTAATCTGATTGATTTATAATCATGACATTGACTAATCAAATATACATAAGATAAAGACAATGAGTGTGCTGTGATTTTGGCTATATTTGCATGTAGAATAGAGTGAGAAGTGACAGAATATCTTGTTAATCAGAATATCTGGGAGCTCTCGCTCGTGCGGCTGTACTGGAGAGTGAAGAGACTAAATAAGGTTTCACCAAGAAGTCAGGAGCTTTATCTGTTTATTTATTTTGGGAAAAAAAAGTCTCTAAATCTATCGCCAAACTCATACGGCAACACTGCGCACGCTCTGCTTGCTGCTGGGTCACTTGTTAAAAATATATATATATATATAAAAACAAAAACCACAACTATATTTATTGGAAGACGAAAAGACAATAATAAATACGTGACTTATTTCAAGTAATTTAACTCAAGTCCGAGTCGAGTCTCAAATCATGAATACCAAGTCAAAGTCAAGTATTTTATGAATATTGGTCAAGCAAGTCTCAAGTCCTAAAATATGCAACTTATGTCTGACTCGAGTCAAGTCCCTCGAGTCCCCCAGCTCTAGTTACTGAATGTTTAACCTCATATTTGTTGCATATGTAGTAGGGCAGTCTAGGTACCGCCCTATTAAACGTGGTTTTCCACTGAATGACAGGTGTGACAGCTTATTGGCTGCTGCTCCGGGTGTATTTAAGGCGCAGTTTGTCACCTGGGTACGCATCGTACAATCATTGTGTGTGCGCGCAGCTCGCGGGAGGTATGTATCTTGCTGTTTGGCTAACGTTGCTGCTAGTGTCTGTGCACTATTTGAGTGTGTACATTGGTTTATAGCCAGGTTATGGTCACGATTGGTACGACGTTGCTGTTGGGTACCGGCTGTCCTTCACTCAAGTGTGTGCGTGCACTAGAACGCCTGCGTATTTGAAGTTCGCCGAGTACGGATAAAGCTGTGAGTAGCTGAACCTGTGTGTTTGACGATCTACTTCTGGGTATGTATATTTAGTCCTTTTGAGCATTATTGGGGTGGTGTCTTTATTTATTAACTTTTTTTGTCCATTTTAGTGCCTCTGCTCGTGAGCACTTCGTTATTGTGGACTGCAGGGCAAATGCTCCTTAGACAGTGTTAAGACTGCACTGTTTTGTTCTGCTGCTATTTTTACGACTGTGACTGAGTTGAAGGCCCCCAGTGAGGGAAGCTAGCTGTCTTGGCCCTGTGGTGGTGGTGTTTCTTTCACAGTGTTTTTGCCATTGATATCTGTGTCTCCCTCACTTAGTGTGTGGTGTGGCGTGAGTGTTTGTGTGGGGCGTATTTGGGTGAGTGGTGTGTCTTAGGGTACTCTCTGTTCAGCTAGCTGCCCTACTGGTAAACCTCAGCCGGAAAGTTTCTTGTTTCTTTTCTTTTTGTTTGGTCAATAGTTCTACATTTTAATTAATTATTGTGAAATAAAGGCATTGTTGTATTTATATCCACGTCTCTGGTGTTCAGTGGTAACGAACCTGTGTGCTATTTTGGGTATAAATTTCCCCGTTCACTGAAACGGGGTGGCGTAGTCTGCTCTAATTTTAATTGTATATCAGTGTCAGTTTTTGCCCTTCACCGCCCCGCCACACTTTGGCGTAGTCGGCAGGGTGTTCCACATTTGACCAAGACGTGGATGTACATACAGTTGTTTTTTTTTTGTTTTTCTTTATTCTCCTGTTTGAGTATTGCAGGAGTGATCTCTCCTTTGTGAGGTGCGGCAGCAGAACAGCAGTGCACGTCTTGTATTAAACCCAGCCCTGATCGCGGGCCTATTTTCATCTTTCACTGGTAAGTGCTTCTGCAGTTAGAGTATGGAAGAGGAATTACAAGAATTAAGGGATATGATTGCCCAGTTAAGAGCAGACAATGAGAGGTTGCGTCAGGAGCGCATTTCTGTGCCCCTAGGTCCCAGTGACTCCTCTGCTCCTGTTCCTGGGCCTTCCATTCCATCACAACCCAGTAATGTTGATGTTATTAGACCAGAACGATTTGTTTTTGTACCACGAGACCGAAAGTGCCCAAAATTTAATGGCAGGGTCGGGCTTAGTATTGAAGAGTGGGTTGAGGAGGCCCAGGCTTGTATGCGTGTCCGTTACCTTTCCGATACAGATAAGGCGTTTTATTTATTTGACCACTTAGAAGGGGAGGCAAGGGAAGAGATAAAGTACCGCCCAGAAGTAGAACGTAAAGACCCAGATCAAATTATTTCGGCTTTGCGGGAATTGTATGGTTGCTCGCAGTCGTATGTTTCTTTGCAGGAGGCCTTTTTCTCAAGAAAGCAGCAGGAGGGTGAGAGCCTGTTGGAGTTCTCCCTTGTCCTGATGGGTCTCCTTGAGCAAGTGAAACAACGATCACCTCATGGTATGCCAAATTCACATGTTTTACTAAGGGACCAATTCGTTGAACATGTTTTTGATAGCGCCCTCCGTCGTGAATTAAAGCAGTTGATACGTCGTCAACCTACGTTAACTTTGCTGGAGGTGCGTAGCGAAGCCCTTAGATGGGAGCGGGAGGGTATGCCAGGAAGCACAAGGGCCCGAAGTCATTCTGTTCCATCAGCTCATGGGATTCAATATGGGGTGCAAGGGGACCCATTTGTTGGGGTGAGTAGGTCACCTGGGAATTCGGAGTTGGCCGAGTTGAGGGATATGCTTAAAGGCCAGCAAGCACAGTTGACTAAACTTACACAAAGTTTTGCCCGTTTGCAAGCTCCTCCGTTGCGGGGTCAATCTTCCCGTCAGGGACTAGTTATCTGTAGAAGGTGCCAAAAGCCTGGTCATTTTGCCAGAGATTGCGACGAGGAACGTGTCCCTTCTCGCCCTCAGCTCCCCTCACACTCCATCCCGCTAAGAACTGGAGTTAGACAGCCTAGCCCATCAGCAACGTCGGAAAACTAGCCCCCACCGTGCTTCAGGGCCATAGCACGGGTGGGGAGGTAACTGGCTCAAACATCTTAAATATGTCGCATTTAATGTCGTCATGCCCACACCTTGATGTTTTAATTGGCGGAGTTCGAGTGCCCTCTCTGGTTGATACTGGTTCAATGGTAACTACAATTACTGAGAGTTGTTTTCGGAAACATTTCGAACCATGGGGGCAGGATCGACTTAAATCGTGCCAGTGGTTGCAGCTTAGAGCTGCTAATGGTCTTTCAATCCCCTATATTGGTTATATGGAATTGAGCATTGAATTGTGTGGTCAAGTGATTACAGGATGTGGTGTGCTTGTTGTACGGGATCCTCCTGGTGGCTTGTGTACAAGGGTCCCAGGTGTTCTGGGAATGAATGTTCTCAGTCGATGCTACCAGGGGCTTTTTGGACAGCATGGACCGGCCCTGTTTGATTCACTTTCAACCATAGATGTCCCAAATTCTGTTTTTCAGGCACTGCAATATTGCCGTCGAGTTGATAATCAGTCTCCTGTGGTACGTTCAGGAAGAGTTAGAGTGCGAGGGCGGAGACCATGTCGTATCCCAGGTGGCATGGTGAAGTTTGTGGCAGCAACTTGTTCCGAACAAGTCTGGGTTGCCAGCTGGTCTGTTGGCTTCTCCTGTACTGGTGCAGGTTACACGAGGTACTGTTTATTTACCTGTAGTAAATGTGGGAACCACTGACGTGTTTCTCTATGCTAACACTGTCCTTGGTACACTAAATCATGTTTGTGTGGTTAGTTTGCCATCAGGAGTTAGTGAGGTCCGGTCTGTAGCGGCCACCGTGGGCTCCCCAGATTGTGAAGTGATCTCCGGTGTTAAAGAACAAATTGATGCACTCGACTTGTCGGTGTTGTCAGAAGCAGAACAGGGTCAGGTAAGGGACCTGCTTTACCGGTTCCAGTCTGTGTTTTCCACTCATGAGGGTGATTTAGGATGTACCGGCTTGAACTCACATGACATTCCCCTGCTAGATAGTGTTCCCATCCGGCAGCGGTATAGGCGTATACCTCCTTCAGAATACGAAGTGGTGAAGTCTCACATCAATCAGCTGTTGGAGGCTAACGTTATAAGGGAGAGCTGTAGCCCATATGCATCCCCAATTGTCCTTGTTAAAAAGAAAGACGGTAGTCTGCGGATGTGCATAGACTACCGTCAGTTGAACGCAAAGACCCGGAAGGACGCCTTTCCTTTGCCACGCATCGAGGAGTCGTTGGACTCTTTGACGGGGGCCTGCTGGTTTTCCACTATGGACTTGGCTAGTGGGTACAATCAGGTCCCCGTCACTGAGAGAGACAAGCCCAAGACCGCATTTTGCACTCCTTTCGGATTGTTCGAATGGAACCGCATGCCCTTTGGGCTTTGCAACGCCCCAAGCACCTTCCAGCGTCTAATGGAACGGATGTTTGGGGACCAGCAGTGTAGGTCTTTACTTCTGTACCTCGATGACATCATAGTCTTCTCTTCCTCGGTGTCGCAGCAGTTAGAGCGGTTGGAGGTAGTTCTAAGTCATCTAGAACATGAGGGTCTGAAGGCTAAATTGGGTAAATGTGCATTTTTCCAACGTGAAGTAAAGTATTTGGGACATGTTATTTCGGCTCAGGGAGTATCCACGGACCCCAGTAAAATTGAGGCTGTAGTTAACTGGCAACGACCCACCAGTGTGCAGGAGTTGCGTTCATTTTTAGGCTTTGCAAGCTATTATCGCCGCTTTGTCGAGGGACGGAGATTCCAGAGGTCCTGGCACAAGCATCAGGGGCAGATCTAGTGATGCAGGCTACCCAAGCTGTCGTTTCTGTTTTTCCTAGTCTGGTGGGTGACATGAAGGCATTGCAGGAGGCAGATTCGGTGATTGGGGAGATTTTGGTGTTCTGGAGACTGGGAATACTCCCCAGTTTTGAGGAGCGACGCCAGCTGTCCAAAGCTGCCCTAGTCCTACTGCGTCAGTGGCATCGATTGCTGGATAAAGAAGGGGTTCTGCACCGGCGTGTGTTTCGTTCTAACGGTGGTGAAGAAATTCTCCAGGTAGTTTTGCCAGCTGTTTTGCGTAAGGAAGTTTTGACTCAAGTGCACCAGGGGCATGGGCACCAAGGGGTCGAACGGACCACTGAGCTAGTGCAACAGCGTTACTATTGGCCAGGACTGACATCCGATGTAGCACAGTGGTGTCGGGAGTGCGAAAGGTGTCAGGTCGCCAAGGATACGCAGCCGGTAGCCCGCAGTTTCATGGGTCATCTGTTGGCCTCTAGGCCAAATGAGATCTTGGCCATTGATTTTACACTGCTGGAACCATCTCGCTCAGGGTTGGAAAATGTCTTGGTAATGACCGATGTCTTCACAAAATACACCCTGGCGGTCCCCACTCGGGATCAGCGTGCTGAGACGGTGGTTCGCACGTTGGTGGTGGAGTGGTTCTATAAGTTTGGTGTCCCTGGACGCATTCATTCTGATCAGGGCCGCAGCTTTGAGTCTTCTTTAATACAACAGCTCTGTAGTCTCTATCAGATTGAGAAGTCCCGCACTACCCCATACCACCCAGCAGGTAATGGGCAGTGTGAACGTTTTAACAGGACGCTGCATAATCTCCTGCGCACTTTACCGCTCTCTCGGAAGGCAGATTGGGTCTCTGCTCTCCCTCAGGTACTCTTTTGCTATAACACTACACCTCATCAAGCGACTGGTGAGTCACCTTATTTTCTGATGTTTGGGCAAGAACCAAGGCTCCCTATAGATTTTCTGTTGGGCAGAAGCCAAGAGATGTTGTCTGGTGGTGTGAATGAGTGGGTGTTGGAGCACCAAACCAGGTTACAGGTGGCCTTTGAGGGGGCTCGAGAACATTTGAAGGTGACGGCCGAGCGTTGCAAGAAGCAGCACGACCGGCAAGTACGTGATGCACCATTGGGGGAGGGTCAGTTGGTTTACCTTCGCGATTATGGTGTGAGAGGGCGCCATAAGATCCAGGACCTGTGGAGCCCAGTGGTGTATCAGGTAGTGAGAGCACCTCCGGCAGGTGGGTCAGTGTACACAATTGCACCAGTAGAGAACTTGAGTAAGGTAAAACGGGTTCACCGCTCTTTGTTGAAGACCCGTGTACGAAGAGATCCCCCTGTTATTCCTGCAGATGATCCTGGGGTAGTTGAGTTACCACCATCGGAGGGCTCCCCATTGGAGGAGGTTGATCTGTGGGTTTTGGTACCTGAAACTCCACAGGGGGTTGGTGGGCTAACACTGAGGGACCCAGTGCCTTCACCTGCCCTTGTTCCTCGATGTCTAACTGAAAATATTGACTCTATAGCTCCAGCGGCTCCTGGACCACCTGGTGTGGTGCCTCCAGATTTAGAGTCAGTAAGGGAACCTTCACCTGTAGATCAGCCTGGTAATAGTGGGCTTGCCTTGCGGCGGACGAGGCGAGTGAACGCCGGTCATCATTCTAATCGACACCACCTCCCTCATGCAGTGGAAGCAGGGAGGGGTGGTGTTTCCATGGTAGCTCCTGCGTCTAATGCTCTTTCTGCCCTTTTCAGGCCCTGGCACTAAGTCATTCCCTGGCCATTGTGAGGTTTTGTCCATCGTCGGGGCGACGTTGCAAGAGTTAGGGGTAGATTGTAGTAGGGCAGTCTAGGTACCGCCCTATTAAACGTGGTTTTCCACTGAATGACAGGTGTGACAGCTTATTGGCTGCTGCTCCGGGTGTATTTAAGGCGCAGTTTGTCACCTGGGTACGCATCGTACAATCACTGTGTGTGCGCGCAGCTCGCAGGAGGTATGTATCTTGCTGTTTGGCTAACGTTGCTGCTAGTGTCTGTGCACTATTTGAGTGTGTACATTGGTTTATAGCCAGGTTATGGTCACGATTGGTACGACGTTGCTGTTGGGTACCGGCTGTCCTTCACTCAAGTGTGTGCGTGCACTAGAACGCCTGCGTATTTGAAGTTCGCCGAGTACGGATAAAGCTGTGAGTAGCTGAACCTGTGTGTTTGACGATCTACTTCTGGGTATGTATATTTAGTCCTTTTGAGCATTATTGGGGTGGGGTCTTTATTTATTAACTTTTTTTGTCCATTTTAGTGCCTCTGCTCGTGAGCACTTCGTTATTGTGGACTGCAGGGCAAATGCTCCTTAGACAGTGTCAAGACTGCACTGTTTTGTTCTGCTGCTATTTTTACGACTGTGACTGAGTTGAAGGCCCCCAGTGAGGGAAGCTAGCTGTCTTGGCCCTGTGGTGGTGGTGTTTCTTTCACAGTGTTTTTGCCATTGATATCTGTGTCTCCCTCACTTAGTGTGTGGTGTGGCGTGAGTGTTTGTGTGGGGCGTATTTGGGTGAGTGGTGTGTCTTAGGGTACTCTCTGTTCAGCTAGCTGCCCTACTGGTAAACCTCAGCCGGAAAGTTTCTTGTTTCTTTTCTTTTTGTTTGGTCAATAGTTCTACATTTTAATTAATTATTGTGAAATAAAGGCATTGTTGTATTTATATCCACGTCTCTGGTGTTCAGTGGTAACGAACCTGTGTGCTATTTTGGGTATAAATTTCCCCGTTCACTGAAACGGGGTGGCGTAGTCTGCTCTAATTTTAATTGTATATCAGTGTCAGTTTTTGCCCTTCACCGCCCCGCCACACTTACATATCTTAAGTAGACAACTTTAATCTATAATAACTCCATTCTGTTGTCCTTTGTTGTGTTCTCTGAATATGGCACTTGTCACATGCTGTGATGTATCGGGGCATTTAGGAGCTCAGTATTGAGCCAGATACCAATGTGCATCCCTAGAAAATATGCAGCTAATAGAGCACATTTACTGACAAATTCAATAGAACTGTGTATTTTTGACTGTACCTGGTGTAGAAGTCTCTGCTGTTGTTGAATCAGCTTGAGCTGAAAGATGAATGTTAGTTCAGATGCATCAGAATACAGAAGATGTTCATTAGTTAACACACAAGATAACTCTAACATTATCTATCATTATATTAGCACATCTAAGACTCTTCTACATCTGATCATGAGATTGTTTTCTCACCTGAGATCTTGACAGTGTATGAGACTGAGGTTGATGAGATTGTTTTCTCACATTTTCATCACCCTAACTGATATTATTTATTTTAAATTAGAATATAATTAAATTTTTCTTTTATAATATTTAAGTAAAAAAATAAAATAAAAATTCAGCTATTTTGAAAGCCCTAGTGTAAAGCCCAAATATCTCAACTTTATACACTAACAGGTCTTTCATTTGAAACTTTATTTAAACAAGTGATAACATGTATTTGTTAACATGGACAATAGAGGATTCAGTAGAACTGTGTATTTTTGACTGTACCTGATGTAGAAGTAGTTGATGTTGATGTAGTTGAGTCTGTGATGTAGACTGAAGTCTCTGCTGTTTCTGAATCAGCTCGAGCTGAAAGATGAATGTTAGTTCAGATGCATCAGAATACAGAAGATGTTCATTAGTTAATAACAGATAACTAACATTATCTATCATTATATTATCACATCTAAGACTCTTCTACATCTGATCATGAGATTGTTTTCTCACCTGAGATCTTGACAGTGTATGAGACTGAGGTCTTGAGTTGATCTCTGTGAGTAACTTCACATCTCCACTCTCTGTTGTGATCTTCATTCAGGATTGTTGTAGACAGATAACTGATACAGCGATCTGATGAGAATGATATCTGATATCTGGAGTCTGAGTTTTTCAGTTTAACACCAGCCTGATTCACCCAGAACAGATCGATTCCCTCAGAACGGATCCAATCACCACAAGAGACTCGAGCAGATGATGAATATGAATACAACTGACAGAAGAGAGTCAGAGAGAGACCTGCACTGATCTCAGTCTGTGACGGTGATGAAGCGACTGAAACACAGAATAACACACACATCACACACTCTTCAATCATCACGAGAAGTTTAAATGAAGAATTTGCCCTTTTTAAATTGACCACATAATCATAAAATTACCATGAAGAACATGCAGAAAAACACGAGCATCAGTTCTCAGTTTGTGTCCATTCACATATTGTTGGCAGATGTAAGATCCACAATCTTCTTTTGTGACTCTCTTGATGTTCAGAGAGCAGTCAGACTCCAGACTCAGTCTCTCATGTCTCTCTGTGTCTGTCTTCTTTCTCCCTGAATTAATCAGTTCAACTGTTACTGAATCTCTGAATCTGTTATAGTTCCATGTAGTTGAGTTACAGTCATCAAGAGCATTATTACAGGGCAGACGGACATCTTCACCAGAACTGATGAACACATGAGCATCATCCACTCCACTGAGACCTGAAACACAAGAACAGATGAGTGATTATTATACGATATATTAATAAATGAAAGCATAAACACACTAGCATTAAAGGATTCAGATCATGCAGTCTATTTCCTGATTTAAACAGTCAGTTCACCCAAAAATTAAAATAAGCCTGTGTTTAACTCACCCTCGAGACATCCTCGGTGTGTTTGACTTTCTTCTAATTTTCACTTTTAGGTGAATTAACCCTTTAATGCAAACACACTCTCCAGAATAAACTATTTATATTATTAAAATGTGAAGTTACATGAGATGTATTAAAATGTAATTTATTCCTGTGTATTTTCACCATCATTACTTCAGTCTTTAGTGTTAAATGATCCTTCAGAAATCATTATAATATGCTTATTTGCTGCTGGATTATTATTTCTGCTCAGTTATTAATAATGGTTCAGTGGTAAAAGTTTCTGCTGCTTAATATTTCCTGGACACATTTTTTTTATGATTATTTGATGAATATAATGTTCGAAAGAACAGCATTTATTTGACATATAATCTTTTGTAACATTATAAATGTTTTTACTTTCAATTGAATAGCTATTTGCAGAATAAAAGCATTAATTTATATTAAACACACACCAAACATTTGAATGGTTGTATAGTTCATGTTTTATTTCTCAAATGTTCAAGTCTCAGTGACAGAACTTTTTGTAAGGTTTAGGCAAACTACAGCAGAACAAGAATAACAACAGAAATAAATAAGTAAGGGGTAGAGAGAAAGATCAGTCCCAGCATACACAAGTGACACTTATCAGCCATCTTCTCTTTCTGTCAGTCTTCCTCTTCATTATATTCTCTCAACTCTTTCTTTAAATACTCTCAGCTCTTCCTGTGTGTGTTCACTTCCTCTGATCTGTTTACAGTTTTTCTCGATTGCTCAAACACATTTGCCCACTCTGACATCACATTTTCAAAACAGTTAACACACAGGATAAAACTGAAGCTCAGTGGCCAAAATGACATTAAAAACATGCAACATAAGCAAATATTTCCATCAAACACCACAACTTGTGGTCAAAAATTAATTTATTATTTCAATCAATCATTACACAATGGACAACAAAAACAGCCATCAATATTAAATATGATACTTTACAAACTCAAATGGTTAAATTATATACTGTGCTGCAAACCATTCACTCACAAGGCGAGAGTGGTGGAAAGCCACATTGTCCGAAATTATGACATACAGAGTCACGCCAGGCCTCAACAGCCCTATCTCTTCTGGTGGAATCAGTAATTCTTTCAAAGCATCAAGAAATGAGACGAGGCGGTCTGTATTGTATGTGGCAATAGTTGGTATGTGGCAAAGGACTCCATCATTGGAGATGGCAGCACACATGGGGATATAGTCACCCCTCTGAACTGGCACTGTGCCCAATGATGTTCCTCCTCGTCACCTCACTTTACAGAGGTTGAGGCTTCATCAACAAAAATTAATTTGTGATGTGCCCCTTCAGCTTCAAGCTCCATTATTCTCTATTCATCATTAACTATGGCAAACAAGGTATTACAATAAAAAATCTGTATCTGCACAAACTGGAATCGTGGCTCCTTTACAATGTCAGGGTTTCTTTTTGAACTCTGTTCAGCTGTTCAGACATGGTTTCGTTTAAGGACTCGATCTATAGTTGTCAAACTCACACTGTTTATATTTCTAAATGCTCCCTGATCTTCAATCACTGATGTCTGGATTTGACGCAGTCTGATTGCATTGTTTGCCACTACCATATCTACAATGGCAGACTCCTGTTCAATACTAAATATCTTTCCTCTGCCACCAGTGTGTGGTAATGTGTGGATTCTATAGAGTAAAAGCAAAAACCATGTCAAAATTGACATTACTGTATGACAGTCACATAAACGGGATTGATAAAACATCTGCATTACTGTAGATACAGTTTGTTCTGCTAACAGGGCAATACAGTAAAGCTGAAATACACAGTGGTATACATTACAGAAACACTGTGAATGACCTGTTCTCATTCCCAAAAAGCCTGACAATAGATGCCACAGTGCTCCGACTCAGAATGGGATGGACCCTTTGTCCAGCCTTTCTAAAGGACAAGCCATGATTGATGACATGGTCAATAAATGTTGCCCGAATTTCATTTGACAAACTCCTCTTCTTTAGGCCGCTCTTCCATGGCCTCTTACTCTCCTTCCGTGCCTCTGGCCTCTTTCATCCATGCTTGCAAATAGCAACACAGAGGTGGCATCTTTTATAGATGGATGAGGACTGATTGCTGATTGAAGAGTTTTATAATTTAAGAGATTTATAATTATGCAAGTACTCTTGTAACGATATGCAAATCTCCATATTCATCGGGAAGAAGGAGGCGGGAACCGGCGCACAATCAAAACATAATTTTAATATTGAAAATAAACACAAAACAGCGCGTCAGCCCCTCACGGCGACTGACGCACACAAATAAAAGCCAAAACATAAAATAATGTCCCAGGCCTGGTCCTCTCTCGTCCTTCACGGTCGTCACTCCAGTTTTATATCCTTCCATCTCCTACGTGGGACTCGATACTAGCGGTGGGGCTCAGGTGTAGCTCATCTCCAATCACTACACCTGGCCTCACTCCACGTTCCCACGCCTCTCGGCCCCGCCCCACTCGCCACATACCCCCATCGCCCCTCGCAGGCCGGGGGGTACTCCCGAGACTGCGCTCTACTCCCCCCCCCCCCTTCCCTCCGGGGGAGACCGCTCACGGGGACCTGCGGGAACCTGGGGGTAGGACAGACGAGGCGAGAGAAAAGGAGATGGAAGGAGGAGCGACAGGGACGAGAGAGGGGAGAGAGAAAAAAAAAAAAAAAAATCCGGTTCCCAGACGCACTGCTGCTCGGCCCTCCACCGGCTGGGTGATCTCCTCCGCGGTGCCTGGCGGTGGCACTGGACGGCCCTCGGCGGACGGCACGACACTCCTCCGCCGCCCGGTGGACGGCGACGGCTCCTCCGATTTTGGGCAGCCGGCAGGAGTCCCCCGTTCCCTGCCCCTCCGGATTCCTTCGCGGAGGCAGCAGGCTCCGGCCCCCTGGCGAACGGCGCCGACTCCTCCGCTCCCTCACGGACGGCAGCCGCCCCTCCTTGTCGTGGGCGGTCGGCAGCGAGCTCGCCCGTCCCCGGCAACTCGCTCCAGCCCACCGCCTCGAGCGTCCCTGGCGGCACATACCTCGCCTGCTCGAGGGCACCGCGGATTCACCACAGTGGCGAGGGATCTTCAGCAGCGCGTCCCTCCTTCTCCCGGGCTTCGGCACCACTGTAACGATATGCAAATCCATACTCATCGGGAAGAAGGAGGCGGGAACCGGCGCACAATCAAAAAGCATTTTAATATTGAAAATAAACACAAAACAGCGCGTCAGCCCCTCACGGCGACTGACACACACAAATAAAAGCCAAAACATAAAATAATGTCCCAGGCCTGGTCCTCTCTCGTCCTTCACGGTCGTCACTCCAGTTTTATATCCTTCCATCTCCTACGTGGGACTCGATACTAGCGGTGGGGCTCAGGTGTAGCTCATCTCCAATCACTACACCTGGCCTCACTCCACGTTCCCACGCCTCTCGGCCCCGCCCCACTCGCCACAACTCTCTATTGGCTGTGAATAGATTTTTTTCTTTTGTTCAACACAGTGAATCCAACAGAGGTTAGGGTCTTTCAATGAGATCTGTGGTAACTGTTTTGACAAAGGGTGTGAAAAATATGTGAAACAAAAAAAAGTGTATAAACATTTGCAAGAGAAGACTTCTGCTGAGCTAATAATGTGATAATGAAGATCAAGCAGATACCAGTTTCATTAAGTGTGTCTTAATCATGCTAAAGCTGCTGTTTACTGACACGATGTCAGTGTGTGATGGAGAAGAGCTGCTTCACATTGTGTGAAATGTGTCAGAACTGAATATTGTTAACTTCATTTGATCTATACACAATCTAAATACATTACTGATTCTTTCACTTCTTTCAGTCGTTTCCTGCATGCCATTCAATTCTAGAAATAATATCATTTAGTTATTAGTGATAAAACTGGGCTGTTACTGAAAATGTTTCCACTATCCACGACTCACATGTTGAAAATGAAAACAAAAAAAATTTAACTGCTTGCGTACATTTTCAAAACTTTGCCTCTTTTTTTCTCTAAACTTTACACAAAAATCCAAGAAATGACCACACATAAACTGCAAAATGCCTCACATCTCTCACAAAACAAAGCACTGCAATCAAAATACAACAAACACACCTCAAAAGCAAACATTTGTCTCATGTTTTGTCTTATGTTGCAAACACCTTTGCCATAATATTATATTTTTGGATTTATCATATAAACAGTTCTTCAAAAGCTCTTCTTTCATGAGCTCCTGTGTACACTTCTGAACAAGATTAAAGTAACTTGACTGAGTGATGTTGAAAAATTCACGGTAAACATAAAAACAAGATTGAAACAAGATTGAAACAAGATTGAAACCAAACTATTTTTTTTTACTGTAAGTATTTGTGGTTGTGAATACACACTGTAAAACCAAACAGTGAAATTAATCAAATTAAATTAGTTAATTGCTCTCCAATAATAATGAAAGTTCATTGTACTTAATTTAAATAAGTTCTGTAAACTCAAAATTTTGTTGTAGTAAGTTGAACTTAAAATGATTGTGTTTTCTAGTTCCCAGCATGCTTTGCATCATGCGGTTTCTACGTCAGTAAAGGCGGTAACAAAGGGAAACTAACGTCATTGACAGGCGACTGCACTGCCCCGTGTCACTGTTTAGAATGGGGATTTTCCCACGATTTACAAGTAGTTGAAAACATTAGAGATATTGTTAGTAATCAGCTGGACAAAATATATAACACTAGCCTAGTGTTTTTTGGATATGTTACTGCAAAAATCTTACAAATTGTACCTTTAAATGTTGTGTTATATTAGAATTTACAAAGGTTTCTGTTATGTTGGTTTTGTAGTGTTACCGTTGTGGTGAAGACTAGAGCATTTTGAAGAGAATTTTGAAGAGATCTCTGTCTCTCTGAGGCTTGAAGACGTGCTGCAGCAGTGGATCACTCCTGAGTACTTGATCTGTGTATTCGGGTTCAAATAAATATGGTTGTGAACATTTTTTTTACGTTGTCTGTTGATATATTGAAATCGTCTTCCATTGCGATTTCCTGTACATCTAGCATGGACAAGGACATGATCAACTAGTGGCACAAATTTCATCTGAGACTCCTGTTCTCCTTTCCCCTCATCCTCATCCTCATTCTCCTCCTCTTCCTCTTCATCCACCTTTTCCTCCACTGCTGACTGTTCTTGCTCATCCTCTTCCTCCTCTTCCTCCTATCTGAGATCATCTCTGAATCCGGTTTGGACTGGTTTAACCCACAAAGATCTGAGATCATCTCTGAACCCGGTTTGGACTGGTTTAAACCACACAGATCTGACATCATCTCTGAACACAGTTTGGATGGATGATGCTGTGAATATTCACACATTCAAATCACAGTTCCTCTTCTTTCTTTAGCTAAGTTTCTACAGAAGAACTTCTCCTTAATAAATAAAAAATTTAGTCTATTTACAATTTCACTGTTAGTTTCATTGGTGCAGCATTTCTAAAATGTTCATTTGAGTGATTTTCTGTGAAGCTGTTGCTGTGTTTGAAATGCTATGCTATCATGCTACTCTTACTATTTCTGCAGTATTCAGTATGTAAGCTGTGCATAGTATGAAAATGTTCTGCATGCATAGAATACCCGGATGACCTGAATCTGATAAATACAGTATAACTCAAGTACAATGAAATCAGTGCAGAAGCTGTGTTCAGAAAGGCATACTACCACACAACTCTTACTATATTGCAGTATCTAAAAACAATATCGTAAAACATAAATTGTACTTTAATCTCTACAGCACGTTTCTGATCAAGTCAAATGGCATCATTTTTTGTCAAGGGGCGAGACTGGGACTCAGTTGCAGGTGCTCAAAAGGTCAGTTTATTAGATGGCTTAATTCCAAAGGACAGAGAAAAAAATAAAAATGAGAATTAACAAAAAGCAATCCAGGAACAGGGCAGTCTGGAGCAGATCCAAAAGAGCCTCCTGGACGAATTCCACTTGGAAATCCTCTGATGCAATGCCCGGACAAACTGACAGGGAGGCGGGGGCGCTGTTGAGGCGGGGAACTAGTGGCGCGCTGAGGCGCGGCGAAGAAGAGGAGTGACAGCGATCGGTGAGCTCTAACACGGAAGGCTGGAGAGTAGCGCTGCCTGGAAGCAGGAGGAAGTGGGAAAAAACAAACAAACTAGAGGATGAAAACAAAACGGGCACGATATCTGTGTAGGCTAAACAAGAGATGTGGATAAAGTTGAGACATGGACGAGAACAACTCGACGATCTGACAACAGACAGCACACATGAGGAGACTAAATAGAGAAGGAGTGATTATCATAATGCAGAGCAGGTGATGGTGACCAATAACAAGATAATAATGAAACAAGAGGGCGGAGACGGGCACCACGGTGACACAGAAGCACATGGTAAGTGTAAACAACACACACTATGGGGAAAAACAGACAGATCAGCCCGGGGACGTGACATTACCCCCCTCCCCAGGAGCGCCCCCTGGCGCTCCAGGGAAGGTACCACCACGCTGCCGGTTGAAGTCCTCGATCAGCGACCGATCCAGAATATCCCGAGCCGGGACCCAACTCCTCTCATCCGGACCATATCCCTCCCAGTCCACCAGATACTGAAATCCCCGACCACGACGTCTGACATCCAGCAACCTCCTGACAGTAAAGGCTGGGGAACCATCCACTAGACGGGGAGGGGGAGGGGGAGGGTTAGTAGCAGATGGGTTAAGGCGAGAATGAAACACAGGCTTGACCCGAGAAACATGAAAGACTGGGTGTACCCGACCAAGTATGGGAGGTAACTTGAGCTTTACCGCCACCGGACTCAATACCTTGGTGATCTGTTATGGCCCCATGAACCTGGGGGCTAACTTGCGAGAAGCCACCCGGAGAGGAAGGTCCTTGGTAGACAGCCATACTCTCTGACCACATACGTAGCGGGGAGCAGGAATACGGTGACGGTCAGCCGCTGCTTTGGTTCGTCTGGAAACCCGAGCCAAGGTTTCCTCAGCCCTCCTCCAGGTGCGGCGACACCTGCGGACGAAGGCTAAGGCAGACGGAACAGCAGCATCGGGTTCCTGTGAGGGGAACATAGGAGGTTGAAAACCAATGGAGCACTGGAATGGAGACATACCTGTGGCCGCCACTGGCAAGGAGTTATGGGCATATTCAATCCAGGATAACTGTTGGCTCCAAGAACTCGGATTATGGGACGTCAGGCAGCGGAGAGCTTGTTCCAGAACCTGGTTTGCCCGCTCGGACTGCCCATTGGTCTGAGGGTGAAAACCTGACGACAGACTCGTAGAGGCCCCGATCTGTCGACAGAACTCCTTCCAGAATCGGGAGACAAACTGTGGCCCCCTATCAGAAACCACGTCCACCGGAAGGCCATGAATCCGGAAGATGTGGTCAACCACCACTTGAGCGGTCTCCTTAGCTGAAGGCAGTTTGGGAAGGGGGATGAAATGGGCCGCTTTAGAGAAGCGATCAACCACCGTCAATACTACGGTGTTACCCCTCGATGGTGGAAGACCAGTGACAAAGTCAAGGGCTATGTGTGACCAGGGGCGGGAGGGGATGGGTAAGGGCTGTAGCAGACCAACAGGAGGCTGATTAGAACTCTTGTTCTGGGCGCAAATTGGGCAGGCAAACACAAACTGCCTGACGTCCTGGGCCATGGATGGCCACCAAAATCGCTGGCGGATGGCAGCCAGAGATCTCCGAACCCCAGGATGACAGACTAACTTGGATGAATGCCCCCACTGGAGGACTTCAGGGCGCAGCCCATCCGGCACGAAAAGTCTACCCTCTGGGCACTCCCTCGGCACCTCTCTCTCTCGTATGGCTTCCAGCACTCTCCTCTCCACGTCCCAGGAGAGGGACCCTACCACAATCTCTTTAGGGATAATTGTTTCAGTAGATACACTGGTTCTTTTTGTATCTCTGTAAAGACGGGAGAGGGCATCAGGTTTTATATTTTTGGAGCCTGGGCGATACGAGAGAGAGAAGTTGAACCGGCCAAAGAAGAGTGCCCATCGGGCCTGGCGTGAACTCACCCTCTTGGCCGAACGGACATATTCCAAGTTCTTATGGTCCGTCCAAACCAAGAAGGGCTGTGCTGACCCCTCCAACCAGTGACGCCACTCACCCAAGGCTAGCCTGACCGCCAACAGTTCCCGGTTCCCTACGTCATAATTCCGTTCTGCTGGGCTCAGGCGGTGAGAGTAGTAGGCACAGGGATGTACCTTCCCATCTCTGGGGGATCTCTGAGAAAGGACCGCACCTACTCCAATCTCAGAAGCATCCACCTCCACAATAAACTGACGTTCAGGGTCTGGAAATGAAAGAACAGGAGCAGAAATGAATCGGGACTTTAGGTCATTAAAGGCCTCCTGAGCCTTCAAATTCCACCTAAACGGTACCTTAGTGGAAGTAAGAGCTGTCAAGGGTGCAGCAACCTGACTAAAGTTTCTGATGAAGCGCCTGTAGAAGTTGGCAAATCCCAGAAACCGCTGCAGTGCCTTTCGTGAGTCTGGAGGTGGCCACTCGGCTACGGCCCTTACCTTAGCGGGATTAGCTTTGATTCCCTCCGCCGAAATGATATAGCCCAGGAAGGGAACTGACCTGGAGTGGAAAACGCACTTCTCCGCTTTAACATATAGCTGGTTCTCCAGCAGCCGTTGTAGCACCTGGCGCACGTGTTGGGTGTGTACCTGAAGTGAAGGAGAGAAAATAAGAATGTCATCTAGGTACACAAAGACAAACTTGTTAACCATGTCTCGCAACACGTCATTAACCAGGGCCTGGAAGACAGCTGGGGCATTTGTCAGGCCAAAGGGTAGCACCCGGTACTCATAATGTCCCGAAGGAGTGATGAATGCTGTCTTCCACTCATCCCCCTCTCGAATCCGAACCAGGTGATAAGCATTACGGAGGTCCAACTTACTGAAGACCTTGGCTCCCTGCAAAAGTTCAAAGGCAGATGACATTAAGGGCAGGGGGTACCTATTCTTAATGGTAATGTCATTCAAACCTCTGTAATCAATACAAGGACGCAAGGAGCCGTCCTTCTTCTTAACAAAGAAAAACCCTGCGCCAGCAGGAGACGAGGAGGGACGGATGAGACCGGCATCAAGGGACTCACGAATATATTTGTCCATAGCCTCTCTTTCTGGACCAGACAGGGAATATAACCGACCCCTGGGCGGAGAAGTGCCTGGGAGGAGGTTGATGGCACAATCATAAGGCCGGTGAGGAGGCAGGGACACAGCCCGGGACTTGCTGAAGACCTGCCGCAGATCGCAGTACTCCTCTGGCACCCCGGACAGATCAGCATCATCCACCTGCACAACAGGAAACACAAAACCAGGAAAAGAGGCAGAACCCAAACAAGACTCAAGACAAGACTGTTTCCAAGACAAGACTGAGTTTCTGGCCCAATCCACATGAGGGCCGTGCTGCACCAACCACGGGTGTCCCAGAACCACGGGGGCACTCGGGGAATCAAGAAGGTACAGCTCGGTTATCTCATGGTGATTGCCAGAAACGATAAGACTTACAGGAGGGGTGAGGTGAGTGATGGTAGTGATAGGGGAATCATCCAGAGACCGAACAGAGATGGGAGTAGAGAGGGGAATGGCGGGAATTCCCCACTGCTTGGCCAGTGCCGTGTCCAGGAAACTACCACCAGCCCCAGAATCCACCAGGGCCGAACAGGAGTGACGAGAACCTCCGAACTGGACACCCACGGGAAGTAGTGTGCGGGAGGAGTGGGGGAAATTAAGCGGAGATGTGCCCACCAGAATCCCCCTGGCTACTGATGGGCCTTGGCTTTTAGCGGGCATTTTCCAACGAAGTGTCCGGCCCTCCCACAGTAGAGACATAAGCCCCGGGTGAGTCTCTCTTGCTTCTGCTGGGAAGTAAGACGCAGTCGTCCCACCTGCATGGGTTCAGGGTCAACAGGAGATGGCAGAGGCAGGACCGGGGTGGATTCGCTGGTCATTTCACCCACCCTCCAAGAAGTGCGAGCAGTCAGTTGTTGGTGACGAAGGCGAAGGCGGTTCTCAACACGGAGGGCCAGGTCGACCAGATCATCGAAACTGCGTGGAAGCTCTTGGGTGGCGATCTTGTCTTGGATCTCCTCGTCTAGCCCAGCACGAAACACAGCTCTGCAAGCCCCCTCATTCCAGTCACAGGCCGCTGCTAAGGTCTTGAATTCAATGGCATACTCGGTCACTGAGCGGCCTCCTTGCTGTAGCCGTGCCAGCTGGGCCGCTGCTTCATCACCCCGAGCAGAACGGTCGAATAATTTGACCATCTCCTGTCGAAAAGCCCCAAACGAGGCACAAAAGGGAGCCCGGGCCTCCCACACTGAAGTTCCCCAGTCACGGGCTCTGCCTGTGAGGAGGGTTAGAACATAAGCCACCTTAGTCTCTTCCTGGGCATACCGGCGGGGCTGGAGGGCGAAGACTAGGGAGCACTGAGACAGGAAGGCTCTGCAGGAGTTAGGGTTCCCATCATAGGGAGGTGGGTTGTTGGCATGAGGCTCAGGATCATGACGGGTAGAGGAAAGGCTAGTGGGGTCCTCCGATCTTGCAGATGTCTGTCTCCGAAGTTCCTGGAGCTGGGCAGTCAGCTCCGACAACTTGGCATTAAGGAACTCAACCTCCCGCGATGTGGATGTTAGCTGGGAGGCATGTTGGCCCAGGAGAATGCCCTGCTGGGTGACGGCTGATCTGAGGGGATCTGCACCTGCTGAGTCCATGGTGGTCAGATCGTTCTGTCACGGGGCGAGACTGGGACTCAGTTGCAGGTGCTCAAAAGGTCAGTTTATTAGATGGCTTAATTCCAAAGGACAGAGAAAAAAATAAAAATGAGAATTAACAAAAAGCAATCCAGGAACAGGGCAGTCTGGAGCAGATCCAAAAGAGCCTCCTGGACGAATTCCACTTGGAAATCCTCTGATGCAATGCCCGGACAAACTGACAGGGAGGCGGGGGCGCTGTTGAGGCGGGGAACTAGTGGCGCGCTGAGGGGCGGCGAAGAAGAGGAGTGACAGCGATCGGTGAGCTCTAACACGGAAGGCTGGAGAGTAGCGCTGCCTGGAAGCAGGAGGAAGTGGGAAAAAACAAACAAACTAGAGGATGAAAACAAAACGGGCACGATATCTGTGTAGGCTAAACAAGAGATGTGGATAAAGTTGAGACATGGACGAGAACAACTCGACGATCTGACAACAGACAGCACACATGAGGAGACTAAATAGAGAAGGAGTGATTATCATAATGCAGAGCAGGTGATGGTGACCAATAACAAGATAATAATGAAACAAGAGGGCGGAGACGGGCACCACGGTGACACAGAAGCACATGGTAAGTGTAAACAACACACACTATGGGGAAAAACAGACAGATCAGCCCGGGGACGTGACAATTTTTATCTCTATAGTGCTCTATACAGTGCAAATACTTTAAAATATATTGTATAACACAAATTTTGAAGTAATATAAATAATAATTTTGTTGGCAGAGACTATTTACATTAACTCCGTCCACCAATGTCTGTCTGTGATACACAGCACTGCAAAAGATCTCCATTCATCTCTAATATCAGTAACACAGCGGGTAAAAGACATGCCCTTTACCAAACTTGTTCTAGGCTACTCCTTTTCCCATCACATATCAGAACAGAAAGCAAATTATTTTTCATAAAAATAAAGGAAATATTAGAAAATTGGAAATAAAACGGCTCATTATTAATACAATATTACTTATGATGTGGTTGGCAGTATAGGTGTAGAGAGCTTTTTGTCCAAATAAAGTTGCATCCATTTAATAATATTTTTAAGAATGATCATTTAAACACACTATTACATACTGTTTTTACTTTTACTTTTTTTAGGCAGTATACACTATGTACTGGACAGTATGCAGTAAGCAGGTATGCCATCTCGAACACAGCCAGGGTTCCTCATTCACACACCTGGCTGTGATGTTCAAGTGAACTCAGAGACCTCGATTAGCTGATTCAGATGTGTTTAATTAAGCTGCAGAAGGTGTCCCTCCAGGAGCAGGACCGAGGAGACTGATGTAGCTAAAGCACAGATCTACACATACGACCAGCAGATCCCAGACCTGTTCAGGAGTCTCCCCAACACTGCACACGCTGAACGTCTCTACCTCTGGAGTCTCTACTAACCAGCTGATGACTGAATCAGGTGTGTTTGATTAGAGAGAGACACCATGGCCCTCACTGTTGCTGCTCTGATGGACCGATACAGAGGAGCAGAAGATGAACACTAACATGACCCTCAGTCACTGTATGAAACAAGAGTTAGGTCTTACACTCCATGATGCTGTACAACATATTACAGAGAGTCATCTTCAGATCTTCATGGACTCACTGATGAGCCCTGGGTTATGAGTCGGACTCTCTAACACTTTTGGTGGAGATGTTGATGACCTTACGCCTGACTCTTCAGAGGAAAGACAGTCAGTGCTGACTCTGAGAACACTGCTGTCTGTGAGACGAGATGCATGAATGAGGAACTTGAAAGATAAGAAGTCTGAGTATTTAGAGTACTGTATAGGGCAGAGTAGTGTATTTCATGACTGATTCTTTATTCCTCTGACCGACAACATTGAGAACAGAATTAGCTGCTGTAGATCTGTCAAACTGACCATCTGATGAAGACATGAGGATGAGAAACTTCTCATGATACTCGAGACTCTCTCAACCAGTCCCACGCTCCTCGAGGAATTCACGATTTTAAGTTTCAGGAGAGAATCTGCTCACTGCTGTCTCCACACTTCCATCAGTGAACATCTACAGCTCATTTATTTGCTGGATTTCTGCAGATGATTATGATAATAGTGATTATGGGATCATCATATTCCATATACAGTTTTACAGAGATGTTTTGCATCTAGTCCAGAGTCAAGAGCTACTTACAATCTTGAGATGGTTGACAGCCGTTCTACTTTCATATCTAAAATAGAGTATTAATTATAGCAGCTGTAGAGTTTCAGATCTGTGATCTCACTGTTGAGGTTTGGAAACATGTGAGTTAGACCGCAGTAGAGCAGAGATCATCTCTGAACCCAGTTTAGACATACTGTGAACTCTGAATCATTCTGATGACAGTTTCTCTTCTTTCTTTCAGTGAGTGGGGGGGGGGGGTCACCTTCTAAAGATCAGTATAAAAAGTCCATACATTACAGATGCAAAACAATACTGTCATTATTCTTAACTTTAAAACATAAATAAAGGTTGTAATAAGGTGCTCAAATGACCTTAATGGCCATTTTTTTTTTTTTTTTTTTGGGGGGGGGGGGAGGACAGGGGTACAGTAATAATTGGGCTAGTTTATTTCATTTGTTCTAGATTCCTTTCAATTTAATTCTAATTCCTTTTAATTTCGGGAAGTCGTGGCGTATTGGTTAGAGAGTGTGACTCTTAATACTAGGGTTATGGGTTTGAGTCTCGATACCAGGACTGAGGTGCCCCTGAGCAAGGCATTGAACCCCCAACTGCTCCCTGGGGGCATAAATGATGCCCACTGCTCCAGGTGTGTGTGTACAGTGTGATTGAAGCACCCCTCCTTATCATTTGTGCTCTCCTTAGAGTTACAAATGATCTGCTCTTATCATCTGATCGTGGTTGTATCTCTCTATTATTTTTATTGGATCTTAGTGCTGCGTTTGACACAATTGACCACAACAATCTTTTGTATAGAATAGAAAACTACTGTTGGCATTAATGGAAGTGCATTAGCATGGTTTAACCCTCTGAGGTCTAAGGGTATTTTGGGGGGCTGGAGAAGTTTTGTCATTCCCTGACATTTGTGCTTTTTTCAGTTGCTTATAAACATCTAAATGGTTTAAGTCTAATATCACTGTAATCAGCACAAACTGGGCCATAATAATATGAAGCCATAATATCATTGATCATTGTTCTCACAAAAAATATTTTCTAATATATATCATATATATCATAACATGAGCTCTGCAGTTTAGTTTAAGGATGAATCATTGTGCAAGTCATTATGTGTTTCCACATGTCTATAGTCATGTCATTTTTGGTAATATAACATCTGCGTAATAACAGTGTAATTTCAGAGTTTATCTCCATTTATTAATTAATTAATTAGCGTAGAATATTTCATGTAACTGTGTATATTAAACTGAAAACAAAGTTTAAAATCGTTGATTACTTCATTACCTTTATCTCTCCTTGAAAAGAGTTTGTACACATGGTCTAGATTGTCATACAGTGCACAGATATTTACAGAAAATTTATTTTTTATAATCATTTTCTAGCCTTATCGTCAAATGACTACAGCCCCATTGACTCCCTCTGCCAATGTATTGATGAAATTAATAGTTGGATGTGCCAGAACTATCTTCAGTTAAACAAGGAAAAAACTGAAGTCATTGCATTTGGAAACAAAGATGAAGTGTTCAAGGTGAATGCATACCTTGACTCTAGGGGTCAAACAACTAAAAATCAAGACAGGAAACGTGGTGTGATTCTGGAGACAGACCTTAGTTTCAGTAGTCATGTCAAAGCAGTAACTAAATCAGCATACTATCATCTAAAAAACATTGCAAGAATTAGATGTATTGTTTCCAGTCAAGACTTGGAGAAACTTGTTCATGCCTTTATCACCAGCAGGGTGGACTATTGTAATGGGCTCCTCACTGGCCTTCCCTAAAAGACCATTAGACAGCTGCAGCTCATCCAGAACCAGAAGATCTGAGCATATCACACCAGTCCTCAGGTCCTTACACTGGCTTCCAGTTACATTTAGGATTGATTTTAAAGTACTTTTACTCGTATATAAGTCACCAAATGAACTTGCCTTGCCTATAAATCATGATATGTTTGGAAAATTGCATATGCATATTTCTATGGCCACTTTGTGCATACACAACATTTATAAACGAGATCACTGGTCACTATGTCCAGTATCAGCATTATGTTCTGTTTGTAACACAATAATAAACTGATCATGTTCAGATGAACTCTTTCTCAGATTAATTGACTAACTGTCTTGAAGAGAAAACACAGATGTCTTTACCTGTGAGAAGTGAAGAGAGAAAGATCAGTCCCAGCAGACACAAGTGACACTTATCAGCCATCTTCTCTTTCTGTCAGTCTTCCTCTTCATTATATGATCTCAACTCTTTCTATAAATACTCTCAGCTCTTCCTGTGTGTGTTCACTTCCTCTGATCTACAGACTGAGTGTTGAAATCCTGCTTTATAGTGAGACGATGTCAGTGCTGCTTGACTTTTCTCTTGGTAATATTGATTAAATATTATATTTATCCTATAGAAGACATTTGCAGAAGTTTTCTAAATGTTATAAAAGCCAGATGTGTTTTGAAGGGCTCATGGTCACATGACTGTAACTGTATGCAGGATGAGTAAAGATTATTAAACCGTTGACAGCTCGAGTGTAATGTTTGTGCCTCTGGAAACCTCTGGGCTCCTTTAAAGATTTACTTTTAAAAATAGACCAACAGGTAAACTGCCACAATTAAAGGAGAATCAGAGGAGCTAATGAATAATTGTAGACGGTGAGGGGAGTAACACAAATTAAAGAATAAATAAATAAACAAATCCTGTCAATATGCTTATTGGATATTAAAGCTACATGCAGCAATGAAAGGGCCCTCACACCTGGGCCCAGCGCCACCCAGTGACCATAGGAGAACAGCGAACATTGGAAAATATGCTTATAAAATGTAAATATTTCTCTGTGGAGGGAGACAGAGTAAACGGCAACAAATCAAACTCCATTTCTACGTCCACAGAGACTCTCTCTCCCCCTCTAAAGCAAAGACAGCGAGAACTAGATGTTTAAGAGAAAAGAGTAAATGTACTCACCGAATCAACGCAGTCATAAAAATAAAATAACGGGCGGACGAGCCCCCACTTGTTACGTACCCCTTTAAAAACAGAGAAAAAGGGTAGTTTCTAAAATAAATGACATCCACCTCCCTACAAGAAAAATATTCCACTTCCACTTAAGCAGTTACACTAAAAATGACAGACACTCTGCAACTCTCAATAACTTCACTTTAAAGGGGGGGTGAAATGCTCGTTTTCACTCAATATCCTGTTAATCTTGAGTACCTATAGAGTAGTACTGCATCCTTCATAACTCCAAAAAGTCTTTAGTTTTATTATATTCATAAGAGAAAGATAGTCTGTACCGATTTTTTCTGGAAAAACACGAGCGTCTGTAGGTGTGACGTGTGGGCGGAGCTAAAGAATCACGAGAGCCAGTAGGCTTTTGCGCTGATAGCGTTTGGAAGCTTGAGGACAAAACCAACCAAAAACAAACCATGGCTAACACTCACATTCAGCGTATATTTATGATCCAGAGGCTGAAATTTAACAAGAGCAGCAGCAACAACAGCGGCTCTATGTGGTATGCACTGAAACTGTATATATATTTGCTTAGTGGTTTTGGAAAATGATTAAGTTCCATTTTGTCGTTTTTTTTTAAGCTGTACATGTGGAAAGTGCAGTTTGATGACAACATCGCATGTTGTTTACTTGATGTGCTTACGTGCCGATAGCTAAGTTAACAACACAGAGATATTTGAAGCAGTTTTACTCACCGCCTGCGGTTCCAACACACGATTGTGACCCTTTTTCGTTGGGACTGCATTATCCTTAAGAAATAAACGATGTGCAAATCCGGCATCAAACTGGGCCTTGTTTGTTTTGCATCTTCGAAATGCAGGGAAACAAACACAAACACTTGCACAACTCCGTTGATGCTCTGTAAAAATAAACTCTATCCACTGGTCCCTTGATGCTGTTTTTTCTTTGGTAATCTGTGCAGGGTTGTCTTGCCCTGGCAACCAAAAACACACTCCTTTTGTTACATTTCGCGACGCTCTTGCTTTGATCAGTGAAGTCTGTTGTGCTCTCTCTGCTCTGCTATACGGGAGCGCGCGCTCTTCCGGCAGAAGTGCCTCAGGACCCATATAAGGAAATTCTGCTCCATCTAACGTCACACAGAGCCATACTCGAAAAAAAACTTTCCGAAACTTGTGACAAACCGGAAGGAGTATTTTTGGAACAGAAATACTCCTTCAATCATACAACTTAATTTTTGAAACTTTGTCCATGTTTAGCATGGGAATCCAACTCTTTAACAGTGTAAAAAACTCAGTATGCATGAAATAGCATTTCACCCCCCCTTTAACACTATAGGTGAAGCAATCAACAAACACTTAAGTAGACAAGAGTTTAAACAAGAGCTTAAAATCCCAACACTGGAACTAGAAGATGGCAGTTGCAAGGATGGAACGCCTCAGCCTCTCACCCTGGACTGCAGCTCTTGGAGGTTCCTTTATACTCCAGCTAATGAGCTAAACAGGAGACAGGTGGCACTCATTAGCCTGCCAAGCAGAGAGAGGAAGGAGGAGTGAAAGAAACAAGATCACAAACTAAACACATACACACACAGTAAATCCAATGGTTAATGTAATCCAAAGACAAAATCAATTATGTCCCTATGGACGTAACAGTGCCAAATTTCCTGCTGCCAGCAGGTGGTGCTATGATTAAAACTGAATATTGTCATGTAGATGTCTTCAGCCTAGGACTCTCACCAAATGTGTAGTTTGAGGAAGATCAGACATTGCATGATTAAGTTAGTTTAAAACTAGTCATTTCCTGTTGCCAGCAGGTGGCGTATGATTATAACTGAAATAAGTCAAGTCACATCTTTATTGTCACATCACCACAGCACATGTGCCTTTGTGAGTGAAATTCTTATGAGCTTGCTCCAGAAATTGCAGAAACAATTATCATATAACCATACAGACTTCAACAGGTGAAAATGTGCAATATGCAAATACATATAGTCAGTACACAGTGTACTATTAGACATACTTACAGTTAACACTACACCCCAGCCAGCAATGACATGTGGGGTCCAGATGAGGAATACATGGGCGGCAAATGTGGGCACCATTATGGGCTTGCACCCGGGATCCACATTGGGGCAAGCCGTGGAAGCCCAGACGTACTAAAAGTGGAACCTGTAAGGGTACTGCAAGGGTCTTAATTGTGCAATTCATGTCAGACCAATTTGGGCCCCACCTGCCCAAATGGGTCTAAATTGGGTTTGCACCCAGGATCCAGCCGTGGATGCCCAGATGGGCTTTAAAAGGGATCTATAAGAGTGTTATGTGGGATCTTAACCGGGCAATTCATGTCAGACCAATTTGGGCCCCACCTGCTTAAAAGGCGTTTAAAATGGGCTTGCACCCGGGATCCACACATTTTGTCACACACACATTCAAAAGTGAAGAAGAAGAAGGCCCTAATAAGAATAGAAGCCTCAATGTATAGAATAAAGCAATACTCTAATGGAATTAGTGGGCTAAAGTCGACTTTCTTCTTAATAACGCACATTTCATTAACCTTTTCAGTGTGAGTTTAAAATATTCGGCGCCCAGGGGTGCTTCAGTAAAATATGAAACCCTGCCCCCTGGTATTTTAGAACATTCCCCTTACTGTTTCCATGGCGACGCATCAGGCTTGTCACATGACACACCACGTTTATTTAAAATATTGACCAACTTGCATACCATGTCATGAACAATCTAAATGTAAATGTGTGTTTTGTCGTTTAAAAATCTTTCTAAAGGATCTTGATGGTGATCTGTAATGTGAGATGGGTGCCGCCATGTTTGATCACGCTGCAGTTCCTGTCAGTCGGATTTACAGCTGTGAATTCATCAATCTCTCTCTGGTTCAGCGCCAGCTAAAGCGCAGAAATGAATTTGGGATGTTATGTGACGTCACTGAATGTTTTAATATATGTGGGACCGTACTGCTAAAAAGGTTAATAATATTATAAATACAGGCCTGTTATTCTGAATCGTGTGAAAAGGCTAATAAAAATAGGTAACACAAAACGGTTATGTGGTCACCAAGGTGAATTGGTTTAGTCTTGACTTCTGGTCCTGAGTGACAGCGTTGGGGAGATGGGAAATCTGTTGATTGTCGCGTGCCAAATAAACTCAGAGATGGACAGGAAAAGATCAAGCCATCAGGCGCCCAATTTGGAAAAAGAGAAAAGAAGAAGAGGAGAAACGAGCAAAAGATAAAGGTTTGCATCTATGTTCTCTCTGTATGATTATTATGATATCCACATGATGAATTAAGGACTAATGTACCTTAAAAAGTGTGTTTCCTGTGGTAATTGCAATGGTTTCATAACTGGATTCACTTGCGTGTGTTTTTCAAATGTTCTGATGAAGGATTTGTGCAATCGAGAAAGTAAATTTCCTCTTTTGACATGACATGAGTTTGTGACACATTCTTCAGTGTGAGAACAGCAAACATGATCCTAGTCTCAGTCTCAGACGTCACGTCCACTGACTGTTAGCTGAACGTCTGAAGCATACGACACACAAAAGTGGAAACACTTCATGAGTTTCCAAATTCATCGTCAGTGGTTGAATTCTACAGGATTTCTGGGAGATGTGTGTGTCACGTTCTTTAATGTTCTGGCTGAAAACAAAGATGCCATGACACCAAACCCCCTCACTAAAGCTTTCTGACAGATAGGCAACAGTTAGTGAGACTAGGGAAATTCACATCAAACAGCTGCTCCACCAACACTGGCGCCCCTCAGGGATGTGTTCTCTCCCCTCTGCTTTTCTCCCTGTACATCAATGACTGCACCTCTAAAGACCCCTCTGTCAAGCTCCTAAAGTTTGCAGACGACACTACAGTCATCGGCCTCATCCAGGACGGTGATGAGTCTGCTTACAGACAAGAGGTTGAGCAGCTGGCTGTCTGGTGCAGTCTTAACAACCTGGAGCTGAACACGCTCAAAACAGTGGAGATGACCGTGGACTTTAGGAGAAACCCACCTGCACTTTCCCCACTCACCATCATGAACAGCACTGTGTCTGCAGTGGAGTCATTCAGATTCCTGGGAACCACCATCTCTCAGGACCTGAAGTGGGACATTCACATTGACTCCATTGTGAAAAAGGCCCCAGCAAAGGTTGTATTTCCTTCGCCAGCTGAGGAAGTTTAACCTGCCACAGGAGCTGCTGAAACAGTTCTACTCAGCCGTCATTGAGTCTGTCCTCTGTACTTCAATAACTGTCTGGTTTGGTTCAGCAACAAAATCAGACATCAGAAGACTACAGAGAACTGTTCGGACTGCTGAAAGGATTATTGGTGCTCCCCTGCCCACCCTTCAAGAATTGTATACATCCAGAGTGAGGAAAAGGGCTCAGAAAATCACTCTGGATCCCTCACATCCAAGTCACCCCATCTTTGAACTTTTGCCTTCTGGCCGGCGCCTCAGAGCCGCAAACACCAGAACAGCAAGGCACAAGAACAGTTTCTTCCCCCAGGCAATCTTCCTCATGAACAGTTAATTGTTCCCTACTTATGCTTATAAACGTGCAATATCCTTATATTTATTTGTTAACCCTCCATCCTAGAACATTCCTGCATCTCACTCAATCCTATTCCATTATCATTTATAGCACAATTGTTTATACACTTATTTATTTGCCAATTTGTAAATCTCTCTTTTTTTTTTTTTTCTGTGTGTTGTTGTCTCTGTGTACTGGAAGCTTATGTCACTAAAACAAATTCCTTGTATGCGTAAGCAATAAAGCTCTTTCTGATTCTGATTCTGAAAGAAGAAAGCCGTAGTGTTCACAAACTGTGATGAGGAGCATTTATCAGGATCAACTAAACACTGGAAGTATGTGAAAAGTTTGTGGTATAAACTCTTTAAAATATGTCAGAGAGTTTTATACACTGGTCTGTTATTATGGAAACATTTCCACACCTCGAAACATGATGCTGAATGAAACAAACTGTGATTGGATGTTTGACGTGTCAGTCATATAAATATATAAAAACTAATTTTTGTTTAGTTATATGCATTGCTAATGACTTAATTTGCACAACTTTAAAGGGGATTTTCTCAATATTTAATTTTTTTGCAACCTCAGACTCGGCCAAATATTGTCCTATATGGTAACATTTTATGGTTATAGTAAAAAGAAAGCCTTTTTGAACAGCAGGAAAAGTTAAAGATTATGTAAAATAATAATAATAATGACAGGACTGAAACAGATGCTTTGTTTTTTAGAAAATGGTGTTCTCCTGAGCCAAGAGCCAGTATGAAAACATAACCTAACACAATAAAGATAGTTTAATACCAAACCTCATTCTTCATGATTTGTGTGCTTTCAACCTTCAAATATTTTACATATAAATATATTTCAAAATTGACTTTTTAGGCAAGAAAATGTATTTTCTTGGACTGAAATATATAGAGGTCAAAATATATATATATATATTTATATATTTAAAATATATTTGTAAAAAATATATATATATTTTTTTATTGGTATATATTTTCATAAATATGTATATTTATGTAAACACGTATATTTTTGACAATATTTTAGTATGTTTTTCAATGTATTTTAATTGTTAAAATACATTTTCAAAAATATACAAATATTGTGCAAATTATATGTACATGAATATATTTTGAAATATATTGTACCAAATTTATTTTTTGGAAAGGTTTTGTACAGTTTGAAATGTTTAAAAAAACGAATTATATATATATATATATATATATATATATATATATATATATATATATATATATATATATATATATATATATATTTACCCTTTCCTGAGCCGTTAACTTAACTATTCTGATTAAAAATAAAATAACCTCACACTGTAGTTATGGTCAGTTGTGTGAGTCAGTAACATCACTATTCTAATCTGTGAAAACTGACCCAAACTGAACTCTGAAAGTTTTCAGAAATCGAGCTCGAACTAAAACTGTATTTGTGTATTCCAGCAGTCTGCGTGTTTAATAGTCGACATGAGGAATCTTTATCATTCATTACTAGCAGATTTACCAATCAAGTTGGTGAAGATGACATCGATTTGATTCCTCTAAGTGTCCAACTTAAAAAAAAGAAAAAAAAGAAAAAAAAAAAATGATTTCGGTCCAGAGGACAGTGTCACAAATCATGGAGAATAACCTGCATCCAGTTACCACATCATTCACAAACACACTCACCTCAGTCACTCATCGACTGGTCTCAAGATTACAAGCGTCTCAGCGAGGGTCTCTTGTCAGTCTGTCGATCCTGAATCCTCAGATATCTGATGAAGAACAAGAAGTTTCAGTTCAGATGAGACTGTTTTCTCTGCTTCTGTTGATCACCTCAGTTTGATTCTCCTGTGTTGTGAGCTTCTCTTCAGTTTTCTTAATAAATTTACCTGCTTTCTTCAATCAGTCTGTTTGTCTCCTTGACCAGTTGTGACCGCTTTCTTTACATTAGAGCTGTTTTGGACTGATTGTTTGAACACTTACTGGATCACTGGACAGAAAACAGAATATAAATTGTGTTAATTGTAATTTTGTGTTAATTACATTGAATTATTTTAATGTGTTGATGATTTTTGGATTAATCACATGCATTAAAGTGACAGTCTAAATTCTACTACAAACAGTACTTCAGTCTACAATATTAATGTGTTTATATCTGCATGTGTTCATGTGATTATTCAGATTCATGCAGTGATGCAGGTTTCTTGTTTTGTCGACTAGGAGTAATTGTTCTCTAAAATCATCAGGCCTCAGTGAAGCAGTAGTTTGCATCTCTCCTAGACTTGCTGAATGAATTCATTTCTTCTGAATATTGTGACTAGGTTGTGGGTCAGTTTGGAGGACACACGCTGAAAATGTTTGTTTTTATTAAACGTCTTCAAACCCACACTACAAAAGAATCAAAGATTTATTTAAAATCCAGTAATCCTTTAAAATATTATTTGTGTCATTAGTGCAAAATTTATAGACATAATAATGTGTAAAAATAAGTTGAACAATAATATCTTATATATTTTTTTTACATTTACGTTTCGTTGACAAATGTAATAAACGTGGACTTTCATTAACCTCTTAACCGTCACCTGTGGGACACTTGGCGCTTGGATGATTTGCAGTGGGTACTATTCATTTAAATGCAGAATGTATGTAAATTCACAATTGTTTGAGAATTGAAAAAAAGAAGAGGAAGAAAGAAGAAGAAGAAGAAAAAAAAAAAAAAATGCACTTTTAGAAAAATGGCTTAAAGGTAAAAAAGTAAAGATTCAGGAGTCAGCTGTCTGCACAGATAGAAATAATAAATATCAGCACAAATAACACCCTAAGCTAAATATTGTCTAATTATCAGTATCGATAAAAACCCAGAAATATATATATATATTTTTTATCAATATTGCAAACCCTTGATTTTTTTCTTTATTTTTATGTGCCACCCCAAGATTTACTGTGGCTTCATCATTAAACATTTTCTGGGGAGCCATTGGTGAGAACTGACATGTATCATATTACAAAATTCATTATGGTCTTTTGAAATCAAAACTATTTATGATCTTGGCAACAAACATATCATTGAATCATTGGATTTTGACAGAGAAGTAATATTGACAGAGAAGATATTTGTCACAGAAAAATGAATTAAAAACTTTGGATCTCACAGGAACCTCAATTATTTTATATCAACTTCAATTTTGGAACATAACTTATTTAGACATAAGGCTTTCATTTTATAAAAATTTTAGAGTAAAACCTGTTATGTAATATATGTATAATAAATAAAATATAATACAATTAATATAGCACATTTTATTTACAGTACATTTAAACTTCTAAACATTTTTGAAACTTTAATTGTTTGAAAAAAAAAAAAACTACCTTTGACATAATCTGCAGATTTTCTTTAAAAAGAGAACAACGTTAGGTCTATATTCCCAAGTGTTCATAAATTACACAAATGTAAGTTTGGTTAGTGGACTTTAATGCTATGTTAAAGAAGGGAGGTCACAGTTAAGGGGATAAAGACTCATTTCTGTTATTGCAGGCTTCATTTGTGAATGTAAGATATTGATTTAAATGAAATCAGAAGACTGTGTTCACCCATCAGTGTTTGCTCATGTTTTGCTCATGTGATGTTCACTAACACTTACAACAAACATCACATTCATTGTAATTCAAGCCATACACCATTGTTCAGTTTCAAATGTTTAATTCAGACATATTTTAGTGACAAGGAGAAAATATATTACAATTTACATCCGATTACAATCATAATCTTTACATAAGATGACAAAAGATGTTTACTGAAACAATCAGTTTTACTGTTTACTCTCAATGATGAACTGTTCAGTCTCTTCTTGCTCAGGTTGATCTTTTGATGAAAGACAAAAACCCATTGATTGTCTGTTTCTACAGATTTCTTCATTTCTCCAGATCTGGTGTGCATCCAGTTTTTGATTTATTAATAGTGTGATTATTAAAAACTACAGGAGCAGTTTATTAACACAGAAGCAAGAGATCAGTTAAACCTTGTTCACATTCATGTTACTAAACAAACACAGATGGAGAGAAGAAATGAAAGGAGTAGTGTTGATAGTATGAGAAGTGAAAATGAATGAAACAGTCTTTTATTCGATCAGTGGAAAGTCTGTCACTGTAATGAATGAAGAGTGATCTCTGCTTTTCTTTTGTGAATGTTTCTCAGTTTGCTCCTGTGTTTGTTATAAGCTCCATCAGATACTGACTGTTGAATCAGACTGTAATCTTGAGCATCTTCATCATCAGTCAGTGTTTCACATGTGTTTCAGTCTTTTATACAGCCTTAACACATTTACGTGAGGAAGAAATCATAATAAAATCACAATTATGACACTAAATTATGAGTATAAGACTCGGATTGAGATGAAAGTTTGAAAATTGGGATTAAAAATGTATTGACACAAATTATAATTGTAGATAAAAAGTTGAAATTGTAAATCACAAGTTTAACATACAGTACAGACAAATAAAGTCAGTGGACATTAAACTTCACTAAACCTCTGTAAGAGTTTCTGTAGAAATCTGACAGAAATAAAGTCAGTCAGTAATGTGTGAAGCTAGTGTTTGTAGAATTGTTCAATTCTTCTCTGTTGAGATCTTGAGAGATTTAATGTCTTTTATTTCAGTTGATTTAATCTAAGACTGAAGTCACTTATAGTTGTGTTTCTGCTCTTCTTGATACATTTTGTTGATGGTCTTTGACTGATTCATTTCCTTTAATGTTAAATGTTTGTCATCCTGAGCTGACATGTATTTCATCATTTTATGAATGTATTTATTTTTACATGACATTGTAGTACCTTCATCTTCTTTCTCTTCACAGAGATGCATTTTGGGGCCAGTGTCCTCCTCCTTTCTTTAAAAGAGTTTTGAGGAAATAACAATCAATCAATAAACAGACTTGCAAACAGAGAAGGATGTAGTTCAGTGATTTGTCTTTGAGTATCACATTAAATACACACATATACAGTAAACACACAATCTGAGGAAGAATAACTGCAGCACGGTTTAAGATGAGAGCAGTTTAATTACATTCCCAATTAATATAATATAATATAATATAATATAATATAATATAATATAATATAATATAATATAATATAGTGAATTACTGTACTGTAGTTGTCTATGTGATGTCACGCTCTCTATAACAAGCATAATATGAAGTTTTGTGTACAAGTGTAATAACAGTAATAGTTGCAGATTGTTTCATTTAGACTATAAGTCTATGGTAATTCACAAATGACTTTCACCTGCACTCAGTGTGGAAAGAGCTGCAAATATAAACATATTCTTGATGTTCACATGAACACACGAGAGAGAAACTGTACACTGTACACATTTCCTTTAGATTGACAGATCTGAGCGCAGGAAAATACAGTTCATGCATTCAGCTGATTAATGTTCTTTTGGGCGATGGATGTTGTTGTGAAAACAAACACTACATCGCTTTATTCATGTCACAACACACTGTTCTCGTTTGCTCTCATAGTTTATTCATAGTTATAGTTATAATATACTTTATTCATAACTTCACAAACAGTAAATAATTAATCAAATGGATGTTGTTTTAAAGCCATATTAGGCTACCTTACTTTTATTTTTATTTTTTTCGGATCACAGTAGAAGACTATCCAAAAAAGAAAAAATAATTTAATAAATTGTAAAAAAAAATGTAATCTGTATAGAAACATAAAATTATCCCATGCAACTCATTCCATATTCTGCGTGTTCTGAAGGGAATGTGATAGAGATTGGTGAGAAATATAGAGAATATGTCATCTGTTATTCAGTGAAAATCTCCAGTCTTAAATAAAATGGTGATTCTTTCTTTACACTGGTGAATATCTCTGATCTCAGACAGTGTTATAAAGCCTAGAATGTGTGAAAAGAGCGCTCACTTTATAATCACTAAAAACTGTCACTCACTTCAGTTCATTACGATCTCATGATATTCAGTTAATAAGCTCTTTATCAGCTCAAAGCACATCAATCTCTTATTTACATCGTTTCTACACTTTCTTGAGCTTACAGAACTCAGCAGTGAGTGGATTTTAACTTAAAGAGACCTATTCTCCAAAAATCACTTTAACCCTTGAGTGCTCCTCATTCAGGTCAAAATTGACCAGAAACCTGAAATGTGACTTTTTTTTTTCTTCAGTAAAATCTATTTAATATATTTTTGTTTAGTAATATTTGTTCTTTATTTTGTATTTTGAGATAATTTTATGGTAATTATTAATAATTATACAATAATTATTATACATTTTTTCCATTGAAAATAGTACAAACATTTGTTTTTCTCTAGTTTTTCAATTTAAAATAGAGACTAGTCCTTTAAAATAATTTTTTAAGCAGCTTAGCTCCTCCTCTGAGAGAAAAAAAAGAAAAACCTGTAATTTAATGGTGTAAACACTAGATGTCTGTATTGGACTCTATAGAGAGGCTTTTGAATTCTCTGGTTGTTTTTATACATAATTATTTACTTTTATTAGGTTGTGGTTTTAAATGTATATCATGTCACAACCATGATACTATGTTACACCATCTTCCAGGGAAAGTTGTGGCCAAGTGGTTAGAGGGTTTGAGTCCTAACCCTAAGGTTGTGGGTTTGAGTCTTGGGCTGGTAACACCACGACTTTGGATGGGTTAAATGCAGAGCATGGATTCTCAGTATGGGTCACCATATTTGACTGTATGTCACTTCAGTTTCTGAGGAAATTATATTTTATAAATGTTTAGATCATTTTATTTGGCATCCAGATTTGTGAACAGCGTCAGATGTCTGACAGTGGTGACAGGCCAATGATGGAGTTCACATTCAACATGAATTCATCATATTTTTTCTGGTTTTCAAGCCATTTTATATATTTAAATATATATTAAATACATAAAAGAGTGTTTAATTTTTCTAATAATGTATAAATACTAAATATAGAGCATATATTGCTTTTGTGGATTGATATTCATCACTTCTAGCAGAAGTTTAGGGAACATAAGGGAACACATAACACTGGATAACACACATCAATACTATGCTCCTGCTCCGGAAGGAAACAGGATGGAGATCAAGGTAAACTGTATTTAATGTCTTCAGGAAACATGCAAGTATCTTCAGTTGAGTCTGAAGGTGAAGTACTAAACTGAGTGAAGAGATGGATCTCACAATCATACAGTCACTGCTGGGTTCATCAGTCGTAGATCATCCAGCTAACACACAGTGTTATAAACCAAGGGTTACATAGCTATTTATTAAAGAAACCAGAAGTAAAGAAGAGAAACTGGCATCTAAGGGAAGATTTACACAACAACGATACTGTAACGAGACTCACTTGAAGTGGGATCCATAAGCAGACTTTATTAACAATAATCAGGGTCAGGATCAGCAAACACAACAGCGTGGATCAGGCAGAATCGTGGTCGTTAAACAACAGAGTCCAAGGACGGGGCTTGTGGGAAATGTAGTGTGAGTCAGTGTAGGTGAGTGAATGGATGTGTGTGTGTGTGTGTGTGTGTGTGTGTGTGTGTGTGTGTGTGTGCTAGTATTCGGGTGATGGAGCCCTCTGCTGGTCAGAGAAAGGAATCACGGGGTTCATCTCCATAACAGACTAAAAATGGAAACGTTTTTCCCTCACGTTTTTGAAAAGTTTTGTGGACAGACATCAGTTTTGTCAAAACAACCCCCATTCACACACATCCATTACTTAAAAAGGCTAAAAGCACTGTGTTATGCATTTACATTGTTACATTAGCACTGTTAACATCAAGAGATTGCAGATAGCAGAGAGGGTGAGTGTGAGTGTAGGTAACATTGAAAAGTGACATGTGGAGGGTAAGTGATGTGTCAGGAACCATGTTGAGGTTAAAAGTGAGGAGGAAGTGATCCGAGGTGTGCTGTAGAGTGACCAATACTTGTGTTGCAGTGTTGTGTTTGTAAATAAGGTCCAGCTGGTTGTCTGAGTTGTGATTAGTCGTAGTTTAGGGTGAACATTCGTGCCGTTTTTCCCAGACGTGTCCTGGCCAGGATTACTATATTGCCTAAAATATCCAGGTTTTGTTTTCCTGTTTTAATTTCTGCTTTCGATTTTAAGCAGTGCTGCACAGACCGATCAGCACATGACATCAAATTACACAACAGAAAAAAAATTCAAAATTCAAAAATCTTTATTTTAGTTGATATAGAAATCCTGGCCGGGATGCGTCCAGGGAAAATGGCAAATATGTTCACCGTACCATAGTTAATACTCTCTTGAGATCTAAAGATGCAAACACCGTGTGTAAGTCTGCACCCTGAGGTTTATCTACTGTAGGTGGATGCTGAAGTCTACAAGCATAACTAGGGGAGAACCATCCTCAGGAAAGTTTGAGAGAAGCACATCTAATTCATCCACGAGTTGCCCAGTCGTCCTGAGGGTCGATAAACTACTATAAAATGGATTTTAAGAGGGTGGGTGACAGAGGCCGAATGTGAATCAAAGGAGCTGTTGATACCCAGAGATGGTAAATGATTAAATTACCAATCATTAGAGATGAGCAGACCAGTACCTCCACCTCTTCCAGTCAAACTGGTGGAGTGGGAAAATGAGAAATTATTGAAGAGTGCTGCAGGTGAAGCAGTGTCCTCAGGTTTGATCCAGGTCTCTGTCAGGGCCATGAGATTTAGTCTTGAATTACTCAAGAAGTAATAGTCTGTAATACTGCAGACGGGCAATTCCTGAGATCAATAGAAAAAGAAAGTATTGTATTAGTAGACATAGGAAAAGTGCACAGGTTGTTAGGATTGCGCTCCTTACAGTGTGGTGTATGGTTTCGTGAGTGGTAGTGATTGTAGTGATCTGGAAACACATAGTAAGACTTGGTTATAAAGCTGACAACAGAAGGGAAACAAGTGGCATTATTCATGCCAGGCCAGTATCTGGTGATGTTTGAACATGTAATATGCATGAATATTTCACCATTTTCACTATTATTTATTTGTAGTTAACACAAAATCAGTAACAGTATTGTTTCAAAAACTTGCACTTTGAAACATCTTTTCTCCATTGTTGCTTGCACAGTTCTGAATTTGTGACAATTCACCCCCATCAGTCCAAACTGGGTTCAGAGATCATCAGTTGTGTGTGGGTTAAGATGCCAGTTCCTCTTCTTTCTTCAAGCGAGTTTCTTTAATAACCTCTGCGGTCAAACACACTGAGTTCTCACAGCCAGAAATAACATGTTTCCAAACCTCAACAGTGAGATCACTGCTCTGAAAATATTATAAAGAGATGTGACGTGCGGCCAAGTATAGAAACCCATTCTCGGAATTTATGCTCTTCACCAAAATCATCACAAGTGCTTTCACTGGACTGCAGTTATGCTTCATGAAAATCATTACATGACAGATGCAGATGATGAAAATGAGTTTCTGTTTAATAATCATTTGACACTCAGGATAAACTGGCAGATCCAGTAGTAATGAAAAGATTAATCGTGACTTAAACTCTTAAGACCCTGCGGCCTCATGTGAGGACATTATATTTGTGTGAATTTCTCTGAGACTGTTTTAAGTCTGGATGTCCTGCACAGAGATGACAGATGATTGGCTGTTTCACCGTGAACACTTTCTCTCTTGGTCAACAAAAAGTCTAAATTAATTTAGTGACTCTCTTATAGAAATATGATAATATTTTGTAATTATCATTTAAATCAAAATTTTACATTGTGTGTCATAAATTAACATCTCAGGAAAATGTGGGTTTATAAATCAAAATATGTCTTTGTTATGAAAGAAGATGTTGATTTCATAGATGTGCTCATATGAGGAGACTGGGACTAAAAGTATGAGACACAACAAATGAACAGAGAAACAAATCATATTTCAATATTCTGTTCAATATTTTATTATGAAATCTTGTCAATTATTACTATTTTCACTACACTTTTTTTCATTACATGTTGCCCCAAAAACACTATGTAAATTAGTTTTAGTTTACAGATACATATAAAACTTGTTATGGTCATTTAACACTCATTGTAGAGAAAAGAAAAACAATATTGAATCATTCTGTTATAGTTGAAAATCATCTTTTATACAAAGTTTGGTTAAAAAAATGTTTTACCTATGCATGTTCATTCATTCATGTGTGTGTGTGTTTTTAAGAAATTGAGTCCTCAGAGTCCTTTGAGAGAAATTTAAGAAAGTGTTGTTACCATTGTCCTGTTACACATTTGTACACAGATACCATTCAGTGGGTTGTTACAAGTGTGTAGCTACACAAACATTCGAGCTGTAGATAATATGTACCAATGAGTACTTACACTGTGGTTACATACTATGTACACATCTAGTAACTGTGTAAGTACTAACCCTCACAGAAATCATGCTTAATTATGATTTATTGAGGATATACATTTTCGTGCACATCCGTTCCCTGGTATCGAACCCATGATAGCATGATTACATATCAAGGTATAACGCAATAATCTACCAACTGAGCTACACGAAACGCAAATCACAGTGCAAATAAAAGAGTACAAAACATTAATATGAAAATGATCTTTTTCCGATGGGGCGCAATTGTAGTAGATGCTCTGATGGGTCGTATTTCAGGGATTTGGACAAACGACCTATACGAGCGTATACGAGCAATAACTATTAATAAATCAGAGCTGGTTTCTCAACATGTGATATTATTATAATGGCACTGAATGAAATCATCAGGAGTCACGGTTCATTCTCCTCTGCTCATGTGGTTTCTGTATAATTATTTGTCTGATTTGTGATGGTTCTTGTTCACAGAGGCATAAAGTTGACTGCAGTTTTCCTGAGCTCCAGCTTTTGTTCCTCTGATGGAAGCGTAAGTCACTTTATCATCACAGCGAACCTGAATCAACATTGCAGTCTCTGTTTCAACCCACAGTTATTACAGAATGAGCTTTGAGCTCAATTCAAGACAGATTTCTATAAGAATAAAACTAATACAGGTCATGTTGAGGAAGATCAAGAAGTGTTTGCTCACCTTGTTATTTGTGGATATGTTTCTTACTGCGCGCAATAAATAATATAAGTCAGTTCATCTGTCTGCTCCTAAACACGAGTGAAAATACATCAGATCAAGCTGTTAAAGACTCATCCATCACTACTGTGTGAAGAAGACTCATTATTTTACTGCAGATGTTTAGCTCAAATATCTGTAAAAACTTCAGGTTCAGTGAAAATCTATCACACAAACATGAGGTTATGATGAAAGATGTAGTGACAGAAAAATTAGCACATAACTGTCAAATATACACAGATATGAAAATATATATTAATTAATGAAGATTAATCATACTGTTCACTGTGATCAGGACGAATGGAAATGTTGATTGTGTCATTGTTTCCTTTATATTTCTTTCTATCTGTGAGCTTTAGAGCAGAAACAGTAGAAATACACTAACCTGTGCTGATCTAATGTAAGTAATAAGAGTGTGATATTTCAGAGTCAGTCTTCTGTGGAGTTTATGGTTATTAATAACTCATAGATCAACAAAACTCACCACAGAGTCATCAGTCTCTCTTCTGACATCTGAAAAATAATGACATGAGAACAGTTATGATCAAACCGTCTCTAATACAGATGACAATCAGTTTCTAAAAGAGACTTGAATAATTATAGTGCTGGAATAGAAACATCAGTTCTGTTAACTCTATGATTTATCATTTTATCTGAAAAACTTTGCCTGCTGTTACAGAATATGAGAAACTGTAAAAACTCACCGGCTCTTTTTTTACGAATCAGCCAAAGAATCAGAGCAGGAAGAAGAAGAGCGACCGAAACACCGACAACAATCACAATCACAATCACTGAGAGAGAGACGATAGAGAGACACGACTGTATTACTGTGTTTAACCAAATATAGAGAGATAACAAACTACTAATCAGTGCTTTAAGTGGCCCAAAAGAGGTGCCTGTACTCTATTATAGCCTTTTTTCTTTTTTGATGACTCCCCTCATCCCCGGAGGTAACAACAACTATATTGAAGGGGTTTTATATGCAGCAGTCAACAGACGACCTTATAAAAAATAATAAATCCTTTTATTAGTTTGTGGAGTAGCTTGAGCTACTGAACATAAATCAAATGTGCAAAAGGATTTTGAAAAAATACCCTCAGAAAGATCTACTGCATTACTTCATTATCTTGCGTCTGTCCTGCAGCGATATCATTCAGGCTTGGTGGGGAGTCGTCTGATTCTGACAGTGATGTTTTAGTTCTCAGAGTCTGAATCCAGGAGAGCATATTAAGTGCTGTTCACTGTATTTGTATTATTACCGAGCCGAGTGAGCGCGGTTCACACACCCTCTCCGGTCACGTTGAGTTGTTACTTACAGCGGCAAAAGTGGCGCACGCTTTTCACTTGTAAAACTCAAGGGTGTATGGGTAATGTAGTCTCTGCTCTCGGTGGGATGAATTAGGAAGCTTGCATTGTGAAGGGCGCTCTGAAAAGCCGCAGCGCAGGAAAAAGATTAAAACCTCTATTAAAACAGATGTCTAAATGAGCGTACCGGTAAACTAAAAGCACGTTCTGGGCGCACGGAGAGGTGGCGGTACACTCAAGAGATATATTTGGAAGTGATACTGATGTGGTGAATACCAGTTCGCCGATAATTAAGCGGTACCTCAGTTGGTATAAAAGCGGCATTTCCAAGCATAGAGGCACGTCATTTGATTGCGTCACGGCGTTGCTGCCGCTTCCGGGATTCCACCGCTCTGAGTTGGAGGTATGTGTGTTTGGCGTTTTGCCGATGGCTGGCAGGTGTATGGTGAATTTACTAGGTTTTCTGTGCAGCTAGAGTTGGCCCGTGGGAGTTTATATGACTGTTAAAAAGAAGGTTGATCTTCCTCGCGATGTTATTTTGACAACTGGAAATAAAGCGACCATATATGTGTGTTGGACAACAGACTGTAGGTGATTTGCTTCTCCCCGGATTCGGTAAGTGGTATTCCCATACCATACCCGTACTGATCAAATGAGTTGGTGACGATTGAATAACGTGTTCTCTCCTTCCCTAGTGATCAGCATAAGGGCGATCTGGGTGCACGCTTAATTAGTGATATCTGAAGCTGGTATGTAGAGTTTGCGTTTATTATCACCACTTAGAAGGTAAAATAATTTTTTTATCTTAACTTGTTTGTTATGTTTTAGCCATTCAAGAGGCATGCTTGACGGCATGGCCTAGCCGCGACATTGCTGTTTTGCTTTAGTTTCATTTTTTGATTTCTTTCTCGTTTCTTTCGGTTTTTTGTGTGAATTATTATATTTTTGGTTAAATTCGTTTGCCTGTAACATTTATTGATTTATTTTCATTTATATTGTATTTTTCTTTTCATTCTTGTCATTGTGTATTATTCCTATTGTTGCTTATCATTTTTCCTCATCTTTAAAAATAATAATTATTTATTATTACCACTATTATTCCTGCGGTTATTGTCATGATCCTGCCCTCGTGTCCTTGATTTTTCCTAGTCTTGAGGCAGGATCATGACAGACCCTTGTTTTGTGTACAAGCGCATGGCCTTGTCTTTGGGCCATGTGCTTGTGTTGTCTCGTTCCCTTGCCCCGCCCCCCTTGTTAACCTAGTCGTGTCTTGATTGTCCCATCTGTGCCACCTGTCGTGTCTTGATTGTTTCCCCTATTTAGATCTCCTAGTGTGCTCTGTCTTGCGTCGGTTCATTGTCATTGTGATTGTACCTGTGATTGTTCCACTCTGTGATTGTTCCTTAAGAAGTGTTTGTATTACCGTGAGTGTTTGTTTATAGTTAGTATTTAGAGTCCTTGTTTATCTTGTCAGTCCAGTCCTGTTTTAGTTATTTAGTCTTTACCTTGCTCCGTGTTTTCCCCCTCGTGGGTTTTTGTTTCCCCTTTTTGTAATAAACCCTTTGTTTGAGAATCCCTGTCTGCACCTGAGTTCCTCCCTTACCAAGATCCTGACAGAATGAACCGACCACCAAGGAACTCAGCAGACAGGAGGCAATGCTGGATGGCGTCAGCCAGCCAGCAAGATTGTTTTGAGGGCTCTCGCCTTGTGGTGTTCCGGGGGACCAGGGGAGGTCGTTCCGGAGTGAGCGGGCGAGAGGAGGAGCCCCAGAGGTCCCCACCTACCCAGCTGCCGGCGATCCCGGAGGGTCGTGTCCTGGCCGTGGCAACCCTGGGGGGTCAGGCAAGCCCCTCCCAGAGTCCTGAGGTGCCCTCCTCAGCCAGCAGTCTCCCCATGAAACGAGGGAGACGGTTTTCATGGGAGTCGGCTTCAGAGTCTTTGGCGTCCGAGTCTGCCCTGTCCGAGACCAAACTCCCCCAACCCGCCTCTGACCCAGCTGTAGCCTCTGCACCGCGCCCGAGGAGGAAGAGGAAGAAGAAGGGGCCTGCCAGTCCTGTGATCCTGTCTCCTCCCGAGTCAGCAGCGGTGAGCGTGCCTGAGCCAGCAGCGGTGAGCGCTGGCGTGCCCGTGCCAGCAGCGGTGAGCGCTGGCGTGCCCGTGCCAGCAGCGGAGAGAGCTGGCGTGCCCGTGCCAGCAGCGGTGAGCGCTGGCGTGCCCGTGCCAGCAGCGGAGAGAGCTGGCGTGCCCGAGCCAGCAGTGGTGGGCGTGCCCGAGCCAGCAGTGGTGGGCGTGCCCGAGCCAGCAGCGGTGGGCGTGCCCGAGCCAGCAGCGGTGAGCGTGCCCGAGCCAGCAACAGTGAGCGTGCCCGAGCCGGCAAAGAAGAGAGCTGCAGTCGTGAGAGCGGAGGAGAGAGCCGCGGCCGACTCTGCAGCAAAGACTCTTGTACAGTCGGTCTCATCCCATAAGGAGCTGCCTATTATCCTAGCTGCTAAAGCTTTTTCTGATTATTTGTCCCGTCTTGTCCAAATTTTAGAAGTCCCCGTCAGTCCTGTTTTGTCCCCTGACCCTGTCCCCAGAAGTCCTAAGTGTCCAGCCGTTGTCTCCCCGTGTCCTGTTGATGTGGCCCCGTGTCCTGTTGATGTGGCCCCGTGTCCTGTTGATGTGGCCCCGTGTCCTGTTGATGTGGCCCCGTGTCCTGTTGATGTGGCCCCGTGTCCTGTTGTGGCCCCGTGTCCTGTTGTGGCCCCGTGTCCTGTTGTCCCCCCGTGTCCAGTAGATGTCCCGTGTCCAGTAGATGTTGTCGTCCCATGTCCAGTAGATGTTGTCCCCCCGTGTCCAGCTGTCGTCTCCCCGCGTCCCGTAAGTCTTGCCCCGCGTCCCGTAAGTGTTGCCCCGCGTCCCTTGTCTGCTCCTATCATGTCCCCTGTCAGTTGTCCCGAGACCCCTCCCCGCCCCTCACCACCCAGACCTGCCCGTACCCCCCGTCGTCAGCCTTCGTCCTGTCCTTCTAAAACTCCTGCCCCACCCACTCACCCTGGTCTGCCCCCCATGAACTTTGTGGTCCCGCCCCCTCCCCTTCCCTGTTTGTTTTTTTGTTATGTCACCCTAACCCTGCCATTGTGTTTTCATGTTTGCCTTTGTTATTATTAGTCATGTCTTGTTGGTTTGTGTCTGTGTCCCAGTCTGTCATGTCCCGTGTTTGATGTTCCCTTGAGGAGCGTCTGGAAGCCGCTCCTTAAGGGAGGGGTTCTGTCATGATCCTGCCCTCATGTCCTTGATTTTTCCTAGTCTTGAGGCAGGATCATGACAGACCCTTGTTTTGTGTACAAGCGCATGGCCTTGTCTTTGGGCCATGTGCTTGTGTTGTCTCGTTCCCTTGCCCCGCCCCCCTTGTTAACCTAGTCGTGTCTTGATTGTCCCATCTGTGCCACCTGTCGTGTCTTGATTGTTTCCCCTATTTAGATCTCCTAGTGTGCTCTGTCTTGCGTTGGTTCATTGTCATTGTGATTGTACCTGTGATTGTTCCACTCTGTGATTGTTCCTTAAGAAGTGTTTGTATTACCGTGAGTGTTTGTTTATAGTTAGTATTTAGAGTCCTTGTTTATCTTGTCAGTCCAGTCCTGTTTTAGTTATTTAGTCTTTACCTTGCTCCGTGTTTTCCCCCTCGTGGGTTTTTGTTTCCCCTTTTTGTAATAAACCCTTTGTTTGAGAATCCCTGTCTGCACCTGAGTTCCTCCCTTACCAAGATCCTGACAGTTATTGCTGGTATTTATTTGGTATTTTGCTTTGTATCGTTTTTTTTTCTGTTATTAGTTTGTTAATTGAGCGGTAATCAGCCCAATGCTGTGTGTTTTATGTTTAAAGAAAAAATGTTTATTCTTTCTCTTCCCTCTTTCTTTTGACTTAGGAGTGGGGTGTATCAGAGTGGCGGCTATCTAGGGTGTGGAGGTGGTCTTTTGTCAAAAGTGTGGGGTGTAACTTATGTTTGTAGTGTAATTCCACTAGAGTGTCTTTTGAGATTGAAATCCACAAGGGAAGGCTGCTTTAATTTGGGCTGTTGTGATGCTCCATGTGTGGCCGACCCACTTTCTGAGACACCCCAGTTCTATGATGTAACCTTTTGAGTTAACCCTTTTGATTTAGTCCTGTTGTTTTATCGCTTGTGGCTCTGGCCATTTATTCTGAACTACTTGTGTTCATTCTGGTCATTTTTACCTTTATGATAATAAAGCTGTATTCTTATATTGATTCACGCCTTATTGGTTGATGCTCTGTGGGAGCGAACGAACCGGTGTGCTTTTCTTTAAGTGTTATTTTCCCCAGGCGTTTAGCCAGGGGTGGCGTAGTCGCTACTACTGATAATTAATTGGACTTCCGGTTCCGGGTCGAGTACGCTGTGCGCGTTTGTGCTGCCGCTTCGTATCCTGGATTGCTTGTACTGTTTGTCTGGTTCGGATATTTTTTTTCCTTTTTTCTCTTTTCATCGGAACTCTGTGATGTTTACTCCGTTTCTCTGACCTGGACTGTTGTCACCGCACTGACCACCTTTGCTGTCTGCAAGGCGTTGCGAACACTGTGCGCGTCTGTGCAGCTGTTTCACCCCTGGTTGGATTAATCCTTTTTCCACTGTTTAAACTCTGAACTGAACTGTTGATAAGTCTGCCGCCGGGCTGCTGCGAGCTTTCTTCCCTGTTACATCTCTACCACACTCGGCTCCTCAGATGGGTGAGTTAATCGCTCTCTCTATCGGTTGCGCCGTTTGTTTACTGCTTACTATCTGGGTGCGTCGCCTCCTATTTAGTTAGCTGTTTTGGTGAAGTGACGTTCAGGTTTGGCTAACGTGGTTTTGCTTGTGGTTGGGCTTTCACTTTCTCAGTATCAACATGCCTTGTGCAGAAACATTTTTTCTTTTTTCCTCTGCCTTATTATTTTTTTGTCTTACATCTGCGATGGATATTGAATATTCTACATCACAACTGAGGGCCTTTAACTGCTGCCCGCGTCTTGATTCGGTGACGTATGAATACTGTCGGAGACTAGGGATTCTCCGTCGCCCAAGATACACACATCGTTCGCGGCGCACACTCTTGAGTTCCTATTGTTCAAAGCCTGACTCCCCTCCTTGCATCTGGACCAACAATAGACTATCTTCCATGCCAAAACAACTGTCTACCCAGCGTTCTCTGATCTATCTCACTAATAGCGATCAGCAACATACACCTAATTTGAATCCTTCGCATCACTTTGCTCTTTTGAACTGTCGATCAATTTCGGACAAAGCCCCTTATCTCAATGAAATGATCACTGACAATAACCTTGACATTTTTCTTTTCACTGAAACTTGGCAAGTTCCTGAAGATTTTTTACAGTTAAATCTACTTACACCAGATGGATATAATTATCTGTCCAGACCGCGACCCCATGGTAAAGGGGGTGGTCTCGCTATCATCCATCGTGATAACCTCCGTATCAAGCAACTTGACTTTCACGACACCAGTACATTTGAGTGCATGGTTTTGAAGGCTGACTCTCTCATAATTATTTTGCTCTATCGACCTCCTAAGGTCCTGTCTAACTTCTTTTCTGAACTCAGTGAACTGTTGACCCTTGCCTGCTCATTGTCATTTCCCATTCTACTGCTTGGTGATTTCAATATTCATGTTGATGCTGTTTGCCCTAACTCCAACCAGTTACTTTCTATTTTTGATTGTTTTAATCTAATTCAGCATGTTAATTTTCCTACTCATACCCGTGGTCATACCCTTGATTTGATTTGTACATCGATGACCAATATCTCTTCCATCACCTCTACTGACACTGGTATTTCTGATCACAAATTTCTTGATTTTAGCTTCAGCCTGCCTATGCATAAGAATTGTTCTACAACTGTCATATCTTACCGCAATCTCAAAGCTGTTGATACTGCATTATTTTGTACCTCCGTTTCCTCTTCTAATCTCTCTGATGTCTTTGATATCTCCTCACCCTCACTGATACTATCCAACTATAACTCCATAATCTCGGATATCTTAGATAAGCATGCTCCTGTCAAGACCAGAAGTGTCCCTTCCACACATTCGTCTCCTTGGTACACTCCTGAGCTCCGTATCTTAAAGGCCACTGGTAGACGGCTTGAGCGTTACTATAGGAAAACTGGCCTGACTGTTCACCATTTGGCATTCATCGAACATATCAAGATTTATAAATCGGCCCTGAGTTTGGCTCGTTCCAGTTTTGTATCTGCTATAATCAATAAATCAAGCAACAGGCCAAAAGCATTATTCAACACAATAAATAAACTTACCAAACCTCCATCTCATGTTGCTCTAGCTTCTGATAAACTTTGCACTTCATTCTTGGCTCACATGCTCGAAAAGACTGATGCCGTAAACCAGTGCCTCTTTAATGATGCCACTAACATTAGTTATCTGCCGAATCAACCTGGTCAATCCCTGCCTTTTTTCTCTCTGTCTACTCCTTCTTCTGTCTCTGAGTTAATCTTGAAATCCAACCCTTCATCTTGTCATCTTGACCCTGCTCCTACTACTCTACTGAAACTTTGCCATTCAGTTATTTCTGCACCTATCTCTCACTTCATCAATGCTTCTCTTACCTCTGCTTCATTTCCTCTGTCACTCAAAACTGCAGCTGTTACCCCTGTTCTCAAGAAACCCAACCTTGATCCCTCAGTTTTATCTAATTATCGTCCCATTTCAAATCTCCCCTTCATAGCTAAATTACTGGAAAGTACTGTTGCCTCCCAGCTTCAGTCTTTTCTAGTTGAAAATAATCTTCTTGATCCTTTTCAATCTGGTTTTCGCCCTATGCATAGTACTGAAACTGCTCTAGTTAAGGTACTAAATGATCTACTTCTCTCTGGTGATTCTGGTTCTCTGTCTATGCTTTTGCTGCTCGACCTCAGCTCTGCCTTCGATACCGTCTCCCATCAACTACTCATTTCACGCCTTTCAGATGTGGGTATTTCTGGTGCTGCTCTTTCCTGGTTCTCCTCTTATCTCTCTGACAGACTGTTTTACATTTCACTTCAGAATTTTCGCTCACCCACTGTCCCCCTGAAGCAAGGTGTCCCTCAGGGATCCGTTCTTGGGCCATTATTATTTATAATTTATATAATACCTCTTGGTCAGATCCTCCGCCGTCATGGTTTTAATTATCATTTCTACGCTGACGACATTCAATTATATACTACCTGTACATCAACTTTATCTTTCACAACTGACAAAATCTCTGCCTGTGTACATGAAATAAAAGATTGGCTTCATTCAAATTTTCTAAAACTTAACATGGACAAAACTGAGATTATTTTCACTGGACCTTCATCACTCACTAATAAAATTCCTACTAACTTCACCTGTGAGATCGCCGGCTCTCTTATCAAACCATCTAGTACTGTTAAAAATCTTGGTGTAATTTTTGATTCCTCTCTATCTTTCCACTCTCACATTAATTCCATCACTAAATTGGCATTCTTTCATCTACGTCGTATCGCTCAGCTCTGTCCCTTTATCAGTATCTCAGATGCTGAATCTGTCATCCATGCATTTGTCACCTCACGTCTTGATTACTGCAATGCACTTTTCATCGGCCTATCAGCTAGCTCCATTTCCAAATTACAATACATTCAAAACTCTGCTGCCAGACTACTCACCCACACCAAGCGTTCTGCACATATTTCCCCAATTCTGCATGATCTTCACTGGCTTCCTGTGGCTTACCGTATTAAATTCAAAATTCTCTTTCTCGCTTTTAAGTCTCTGCATGGCCTTGCTCCCCCCTACCTCTGTAACCTGCTTCTCCCTTACACCCCAACTCGCTCTTTACGATCCGCTGATTCCAGCCTTCTCGTTGTCCCTCGGCATCTCCTTGCTTCGATGGGGGGCAGATCATTCAGTGTTGTTGCGCCCAAAATGTGGAACTCTCTCCCCCCATCACTACGTTTTGTTAACACTATCTCTGAATTCAAATCCATGCTCAAAACACACCTATTTTCTGAATGTTATAGGTCTTAGTGTGTTTTTATTTTTTACTTTATTTATTTTCCTCTCTCTCTGCTGGTTGCTGCCCCATCTACACTATTCTCACTTACTGTACTTGCACTCTCATTTGCCTATTGTTGTTCTGTCTGCTCTCTTTGTCAATTGCCTTTATTGTTGTTTGTTTATTGTAACGTGTCCTTGAGCTCTGGAAAGGCGCTATATAAATAAAACGTATTATTATTATTATTAATTAGAGCTCCGTTACCACTTCCCTTAATGCCACACTGAGTACCGGTGCGTACCCACTTAAAGCACTGCTACTAATGCAATGATAAATGACACATTTAACAGCATACTTATCCTTATTTATCATATTTGTGATTTTATGGTAAGTTTATTACAGCTGTGCTTGTTCTCTGAGCTGCTGTCACTAAAGTCTACATCATCTCAAAGCTTACAGAAAAATATACAATATAGTCGATTAAACACTGCAATAGTGTTATAGTATTAATATTTACACTGACGGCAGCAAACACAAAACCAGCGAATCATACTAACTTCAGTTAAAACATGCAGCTGATCATCTGCAGATCATATGTAGTGAAATAATAAATAAAACACAGTTTATCATTGCATCTGTGTTCACTGCATGAAGAAACAACCAAACCATGAGCTCTGCTCTTCAGCACAATGGATGAAAACCAGAGAAGCTTCAGCAGAATAAATCAACATTAGACTCGACTTACAAAACACATATAACTCTTCATTTTCATTTCTTTATTTCTGTGAATCTGCTCTTTCAGTTGAACTGATTGAATATTGTCAAGAGTATTCAATAAAACTCACAACAGTGAAAGTAAATCTGTGACTGTACCTTGTGTAGACGTTTCTGCTGGAGTCAATGCTGTTACTCTTTTAGTTTGATCTGTAAAGATGAATGTTAGTTCAGATGAATCATACTGGAGAATATGACAATCATGTTTTATTTAGTTAAGACACAAGATAACTCTTCACTGATGTGAGAAAGTCACTGATGCTGTACCTTCAGTTTCATCTGTGTTTGTAGTTGAGCGATGCTGAGAGTTTGTGACTGCTGTCGTTGAATCAGCTTGATCTGAAAAGATGATGTTAGTTCAGATTCATCATAAAACATGACGATCATATTTCAATCACTTAACACAAGATGACTCTAACATTATCTATCATTATATTAGCACATCTAAGACTCTTCTACATCTGATCATGAGATTGTCTTCTCACCTGAGATCTTGACAGTGTACGAGACTGAGGTCTGGAGTTGATCTCTCTGAGTAACTTCACATCTCCACTCTCCGTTGTGATCTTCATTCAGGATTGTTGTATTCAGAGAGATGATACAGTGACCTGGAGCTGATATCTGATATCTGGAGTCTGAGTTTGTCAGTTTAACACCAGCCTGATTCACCCAGAACAGATCAATTCGCTCAGAACGGATCAAATCATCACAAGAGACTTGAGGATATGAATACAACTGACAGAAGAGAGTCACAGAGCGACCTGCACTGATCTCAGATGAATAGACTGAAACACAGAATAACACACACATCACACACTTTACAAACATCCTGAGAGATTAAATGAAGAAATTACTTTTTTAAACTGACCATATAATCATTAAATTACCATGAAGAACATGCAGATAAACACAAGCATCAGTTCCCTGGTGTTGATCATTCACATATTGTCTGCAGAAGTAAAGTCCACGATCTTCTTCTGTGACGCTCTTGATGTTCAGAGAGCAGTCAGACCCCAGACTCAGTCTCTCATGTCTCTCTGTGTCTGTCGTCTTTCTCCCTCCAGCGATCAGTTCAACTACTGTATGTCTGAATCTGTTATAGTTCCATGTAGTATATTTACAGTCAGGAAGAGCATTATTACAGGGCAGACGGACATCTTCACCAGAACTGATGAACACATGAGCATCATCCACTCCACTGAGACCTGAAACACAAAAACACATGAGTGATTATTATGATATATTAATAAATTAAGACATAAAACACAGCAGCATAAAAATCAGAAGATTCGGATCATAAATTATTTTTTCTTCACTTGATGCAAACAACACACTCTCCAGAATAAACAGTTTGTCTTGATCATAGAGCTGTTTGAATCACAAACACACTCTTAACATGAAGATAATTCAGCATCAGATGTTTGAGTGTGAAAGCGTCTAGTTTCAGTGCGTTCAGGAATAATCCAGTATGTTCTGTTTGTAACACAATAATAAACTGATCATGTTCAGATGAACTCTTTCTCAGATTAATTCACTGTCTTGAAGAGAAAACACAGATGTCTTTACCTGTGAGAAGTGAAGAGAGAAAGATCAGTCCCAGCAGACACAAGTGACACTTATCAGCCATCTTCTCTTTCTGTCAGTCTTCCTCTTCATTATATTCTCTTAACTCTTTCTTTAAATACTCTCAGCTCTTCCTGTGTTTGTTCACTTCCTCTGATCTGTTTAAATCATGCTAAAGCTGCTATTAATGACACAATGTCAGTGTGTGATGGAGAAGAGCTGCTTCACACTGTGTGAATCATCTCAGAACTGAATATTGGTAACAACTTTTGATCTATTCACAATCTATAGGTGATAATTTTGCACAAGTGCTCTGAACTGATGGAGAAGAGCTGCTTTACATTGTTCATCAGTGTGAGAACTGCACAGTAAGCACAACTGCTCTGAACCCGATCTAAAGGCTATTCTGTGTTAGTTTCTCATCTTTCTTTCAGTCGTTTCCTGCAGGCCATTACATTCTAGAAATAAAATCATTAAGTTATTAATGATAAAATTGGTTTGTTACTGTAAATGTTTCTACTATCCGTGACTCACTTGTAGAAAATTAATTCTAAAACAGTTTTAAAGCATTTTTAAACGATTAGTATCAACCCCAGCTTGGTCAAACAGAAAGTCTTCACACACACTACACCTGCGTCTCTAAAGTGTTTCTTCTCGTGGATTGTAATGTGCTGCTTTTCTCTCTCCAGCTCTGAGAAAACAGATCAGACCCAGAGTAGTTTATTAACACTACAAACACTGAACAGCAGCACATGTTCCCTTCGGCCGCTGGATTCAGCAGTGGTTCGAGTCTCTCTGGTGGTGATGATTCTCAGTGAGCTGGATTTGTGTGTGTTTAACCTTCAGTCTGTCCCTGAGGTCAAGACGATCCAATCAACTTTTACTTAGTTTTAAAAATGGTTCCCTTCACCTTATAAATATGGAATAAGATTTTGTGACATTTTTACATTTATATTCATATCATCAACATCAAATATGCCATTTATATATATATATATATATATATATATATATATATATATATATACAAAAGCACAAATACAATGTGGAACGAGCACTCATTCACACACACACACACACACACACACGCACACACACACACATGCTCTCTCACAAACACACACCCACCATTCATATCTGCTTATTGCAGTTTTTTTGCTTTTTCGTTTTTGTGTGTTCTACTGTATTTATATTTAAGTAAAATAAAATAGTTTTGATTTTACTTTTTAGATTTTAATGTTTTGATTAATTTTTTTCTTTTTCCTTCTCCTTGTTTCATTTCTGTTTCAGTTTTTCTATAACCAATTCTCACTATGTGTTTCCAGATCCCTACTATCACTACCACTCTCAAACCACACATCACACAATGTAGCCAGCGCAATCTTAACAACCTGCACACTTTGCCTATGTCTGCTAATACACTACTTTATTTTCCTATTGGTCTCTGGAATTTCCCGTCTGCTGTAAATAAAGCAGATTTCATTACTTCTATTATTAGTCATTCAAAGCTTCATCTCATGGCCCTGACAGAGACCTGGATCAAACCTGAGGACACTGCTACACATGCAGCACTCTCCAATAATTTCTCCTTTTCCCCGTTTTACTGGAAGAGGTGGAGGTACTGGTCTGCTCATCTCTAATGATTGGAAATTTAATCCTTTACCATCTCTGGTTATCAACAGATCCTTTGAATCTCATTCAGTTACTGTTACCTACCCTCTTAAAATAAATTTTGTAGTTGTCTATCGACCCTCAGGACCACTGGGAAACTTTTTGGATGAATTAGATGTGTTGCTCTCAACCTTTTCTGAGGATGGTACTCCCCTAGTTATGCTTGGAAACTTCAACCTCCACCTAGATAAACCTCTGTCTGCTGATTTTCCACACTCTGCTTGCCTCTTTTGATCTCAACCGAGTGTCAACTACTGCTACTCACAAATCAGGCAACCAACTGGACCTTATTTATACATGAAACTGCTCTACTGATCATGTTCTGGTTACTCCACTGCACACGTCGGATCACTTCCTCCTCACTCTTAACCTCAACATGATCCCTGACACATCACTTACCCCTCCACATGTCATCTTTCGACGTAACCTACGCACACTTTCACCCTCCCGGCTATCTGCAATGGTTTCATCTTCACTTCCTTCCCCTAAACTGTTTGCATCTTTGGATGCTAAGAGTGCTACTGATACTTTCTGCTCCACTCTTACATCTTGTTTAGACACTGTTTGCCCCTTGTCTTCCAGGCCAGCCCGTAACACCCCTTCTGCCCCTTGGTTATCTGATGTTCTACGTGAACACCGTTCTAAGCTTAGAGCTGCTGAAAGGATGTGGCGCAAATCCAAAAATACTACTGACCTTATTGTGTATCAGTCACTCCTATCTTCCTTCTCTGTTAATGTCTCCTCAGCCAAGCTCATATCACCAGGAAACTTACACTCATTTACATCCTTCTCTTCACTCTCTGAGGCAGAAGTCTCCAAACTCATCCTTTCTAATCACCCTACTACTTGCCCTCTTGATCCTATTCCATCTCATCTCCTTCAAGCCATTTCTCCTGCAGTTGTACCTGCACTCAATCACATCATCAACACTTCCCTCCACACTGGTGTTTTTCCCTCATCATTTAGACAGGCTCGTATAACTCCACTACTTAAAAAACCCAACCTCTCTTTTATCTCTTTTAGAGAACTACAGACCAGTTTCCCTTCTTCCTTTTATTGCAAAAACACTTGAGACCACTTCTCTTCTCTGTCTACATGGCATCATTAGGTTCTGTCATTCAGAAACATGGCTTTTCATACCACTGCTGATGCTAGCTATTCGCATCTCAGCTTGTCTAACAGACATTTCTTCCTGGATGATGGACCATCACCTTCAACTCAACCTTGCCAAGACAGAACTGCTTGTGATTCCAGCAAACCCATCGTTCCATCACAATTTCACCATCAAGTTAGGCACATCAACCATAACTCCTTCAAAAACAGCTAGAAGCCTTGGAGTTATGATTGATGATCAGCTGACTTTCTCAGACCACATTACTAAAACTGTCCGATCCTGCAGATTTGCTTTATTCAACATCAAGAAGATCAAACCCTTTCTTTCTGAACATGCTGCACAACTCCTTGTTCAAGCTCTTGTTCTGTCCAGGCTGGACTATTGCAATGCTCTCTCTGCAGGTCTTCCAGCCAATTCTATCAAACCTTTACAATTAATCCACGGCGACAAGATTAATTTTTAATAAATAAATAAATCTCGCATAAAATTCCAGACATTGATGTTTGCCTACAAAATTACCCCCGCCTTGCTACCATTTACCTAAATGTTTTACTTCAGACTTATGTGCTGAAGGAGTGGATGCCGAGTTGCCATATCCTTCATACTGATATTAATTATTTTATTACATGATTTCTTGTTTGACTATTAATCAAGTTATAGCAAGAGTGAAATGTGTAACCTTAAGTGTGCTGTATTTCTTTGCCTCAAGATTAATGTCCACATATTATGTGTGTGTATCCAACCGTAATGATAAGACACTTGCCAGTGCTAGAAAGCCTTGAATTTTAGATAAGTTCTCTGTGTATGTGTGTTAGTATCTGTCTGTACAGGGAGAAGCTCAGACAGTCCCAGGACAAACGATCAACTGCCAATGTCCAGCGTATCAGATATACGTCTTTGGAGAGTTCATCTAGGTTTTAGAACCAATCAGAATTTTGTTGACTCATGTATTGACGCAATTAGTATCCTCTGTCAGGGTATAACTGTGGTTGATTTTGTATTGTACTGGGGGCGGCCTGCGAACTCCGTCGAGAGTATTGAAGCTGACTTCTGCTGATGAAATTGCAAACTATTTTCTTCAAGTAAAATTATTATTATTAATTGAACTCATCTCTGAGTCCTGGTCTTTATTGCGACATATCTGGTCCTTGGGTTTTAACTGTAAATTCCCCTACAGTGCCCTCTAGAAGCTTGCGTTCTGCACACACACACACACACACACACACACACACACACACACACACACACACACACACACACATATATATATATATATATATATATATATATATATATATACATATATACATATATAAAGATCTCTAACACTAGCTTGCTCTATTCTTTTACTATTACATCTGTCTTCTTTTTATCTGTTATATTATTTAAAAGCCCTTGATGTGTGTACTGTGGTAACCTAACTTGTTATATAACACTTATATTTCATTGCTTTTTTTTGTTGTTTTTGATTCCTTTCACTGTTCTCATTTGTTAGCCGCTTTGGATAAAAGCATCTCCTAAATGAATAAATGTAAATGTAGATTGAAAAAATATGTGCCTACAATCAAGATTTAGTGACAAATTGTTTGGTATTTCTGCAAATGTATGTGGCATTATTGCAAAAGCGGGCACTTCAAAATACCTCAAATAACAAAAACTAACTAATCTTTGAGAATTTTTTTTTTTTTAATGTATATTATAATGTTTCAATATATATTTACAAAATATATGTCAGAAAAGTTGTGAGAGGAGCAGTTAACCACTTCCAGAAAATTGATATTTGCGGTCAATGTGACCCCGAAATTGAAAAAGTAATTGTACAAAAAATAAAAATTAATTAATCATACAAATATATATATATATATATATATATATATATATATATATATATATATATAATATAATAATATATATATATTTTTTTTGAATGGATATTGATCTAGAATTCTGCCATCTGCTGGTTAGAGAAAAAACTTGTAATGACCCTATATATCCAGCAGAGGTCCTTCAGAGTATCTATGAGCACCATGCCCTGAAGATACTCAAAATATTCAGGGGTAAAATAATGATGTTTCAAAAATGAGGGTAGTTTTTGGATCAATTGTTCCTATTGTAATGACAGATTCATTGAGTCATAATGAGATCAACGATACCAATGAAACCACAGTCGATGCCTCCTAGACTGCTGGTCCAATTTCACCAAACTCGATTCAGATCATCTTCAGGCCATGGATTTCTTGCTGATATACCAAACTCTTATTGTTTAACTAACATGTTAAACTGAATTATTTCATCTTAGAAACATTGCCAAGCTATGAAACATGTTTCTGATGCAGAAAAGCTAGTTCATGCATTCATGACCTCTAGACTGGACTATTGTAACATACTTCTGGCTCTTCTTTTCACATTTGGCTCCCAAACTCTGGAATAGCCTTCCTGATAATGTTCGGGTTCAGACACACTCTCTCTGTTTAAATCTAGATTAAAAACGCATCTCATCAATTTTTACTTTGTCGGATCAGCAGCTATGCTAATGATGTCTCTATTTGTTTCTCTGTTTCTCTAGGATTTACATCTCGTGGTAACTAGGATTCACACAAGCTCCAGTCTGGATCCAGAACACCTGAAATGAGATGATGCTGACCCCTCAGAGGACCTCAGATGATGCTAACCCTGAAACAACAAACAGAACTAACAAATATTGCTACAAGTGTTAAAGCTTATAATAATTGCTGTTAATAATGTTCATCGTCTGGCTGACTAGGTCTTGTATTAATTTTTCTAAAAATCCTGTCATACGCTCACAAACTGACAGTCACCACTTATAAGCTACTACTAAATATTGTAGAAACATAATTTTCTGTAAAGTTGCTTTGTAATGATTTGTATCGAAAAAAGCGCTATACAAATAAACTTGAATTGAACTGAACTGAATTAACACATCATGATGGCACAATGTCAAATTGATTTTATCTCTGCAATGCTTTCGTATATTAACACCAAACCTTTGACCAAACTTTAGACCCATCTCAATATCACACAACTGTGTTTAGTACAATTACTAAACACAGTTCAATTAAATTCAAGTTTATTTGTATAGTACGGTGCCCGAGAAGGGTCACAACATGTACAAACGCCACAACAACTACATTTTCAGAAAACACCTCCAAATTCAGAAAACACATGCAAACGCCGCCACAACAACTACATATTCAGAAAACACCTCCAAATTCAGAAAACACATACAAATGCCACAACAACTACATATTCAGAAAACACATACAAACGCCACAACAACTACATATTCAGAAAACAACTTCGTCGATTTCACATCACGTACGCTGCAAATATTCACAGCACGAGCAAATAGGGAAACGAACTGCAAACTGCGAAAACACAACGGAAATGTTTCCGGGGGGGGCCATAATCAGTGACGGACCCGCATCCATCCGGTTGTCTTCGCGCTTCTGAATGTGCGCTTTTGTTGCTTATGGCTACAAGACGTAAGTGTATGTCTTTTATTATGACAGACTTGTCGATGTGATCTAATACCGTGTTTTCAACATATTATCCCCATAACGTATTAGTCCACTGCCAACGCTGTTAGCTGGAAACTAGCTCGCTAGCTCGCTTCTGGTCACTAAATAGATGCATTACTGGCGTTTGTACATTGTTGTCCTGATATCTGAATTATTTATTTTTCAGATTGAAATGTTCTGTCCGTTTTGTGCTGTGCAACTGGGGGACGCTCCCAAGTTTTGCCCGTCGTGTGGTATGAACGTGGGGTTCCTTACGGAGCGTCCATCCACGTCATCAAGCGTAGGCCATGGGCCTACAGGTAACATCCCCTTGTTGTGCTCCTATTATCAACCCCCATCAGAGCATATTAGTTATTATAATGAATCTATCTCTCTCTCTATGTGTGTGTGTGTGTGTGTGTCCATAACCATGAACCCTCAGAGGATGACCTAATACATGCCTACTTCAGAAAGGACCACTCCAACGAGATTATTAGAGATTTTTTGGAGTCAAAGCATGGGATTGTTATGAGCCTGAAAACTCTAAAAAGAAGGCTGAAACGGTTAAACCTAAGTCGGAGAGCAAATTACACTCCACTGGAGACTGTGAATGCTGCCATCACTACTGAATTGAATGGCTCAGGACAGCTGTTGGGCTACAGGGCTATGTGGCAGACCCTGCGACAGAAGCATTCACTGACAGTAAAACGAGACAATGTCATGCAAGCCCTCAGATTATTAAATCCAACAGGAGTATCTCTCCGTCATAGGCGCAGATTTGTTAGGCGATCCTATTGCGCCGCAGGACCCAATCAGGTGTGGCACGTGGATGGCTATGACAAGCTCAAGCCCTTTGGGATTGCCATCAGTGGCTGCATCGATGGGTATTCAAGGCGGGTTATGTGGCTAAGTAGTGGTAGCACCAACAACGACCCTGCAGTAATCGCTCAACATTACCTGCAGTGTGTTTCGAGCTATGGCCTTCCGGCTCGTCTTCGGACAGACTGTGGGACAGAAAATGGAGACATGGCTGCCATCCACTGTTCTTTAAGAGAGGACCACACCGATGAATTTGCAGGTTCTGTCAGCCACATGTATGGCACTTCAACTGCCAATCAAAGGATTGAAAGCTGGTGGTCCTTTTTCAGGAAACAGAGGTATGTTTTTAGATGTTATAGAGCATGTGAAATAGAAGACTTACACACATATACACACACATACATATTTTTCAATACTGTTTGATATTTCTGTAATATTTTCATAATGTTAGAATTTCATAATTCTATTATGCTGGGTTGGCACCATACAATGATGACTTTGAAAATGTAGGTTTATTTTTATGAGCGTCATTCATGGATTAGGCTGTGTACTGTTGATTTTGCAATAGTTATAACAAGTAAAAGGATTAGTGTGCGTGGTTGTTTCAAATTTGTTATAACGAGAAACAAGTGTTGCTAGTCCAACATTCTGCTGGTGAATGCAGTGCAGAATGTTGTTTTCCAAGACGGTCACATAATTTTTAAAGTATTTGTGTTAGAAACATTTATACAAAACTGAAATCACTGTGTATACTTTAACTCCATTATTAGGACACAGTTCTGGATGGATTTATTCAGTGACCTGAGAGAGAGACACTACTTCAACGGCACCCATGAACACAAGTGCCTTGTACGGTATGTGTTCCTGGGCATCTTTCAGAAAGAGCTTGATGAGCACCGAGAGCTTTGGAATAATCATACAATCAGGCCTGTCCGTCAGTCTCTCTGTCCATCTGGGAAACCGGAGACCATGTACCACCTGCCTCACAGGTTTGTTTGTAGCACCTGTATTGTCATTCAATAAATGTTTGGTTGTTTTCAATTTGAGATTTAAATATTATTCATAATGAGTTCACTGTTGTGTTTTTTGTGCGGCCTTAGGTTTGGTGGAAGGGATTGTGGATTCCCAGTGGATCCCCAAGTGTTACAGGAGTTCAAAGACCTTCTGCCACCCACAAACAGTTTGTGTGGAGATGCTAATCTCCAAGCATATTTTGCCAACTTGGAGAGACAGAGCCAGCTCGCTCCACCCATCAACTGGCCAGCTGCTGTTGACAACTACATTAGACTAAAGGAAATGGCTGGTCTTTGAGAGTGAGAGAGACAGACGTATAGCCAGTTTATTTTCTTTCAGACAGCATTGCCTCCAGTGTGGTATACTGATATGGACACCTTTAATGTTTGACACATGGTTAAATTAAAAGCAAAGATATTAATCGATTGCAATGACTTTCCCTTACTTTTTAAACCATCACAATGTATGTTTTTGGGGTTAACCCAGTGTTGATTAATACGGTATGCTGAAGCTAAAGGTGACCTTCATGTTAGATCAGTAACATTTCATGACCAATTTATGCAACAACAAATAAACTTCATTCTGACGGCCCTTGCAAAATGTTTCAGAATAGACAAACTTACATTTTCTTATATAAATGATTTTATTTCTTTAAACTGTGACAGTACTGACAAACAGTAAAGTGCGAACAGTAAGAGCAATGCAAATCTCCCACAAAAAGTTTCCAAATAGAGAAACGTGCAACTTTTCTTATAAAAAAATTGGATTTCTGTAAACAATGTAAAAGTGCAAACAGTAAAGTGCAATGCAAACAGTAACAACAGTAATGCAAATTTGCCACGAATATTAATTTCTGATTGACACCTCAATGAAGCCCAAATCCAGGGGCGTTCTTGATTCCATAATTCATGGCTTCCTCAAAGATTTCATATGAGGGTAAGATTGGGAGTTTTATTGTGTTAGCGCAGACATTAGCCTCAGGAAACCTTTCGTGTTTCTGGAATGTGAGTTGAGGCTGTGGTATTAATTTTGCTGCTGGGATTTCTTTCAGGCCTGTTGCAAACATTAGAATGTCCTGCAGAGACATCCCTGACCCGTCCTCTGTGGGGGTTGGGAGTAATGAAACATTAAGATTTATCATCCATTTGAGGACATCACTTTAAACAACGTAAAGAAAATTATACCTTTTACAGCGATTAAGTAGTCCAGCCAGTAGCCAAGCACTCTCTCCTCCTCATGCCGATTTGAGCTACCAATTGGGCTCAATTGTGGACGGAACAGTGACTCTACAATCTCGGCTGTCAGGTCTTCCGCTCTGTAACACATGTAGGGCAGGAAAATGGAGGGATGCTGTTCCAGAGCGTTGAAAAAGTTGAGGGTAGCCAGGCCATCCTTGAACCTATAACCGGGTTGGGTTATTAGTGCTATTGCCAGTAGGACTCACTTTTGACTTAACTATTTGATAGACACTCATTTAAGTTTCATTCAAATTCTCGTTTGAATACTTACAAAGTAGTCAATGTGACCTACCTCTGGAAGGAAACATGGTTGCGGTAGGTGAAGTACCACTGGATGTAACCATCCACAACTTTTTCCTTATCCCCCAGTGTCCTCAGGCATCGATAGCATCCTGCTGTCTGAAGCATGCTGGAGTGCTTATCTGCGAGTTCTACAAGTTCCTCCAATGTTCTAGCATTCTTAATCTAGAGTAAAATAAAAACATTGAATAGACAAAATTACATTATACATGTCACAAAGGATGAGACTATAGAATATTTTAAATTTCTCTTTGACAGGAGTCTGTATTGTTTGGAATTTAAACTGTACATATTAGTGACAAAGCATGGAAGTCACTGGCTTTATTCCAGTATCACACTGGCTTTTCAAGCTACTGGGGTGTCCATATTGTTGATTGTTCATCAAAATAAAATAAAAATTTTTTTTCTTGAATATGCTTAGAAACACATAATTACCTCAAGGAGAACATTCCTGACTTCAGTATCAGGTATATCCTCAATTGGGGCCTCAATGTTCTTCACTTTACCAACCAGGTACTGGTAGAAGCTTGGGGAAAAGCATCGAGGCCCTGGACCACCATGTACAATAGAGACCGCAACCATTCTTCCAACCTGGAAATACTCATCACCTTCTGCAGCTAACAATGGCAATGTTCCACGGTTAGTTCAAATTGATTTATAATACTGTCAAAAAAAGTGACAAAAAGCAAATTACCTTTGCTATCAAATGACAGGTATTTGCCATCATCTTTGCCTTCAAAAAATCTACTGGTTTTAATGGCGTCCATCAAGAGTGTAAGAAATTCCCGCGTAGGCCCTCCTGTGTCCACAGCCTCCTCTGTTTGCCCGATGTCATCTGTGAATTTGACCAAAAGGCTACAGGTGGGATCAAATGAGGAACGTTTGAATCCCCTCAGAGCACCATCCCAGACATTAGCACGGTTTATATTAAACCTGCTACAGCTCATTGTGTTAATGTTGAATGACAGATTTGACAGAATGTCTGCAGCCGTCAGTCCAATATCGGTGTCTCTGCAACACAAGAAAGAAAAACATTAACACTGCCTTTTATGCGGATAATTAAAATATAAATCTTTTATTGACCCATTACAGTGAGAACACCATGAGAGTGTGATTAAACGTGATGGGCATAAGCATGAAGCACACATTGCAAGCTTTCTATAATTTCTGCCAGATTTTTTTTTTCTGTTAAGGGGTAAGTAAAAAAATAAATACAATGTAAATATTTACTTTAATAATTGTATGACAACAGAAACAAGGTAAATAAATGCCCAATGTAGCTTGAACTATTTAATATGTCATTAGAGAGAAAGAAGAAAAAAGGTTGACAGCATTATTTCTATCAAAGTACCTGTCTTCCTCCTGAAAGTTCTCTATGTCCTCAACATCAGAGCAACTGCTGTCAATGACAACTGGGGCATAGATCTTGGTATATGTGCTGTGGATTAAAGGAACAATGAAATACTAAAACAAGACGGTTGTGAAATTACAGTAAAAAAGGTGTTTTACTTGGTACTGTAATCCATTACATTCAGCAGTCGATAGAGCCAAAAGTATTACTGCAATGAAGAGAACAATTTTAATCCATTGTGACTTACTTGTAGGAGTCACATGATGTGTTGTTTTTTGGTTCTGCTCCTGCTCCATTGGCCTGTTGATGAAAGTAGAGATAACACCAAACAAATGAACAATAATTACATCACCACATCATTAACATAAACTTAATAACATTACAGAATAATACATACTTGCCCATCAGATGGCCTGGACATTGTTGGTGGACATTGTTTTGGTAAACTAAAAAAAACAAATAATTTGAATAATTTTATTTAAATCATAACATAAGTAATTGTTAATATGATTTAAAGAGCACAACATGCTCGATCTATTCCTTTTAGCAATAATAATAAAAAAAGAATGCTGTGAAATATCTGGATATTCAAAAATCGCTAGCACAGGTCTCAAAATGGCGCGAGAAACTTACATTTTCAGTGGAAGCCTAGCAAATGCTTCATCATCAGATTCTGAAGATGAGTCATCTCCATGACCTTGGAAAAGAGAAAATGATGCATCGTTATCAGGCTAGGTATACGCAAAATATATAGCAATTTTTCAACCAGCTCAAATTAAATTAAGAACTCACTCAATAACCAACCATTAGCAATTATTATTATTATTTTACATACATGTACTTCGATACTTACTCAAATCCTGAAGGGGGCAGATGTACAGTACAATCCTCTGGTAAGCCTTTCCAATGGCCTCTTTATAATGTTCAAGGACAAAGGGTCTGTCTGTGCCTGGTATATTTTGTACCTGAGAGCCATCAGGATAGACCAGGACATATTCTCCATCGTACATTGTGTCTTGATTAAAATCTCGCTGTTTTTTTATAGCAGCTGGCAAAATTTGTTTTGATGACCACAGGGGTTCAACATTTAATGGCAAGGTTTTCCCCCTTATAGGTTTTAACCCATATTTTGTTCTGGTCATTATGCCAATCGATATCTACATAAATAAGAAAAAAGAAGGAGGAAAAAAACATGTTTAAGACTGTGTGTAATAGTCACATTGTGACCTTAAACCTCCATATTTGCTTACCTTGACCGTAATGTTTGGTTTCTTTTTAGCCTTTGAAAAGGTCCTCCTCTCAGCCTCTTTAACTTCCCTGAACCTCATGAATTGAGCTGCTCTTCCTTGGATACTTGTCTCATTCACTAACACACACAGATTCATTATAGCTATGATTTGAGATTGGTTGATAAATTGTCGCCTTTCTGACAGCTAAAACCACGGGACGACAATTCAGTGCAGCACCAGTGGAATAGGAGCACAACAAGGGGATGTTACCTGTAGGCCCATGGCCTACGCTTGATGACGTGGATGGACGCTCCGTAAGGAACCCCACGTTCATACCACACGACGGGCAAAACTTGGGAGCGTCCCCCAGTTGCACAGCACAAAACGGACAGAACATTTCAATCTGAAAAATAAATAATTCAGATATCAGGACAACAATGTACAAACGCCAGTAATGCATCTATTTAGTGACCAGAAGCGAGCTAGCGAGCTAGTTTCCAGCTAACAGCGTTGGCAGTGGACTAATACGTTATGGGGATAATATGTTGAAAACACGGTATTAGATCACATCGACAAGTCTGTCATAATAAAAGACATACACTTACGTCTTGTAGCCATAAGCAACAAAAGCGCACATTCAGAAGCGCGAAGACAACCGGATGGATGCGGGTCCGTCACTGATTATGGCCCCCCCCGGAAACATTTCCGTTGTGTTTTCGCAGTTTGCAGTTCGTTTCCCTATTTGCTCGTGCTGTGAATATTTGCAGCGTACGTGATGTGAAATCGACGAAGTTGTTTTCTGAATATGTAGTTGTTGTGGCGTTTGTATGTGTTTTCTGAATATGTAGTTGTTGTGGCATTTGTATGTGTTTTCTGAATTTGGAGGTGTTTTCTGAATATGTAGTTGTTGTGGCGGCGTTTGCATGTGTTTTCTGAATTTGGAGGTGTTTTCTGAAAATGTAGTTGTTGTGGCGTTTGTACATGTTGTGACCCTTCTCGGCCACCGTAGTATAGCGCTCTTTTGATACCAATCATTACAAAGCAACTTCTCCGAAAAATTTAGTTTCTACAATATTTAGTGGTAGCTTATCTAGTAGCTTACCTCTTTAGTAGTAGCTTAAATCTAGTGTATGATTAAAACGATGAGTGGGCCGGTGACATTTTGCTTGACTCCAAAAGAGTTTATTAGGTCAGTAAACACAAGTCCTACACAGTAGCCAGAGCAAGAGAAACAATGGATTTATTTTGCATATCTGACAGTGTAACATTAAACAGAAGTATTTTGAATGAGTTAAACCTGTATCCTGTTTTCTGGGTAACACTGAGAATATCACTATATATTGTTGTTATATTATATAACAGTCTGACGGGTTACATAGAGACTACTGAACAAGACAGAAAACAAGAGAGCATGAACACAACACAAGCCAGTACACATACATATACACATACACACATCAGCATTAAGACAAACATGAGCTGCTCAGAGACGTCTTTAAGAGTCCAGAACATCACCTTTCCATTCATTCCTTTAGTTTTCTGTGAAGCTGCTTCTACTGTGGTTTGTGTCTAGTGTTTTCTGAAGAGTGTTCCTGCAGTTAGTTTGACCGCACTGGTTTAACCCACACAGATCTGAGATCATCTATGAACCCGGTTTTGGACGGATGATGCTGTGAATTCTCACATATTCAGATCACAGTTCCTCTTCTTTCTTTAGCTAGGTTTCTACAGAAGAACTTCTCCTTGGTAAACATGTTTGCTGTAGTCCATTTACAAATTCACTGTTAGTTTAATTGGTGCAGTGTTTCTAAAGTGTTTATTTGAGTGATTTTATGGGAAGCAGGGTTCTTCATTCAGACACCTGGCTGTGATGTTCAAGTGAACTCAAAGACCTCGATTAGCTGATTCAGGTGTGTTTAATTAAGCTGCAGAAAGTGTTCCTCCAGGAGCAGGACTGAGGAGACTGATGTAGCTAAAGCACACATCTACACATACGACCAGCAGAACCCAGACCTGTTCAGGAGCTTCCCCAACACTGCACACGCTGAACATCTCTACCACTGGAGTCTCTACTAACCAGCTGATGACTGAATCAGGTGTGTTTGATTAGAGAGAGACAGCATGGCCCTCACTGTTGCTGCTCTGATGGACCGATACAGAGGAGCAGAAGATGAACCCTAACCTGACCCTCAGTCACTGTATGAAACAAGAGTTAGGTCTTACACTCCATGATGCTGTACAACGTATTACAGAGAGTCATCTTCAGATCTTCATGGACTCACTGATGACTCCTGGGTTATGAGTCCGACTCTCTAACCATTAGGCCATGACCGACCCACTTTGGTGGAGATGTTGATGACCCTACAGGCCTCACGTCTGATTCTTCAGAAGAAAGACAGTCAGTGCTGATTCTGAGAACACTGCTGTCTGTTAGACGAGATGCATGAATGAGGAACTTGAAAGATAAGAAGTCTGAGTATTTAGAGTACTGTATAGGGCAGAGTAGTGTATTTCATGACTTATTCTTTATTCCTCTGATCAACAACATTGAGAACAGAATTAGCTGCTGTAGATCTGTCAAACTGACCATCTGATGAAGACATGAGGATGAGAAACTTCTCATGATACTCAAGACTCTCTCAACCAGTCCCACGCTCCTCGAGGAATTCACGGTTTTAAGTTTCAGGAGAGAATCTGCTCACTGCTGTCTCCACACTTCCATCAGTGAACATCTACAGCTCATTTATTCAATGTATTTCTGCAGATGATGATGATAATAGTGATTATGGGATCATCATATTCCATATAAAATTTTACAGAGATGTTTTGCATCTAGTCCAGAGTCAAGAGCTACTTACAATCTTGAGATGGTTGACAGCCGTTCTACTTTCGTAACTAAAATAGAGTATTAATTTTAGCAGCTGTAGTGTTTCAGATCTGTGATCTCACTGTTGAGGTTTGGAAACATGTGAGTTAGACCGCAGTAGAGCAGAGATCATCTCTGAACCCAGTTTAGACATACTGTGAACTCTGAATCATTCTGATGACAGTTTCTCTTCTTTCTTTCTGTGAGCTTCTGTATGACACTAAACTCCTTTCAGTTAACAATGGAATGATGATATGTAATCATCCAATCATGGGTTTGATCCAGAGAACACACTTGCTCATGAAATGTATATGCTCTATAAATCATAATTTTGCATGATTTCTTTGGGGGAGTTAAAGTGGGTTTCACTGTGGTCATTCGAGTGAATAAGCCACCTTGTAAAATATGTACAAATTACTGTGAGATAAAAAGTCATTACAGATGCAACACGATACTGTCATTATTTTTATGCCCGCTAGAAGCCACTCTAAATAAAACATAAATATAGGTCATAATAAGGAGGGGTACAGTAATAATTGGGCTATTTATTTACAGTTTTTTTCAATCGCTAACAAGCGCTTAACCATACTTCAGATACTTTTTCTAAACTCTTAACACAGACTCAACCTACAAAACACAATTGGCCAAATGGATAATTTTCTTCTCAAAAACACATTTTGTTAAATATATACTATCTTATATATATCTTCATTTCAAAATAGAACACATCTTTATCTGCACACACCAACTTTACCAAAACACTGGAAATCTGACTCAAAATTAAATTATTCTGTCAAAGAATAACACTTGTTTTCACCTCACAAGGTACATACAGTCAATCAAAGTACACCAGGTTTCAAAATACTGGCTATTGTTGACATTACTAAAACTGCATAGACTTTTATGTTTCAGTTTTACAGGTATTTGCATGCAAAACATGCAATTCACTGTTTGACACTAAATTTCTTGGTTTGGAACTGTATGTCCAAATGTACAGTAATGTTCACATTCAAAAGCATTCCAGTAAAAAGCAATTTTTCCCTTTACTGTTTACTGCAGGAGGCAGTACAGTAGAAACACGGTATGATAGAACAGAACAGGTTCGACAGTATTGCTTACAGTGAACAAAATATCAATGAAACACATAAGAGCATTCTGAACATAAAACAACAACAGCAAAAAGCCCAGATAAAAAGGGTGGGGGGAGGGGGGGTAAAATAAAAACAATCTCTCACTGCTCCTGCTCCTCTCACTGCTCCTCTCACTGCTCCTGCTCCTCTCACTGCTCCTCTCACTGCTCCTCTCACTGCTCCTGCTCCTCTCACTGATCCTCTCACTGCTCCTGCTCCTCTCACTGCTCCTGCTCCTCCAACTGCATATCTCACTGCTCCTGCTCCTCTCACTGCTCCTGCTCCTCTCACTGCATCTCTCACTGCTCCTGCTCCTCTCACTGCTCCTGCTCCTCTCACTGCATCTCTCACTGCTCCTGCTCCTCTCACTGCTCCTGCTCCTCTCACTGCATCTCTCACTGCTCCTGCTCCTCTCACTGCTCCTGCTCCTCTCACTGCATCTCTCACTGCTCCTGCTCCTCTCACTGCTCCTGCTCCTCTCACTGCATCTCTCACTGCTCCTGCTCCTCTCACTGCTCCTCTCACTGCTCCTCTCACTGCTCCTGCTCCTCTCACTGCTCCTCTCACTGCTCCTGCTCCTCTCACTGCTCCTGCTCCTCTCACTGCATCTCTCACTGCATCTCTCACTGCTCCTCTCACTGCTCCTGCTCCTCTCACTGCATCTCTCACTGCTCCTCTCACTGCTCCTGCTCCTCTCACTGCTCCTCTCACTGCTCCTGCTCCTCTCACTGCTCCTCTCACTGCTCCTGCTCCTCTCACTGCATCTCTCACTGCTCCTGCTCCTCTCACTGCTCCTCTCACTGCTCCTGCTCCTCTCACTGCTCCTGCTCCTCTCACTGATCCTCTCACTGCTCCTGCTCCTCTCACTGCTCCTGCTCCTCTCACTGCATCTCTCACTGCTCCTGCTCCTCTCACTGCTCCTCTCACTGCTCCTGCTCCTCTCACTGCTCCTGCTCCTCTCACTGCTCCTGCTCCTCTCACTGCATCTCTCACTGCATCTCTCACTGCTCCTGCTCCTCTCACTGCATCTCTCACTGCTCCTCTCACTGCTCCTGCTCCTCTCACTGCTCCTCTCACTGCTCCTGCTCCTCTCACTGCTCCTCTCACTGCTCCTGCTCCTCTCACTGCTCCTGCTCCTCTCACTGCTCCTCTCACTGCTCCTGCTCCTCTCACTGCTCCTCTCACTGCTCCTGCTCCTCTCACTGCTCCTCTCACTGCTCCTGCTCCTCTCACTGCTCCTCTCACTACTCCTCTCACTGCTCCTGCTCCTCTCACTGCTCCTGCACCTCTCACTGCTCCTCTCACTGCTCCTTCTCCTCTCACTGCATCTCTCACTACTCCTCTCACTGCTCCTGCTCCTCTCACTGCTCCTGCTCCTCTCACTGCTCCTTCTCCTCTCACTGCATCTCTCACTGCTCCTCTCACTGCTCCTGCTCTTCTCCCTGGGCCCCTTGCTCTTACTCTTCCTCGTCCATACATTACAGTGTTTCTCTTTTTCTGTTTCTGTTTCCAAAAACATCACTCTTCAAAGTCCTCCTTTTATTGTATAAGTTTATTATCTAAAAAATAAGCCCTGCCATTGAGTCTAAGCCAGATTGGAATCAGCTGTGGTTGGCCCAATTTACACAACATAAATCAGCTAAGATATATTGTTTTTGATCTGATATCATTGCAGAAACAGAGGTTTTTATACTCTATCTAAGGTTTGGAACATTGTTTTTGCTATTGTGGGATGTTGTGTGTTAACATTTGTAAATACTACAAAAACGATCCATAATTTTGTTGGGAGGTATAGCTTGTCTGTTCAGAATATGTAAGCATTGTGGAAATGTGTTCAATGAATCCATATTGTGTGAAACGACATGAAATGTGTGAATGGTATGGCCACAATAGATAGATGCTGTGCTAATTGTGTTTAGAGTTTTGAAAATGTGACAACTGCTTGGACAAATGCTTGTTAGCGACTGAAAAAAAACTGTAAATTGTTCTAGATTCCTGTCAATTTAATTCTAATTTAATTCTAATTACTTTTAATTTCGGGAAGTCGTGGCTTAGTGGTTAGAGAGTTTGACTCTTAATCCTTAGGTTGTGGGTTCTAGTCTCGGTCCGGCAATACCACGACTGAGGTGCCCTAGAGCAAGGCACTGCTGTGTGTGGTTGCACTTTGGATGAGTGCAAAGGACACATACTTGGCTGTATGTCATTTTATTAAATTTCTTGTAGGAGAAATTGAGTTTGTTTAAGAGATTAATTGTTTGTTTGCTTGTTTATAAATTCTATGAATGTATTTTATCTCTTTAATATTATTTACCCAAAACATGTTGGGCCCTATAATACACCCAGCAGAATGCGATGCAAAGCGCAGCACAAGTGTGTTTGCTAGTTTCAGTCTGGCGCCATAAGCATTTTCTCGTTCAGTGCCATGCCGTTTAATTAGCTAATGCATTTGTGCTCATTTTGCACCCATGGGCATGCTGGTCTAAAAAAAGAAGTGTGTTCAGGCGCATTGGTGGCACATTGCTATTTTAAAGAGCTGAAAAAAACAGCTCAAACCTACTCTAATATAATTTTTTTTTTTAAATTTTCTAAATTTTCTAAAAAAAAATTTTATTTGTTATTTAAAGAGCGTATCACTGATCATAATCTAGATGTGCTCTGTATGACAGAAACCTGGCTAAAACCTGATGATTACATTATTTTAAATAAGTCCTCCCCCCAAGATTACTGTTATAAACATGAGCCGCGTCTAAAAAGTAAAGGGGGAGGTGTTGCTTCAATTTATAACAACGTTTTCAGGATTGAAGTAATGGTGCTTTATATAACATTATCCAGAGAAGCCAATGGATAATGTTATATTATATTGTTATTATATCTGCAGGATAAATCCCCTGTTGTGTTTGTACTGGCTACTGTATACAGGCCCCCAGGCCACCATACAGACTTTATTAAAGAGTTTGGTGATTTTACAATTGAGTTAGTTCTGGCTGCAGATAAAGTTTTAATAGTTGGTGATTTTAATATCCATGTCGATAATGAAACAGATGCAAACATAACCGCAGATATTTATTCAATACAGTGGTTAAATTAACAAAAAATAAAGCCTCAACAAGTGATGACATTTCCCAACTTCACAGCAGTAATGACTTTATGAACTACTTTATTTCTAAAGTCGATACTATTAGAGATAAAATTGCAACCATTCAACCGTCAGCTACAGTATCACATCAGCACTATAGACCCCCTGAGGAACAGTTCCACTCATTCTCTACTATAGGAGAGGAAGAATTGTATAAACTTGTTAAATCATCTAAACCAACAACATGTATGTTAGACCCTATACCATCTAAGCTCTTAAAAGAGGTGCTTCCAGAAGTCATAGGTCCTCTTCTGACTACTATTAATTCCTCATTGTCATTAGGATATGTTCCCAAAACCTTCAAACTGGCTGTTATTAAGCCTCTCATCAAAAAAACCACAACTTGACCCCAAAGAACTAGTTAATTATAGACCAATCTCGAATCTCCCTTTTCTGTCCAAGATACTAGAAAAGGTGGTATCCTCACAATTATATTCCTTCTTAGAGAAAAATGGTATATGTGAGGATTTCCAGTCAGGATTTAGACCGTATCATAGTACTGAGACTGCTCTCCTTAGAGTTACAAATGATCTGCTCTTATCATCTGATCGTGGGTGTATCTCTCTATTAGTTTTATTGGATCTTAGTGTTGCCTTCGACACTATTGACCACAGCATTCTTTTATATAGACTTGAACACTTTGTTGGCATTGATTGAAGTGCATTAGCATGGTTTAACCCTCTGAGGTCTAAGGGTATTTTGGTGGGCTGGAGAAGTTTTGTCATTCCCTGACATTTGTGCTTTTTTCAGTTGCTTATAAACATCTAAATGGCGTAAGTCTAATATTACTGTAATCAGCACAAAGTGGGCCATAATAATATGAAGCCATAATATCATTGATCATTGTTCTTACAAAAATATTTTCTCATAACATGAGCTCTGCAGTTTAGTTTAAGGATGAATCATTGTGCAAGTCATTAAGTGCTTCCACTAGCATACAAATATGTCTATATTCATATCATTTTTGGTAATATAACATCTGCGTAATGGAATTTCAGAGTTTATCTCGATTAATTAATTAATTAGAGTAGCATATTTCATGTAACTGTGTATATTCAACTGAAAACAGAGTTTAAAATCATTGATTACTTCATTACCTTTATCTCTCCTGGAAAAGAGTTTGTACACATGGTCTAGATTGTTGTACAGTGCACAGATATTTATGGCAAGTTCATTTTTTATAATAATTTTCTAGCCTTATCTCCAAATGACTACAGCCCCATTGACTCCCTCTGCCAATGCATTGATGAAATTAATAGTTGGATGTGCCAGAACTATCTTCAGTTAAACAAGGAAAAAACTGAAGTCATTGCACTTGGAAACAAAGATGAAGTGTTCAAGGTGAATGCATACCTTGACTCTAGGGGTCAAACAACTAAAAATCAATCAGGAATCTTGGTGTGATTCTGGAGACAGACCTTAGTTTCAGTAGTCATGTCAAAGCAGTAACTAAATCAGCATACTATCATTTAAAAAACATCGCAAGAATTAGATGTTTTGTTTCCAGCCAAGACTTGGAGAAACTTGTTCATGCCTTTATCACCAGCAGGGTGGACTATTGTAATGGGCTCCTCACCGGCCTTCCCAAAAACACCATTAGACAGCTGATGCTCATCCAGAACCAGAAAATCTGAGTATATCACACCAGTCCTCAGGTCCTTACACTGGCTTCCAGTTACATTTAGGATTGATTTTAAAGTACTTTTACTCGTATATAAGTCACTAAATGACCTAGGACCGAAATATATTGCAGATATGTTCACTGAATATAAACCTAACAGAGCACTCAGATCATTAGGATGGAGTCAGTTAGAAATACCAAGGGTTCACACAAAACAAGGGGATTCCTCCTTTAGTTACTCTGCTGCCCGCAGTTGGAATCAGCTTCAAGAAGAGATCAGATGTGCTAAAACACTAGTCACATTTAAATCTAGACTCAAATCTGTTTAGCTGCATTTAGTGAATGAGCACTGTGCGATGTCCAAACTGATTGCACTGTATTTTATGTATTCACTTTATTTTATGTAAAATCATTTCCTATTTCTAACTTTTTTTAATTTGTTTAAAGTAAGTCAATTTTTTAATTTCCAAAGTTTTAAAATTGCTTGTTTTTATTTTTGTTATTTTTTTATGATTATTTTACTTTATTTTATGTAAAGCACTTTGAATTCCCATTGTGTATGAAATGTGCTATATAAATAAACTTGCCTTGCCTTGCCTATAAATCATGATATGTTTGGAAAATTGTGTATGCATATTTCTATGGCCACTTTGTGCATACACAACATTTATAAATGAGAGCTTTATGTCCAGTATCAGCTGTTTGTTCTGTAGCACGAAACATATCTGAGATCATAGAATGAATGTGGCCAGTAATACACTGATCATGTTCAGATGAACTCTTTCTCAGATTAATTCACTAACTGTCTTGAAGAGAAAACACAGATGTCTTTACCTGTGAGAAGTGAAGAGAGAAAGATCAGTCCCAGCAGACACAAGTGACACTTATCAGCCATCTTCTCTTTCTGTCAGTCTTCCTCTTCATTATATTCTCTCAACTCTTTCTTTAAATACTCTCAGTTCTTCCTGTGTTTGTTCACTTCCTCTGATCTACAGACTTAGGGCCCTATCTTGCACCCAGCGCAATTGACTTTGTACACCGACGCATGTGTCATTCCTATTTTGCACCCGCGCAAAGCGCGCTTTTCCCTCCACAGAAGCACGTCGCTAAACTAGTGAATGAACTTGCGCTCCCTGGGCGGTTCAGCGCAAAAAAGGAGGCGTGTTCTGGCGCAAACGATCCCTGGTGCTATTTTGCTGTTCCATTAAACAATTGCGCCACTGACCAGAAAAAACCTAGTCTGAAGTCAGTGGCGCGTTGCGCGTTGTTCATTATGCTATTTTAAGGGCGCATGCTTGACCATAATGTATAGCGTGCACAATGCGCATACACTTTGCTCATGTAATCTACACAGATGCAACAGTTATTTTTGCAAATCATAAATTGTTACACTAAAAAATATTAACACGTGAGATGACGGAAATCATTGTGGTGTGCCACCAAGATGAGAAAAAATAGGCATAAATCTAGCTTACAAATTATTCAGGCTAATTGTAGTAATTAAGGATCAGACCTGTTGGCCAAATAGTGGCAAGACATATGTGTATATAAGGACATCTGACAAATTGTGGCTATTTCCTCCCACGCCTGTTTAACCGACGCTATTTTGGGTGGGTTTCTCCCATCCCCATACAACACAACTTCTCTGTCTTTCACTGCTCTTACAAGAACATCAGTCTCCTCGGCTGTGAACCGCTCCTGGCGTACGCCTGGTAAATACGCCATAATAATAGCAATCCATAACGGAACTTGCGCACCTGCTTTTAAAGGGAATGTTGGATGACGCTCTGATTGGTTTATTTCACGTTACGCCCAAACCACACCTATGAATAATGAAGCTACTTCAGACCAACCCATTTTAGATTTGCGCCGGGCGCAAGAGCCATTTATCCCGCCGGGAAAATAGCAACAGCGCCGAGACCCGCCCACAAAGTTACTTGCGCTTCGCGCTTTGACACTTGCGTTTCAGATCGTTAAAATAGGGCCCTTAGTGTTGAAATCCTGCTTTATAGTGAGACGATGCCAGTGCTGCTTGACTTTTCTTTTGGTCATATTGATTAAATATTATATTTATCCTATAGAAGACATTTGCATAAGTTTTCTAAATGTTATAAAAGCCAGATGTGTTTTGAAGGCCTCATGGTCACATGACTGTAACAGTATGGAGGATGAGTAAAGATTATTAAACTGTTGACAGCTCGAGTGTAATGTATGTGTCTCTGGAGACCACTGGGCTACTTTAAAGTTTTACTTTTAATTATAGACCAACAGGTAAAATGCCACAATTTAAGGAGAATCAGAGGAGCTAATGAACAATTGTAGATGGTGAGGGGAATAACACACATTAAAAAAAATAAAAATAAACAAAACCTGTCAATATGCTTATTGGATGATGTGTGATAACAAAACTATATTAAAGCTGCATGCAGCAATGAAAGGGCCCTCACACCCGGGCACAGCGCCACCCAGTGACCATAGGAGAACAGCGAACACTGGAAAATATGCTTATAAAATGTAAATATTTGTGCCAAATTTCCTGCTGCCAACAGTTGGTGCTATGATTATAACTGAATATTGGCATGTAGATGTCTTCAGCCCAGGACTCTCACCAAACGTGAAGTTTGAGGCAGATCAGACATTGCATGTTTAAGTTGGTTTAAAACTAGTAAGTTCCTGTTGCCAGCAGGTGGCGTATGATTATAACTGAAATAAGTCAAGTCACATCTTTATTGTCACATCACCACAGCATGTGCGCCTTCATGAGTGAAATTCTTATGAGCTTGCTCCAGAAATTGCAGAAACAATTAACATATAACCATACAGACTTCAACAGGTGAAAATGTGCAATATGCACAAACATATAGTCAGTACACACAGTGTACTATTATACATACTTACAGTTAACACTACACCCCAGCCAGCAATGACATGTGGGGTCCAGATTAGGGCTATATGGGCGGCAAATGTGGGCACCATTATGGGCTTGCACCCGGGATCCACATTGGGGCAAGCCGTGGAAGCCCAGATGTACTAAAAGTGGAACCTGTAAGGGTACTGCAAGGGTCTTAATTGTGCAATTCGTGTCAGACCAATTTGGGCCCCACCTGCCCAAATGGGTCTAAATTGGGTTTGCACCCAGGATCCAGCCGTGGATGCCCAGATGGGCTTTAAAAGGGATCTATAAGAGTGTTATGTGGGATCTTAACCGGGCAATTCATGTCAGACCAATTTGGGCCCCACCTGCTTAAAGGGCGTTTAAAATGGGCTTGCACCCGGGATCCACACATTTTGTCATACACACATTCAAATGTGAAGAAGAAGAAGGCCCTAATAAGAATAGAAGCCTGAATGTATAGAATAAAGCAATACTTTAATGGAATTAGTGGGCTAAAGTCGACTTTCTTCTAAATAACGCACATTTCATGAACCTTTTCAGTGGTGAGTTTAAAATATTTGGCGCCCAGGGGTGCTTCAGTAAAATATGAAACCCTGCCCCCTGGTATTTTAGAACGTTCCCCTTACTGTTTCCATGGCGACGCATCAGGCTTGTCACATGACACACCACGTCTACAATAACACTGAATGTCAGATGGATCACTTTTATTTCTTTTTCCTTTTTTATTTAAAATATTGACCAACTTGCACACCATGTCATGAGCAATCTTAATGTAAATGAGTGTGTTTTATCGTTTAAAAATCTTTCTAAATGATCTTGATGGTGATCTGTAATGTGAGATGGGTGCCACCATGTTTGATCGCACTGCAGTTCCTGTCAGTCAGATTTACAGCTGTGAATTAATCAATCTCTCTCTGGCTCAGCGCAGATAAAGCGCAGAAACGAATTTGAGATGTTATGTGACGTCACTGAATGTTTTGATATATGTGGGACCGTACTGCTAAAAAAGGTTAATAATATTATAAATACAGGCCTGTTATTCTGAATTGTGTGAAAAGGCTAATAAAAATAGGTAACACAAAACGGTTATGTGGTCACCAAGGTGAATTGGTTTAGTCTTGACTTCTGGTCCTGAGTGACAGTGTTGGGGAGATGGGAAATCTGATGATTGTCGAGTGCCAAATAAACTCAGAGATGGACAGGAAAAGGTCAAAGCCATCAGGTGCCCAATTTGGAAAAAGAGAAAAGAAGAAGAGGAGAAACGAGCAAAAGATAAAAGTATGCATCTATGTTCTCTCTGTATGATTATTACGATATCTATGTGATGAATGGTGGGGGTGCACCTTAAAAAGTGTGTTTCCTGTAGTAATTGCAATGTTTAAATAACTGGATTCACTTGCGTGTGTTTTTCAAATGTTCTGATGAAGGATTTGTGCAATCAAGAAATTCAGTTTCCTCTTTTGACATGACAAGAGGTTGTGACACATTCTTCAGTGTGAGAACAGCAAACATGATCCTAGTCTCAGTCTCAGACGTCACGTCCACTGACTGTTAGCTGAACGTCTGAAGCATACGACACACAAAAGTGGAAACACTTCACGAGTTTCCAAATTCATCGTCAGTGGTTGAATTCTACAGGATTTCTGGGAGATGTGTGTGTCACGTTCTTTAATGTTCTGCCTGGAAACAAAGATGCCATGACACCAAACCCCCTCACTAAAGCTTTCTGAAAGATAGGCAACAGTTAGTGAGACTGGGGAAATACACATCAAACAGCTGCTCCACCAACACTGGCGCCCCTCAGGGATGTGTTCTCTCCCCTCTGTTCTTCTCCCTTTACACCAACGACTGCACCTCTAAAGACCCCTCTGTCAAGCTCATAAAGTTTGCAGACGACACTACAGTCATCGGCCTCATCCAGGACGGTGATGAGTCTGCTTACAGACAAGAGGTTGAGCAGCTGGCTATCTGGTGCAGTCTTAACAACCTGGAGCTGAACACGCTCAAAACAGTGGAGATGATCGTGGACTTTAGGAGAAACCCACCTGCACGTTCCCCACTCACCATCATGAACAGCACTGTGACTGCAGTGGAGTCATTCAGATTCCTGGGAACCACCATCTCTCAGGACCTGAAGTGGGACAATCACATTGACTCCATTGTGAAAAAGGCCCCAACAAAGGTTGTATTTCCTTCGCCAGCTGAGGAAGTTTAACCTGCCACAGGAGCTGCTGAAACAGTTCTACTCAGCCGTCATTGAGTCTGTACTGTGTACTTCAATAACTGTCTGGTTTGGTTCAGCAACAAAATCGGACATCAGAAGACTACAGAGAACTGTTCGGACTGCTGAAAGGATTATTGGTGCTCCCCTGCCCACCCTTCAAGAACTGTATACATCCAGAGTGAGGAAAAGGGCTCAGAAAATCACTCTGGATCCCTCACATCCAAGTTACCCCATCTTTGAACTTTTGCCATCTGGCCGGCGGCTCAGAGCCGCAAACACCAGAACAGCAAGGCACAAGAACAGTTTCTTCCCCCAGGCAATCTACCTCATGAACAGTTAATTGTTCCCTACTTATGCTTATAAACGTGCAATATCCTTATATTTATTTGTTAACCCTCCATCCTAGAACATTCCTGCATCTCACTCAATCCTATTCCATTATCATTTATAGCACAATTGTTTATACACTTATTTATTTGCCAATTTGTAAATCTCTCTCTTTTTTTTTTTTCTGTGTGTTGTTGTCTCTGTGTACTGGAAGCTTATGTCACTAAAACAAATTCCTTGTATGCGTAAGCAATAAAGCTCTTTCTGATTCTGATTCTGATTCTGAAAGAAGAAAGCCGTAGTGTTCACAAACTGTGATGAGGAGCATTTATCAGGATCAACTAAACACTGGAAGTATGTGAAAAGTTTGTGGTATAAACTCTTTCAAATATGTCAGAGAGTTTTATACACTGGTCTGTTATTATGGAAACAGTTCTACACCTCGAAACATGCCCCTGAATGAAACAAACTGTGATTGGATGTTTGACGTGTCAGTCATATAAATATATAAAAACTAATTTTTGTTTAGTTATATGCATTGATAATGACTTAATTTGCACAACTTTAAAGGGGATTTTCTCAATATTTAATTTTTTTGCACCCTCAGACTCGGCTGAATATTTTCCTATGGTAACATTTTATGGTTATAGTAAAAAGAAATCCTTTTTGAACAGCAGGAAAAGTTAAAGATTATGTAAAATAATAATAATAATGACAGGACTGAAACAGATGCTTTGTTTTTTAGAAAATGGTGTTCTCCTGAGCCAAGAGTCAGTATGAAAACATAACCTAACACAATAAAGATAGTTTAATACCAAACCTCATTCTTCATGATTTGTGTGCTTTCAACCTTCAAATATTTTACATATAAATATATTTAAAAATTGACTTTTTAGGCAAGAAAATGTATTTTCTTGGACGGAAATATATAGAGGTCAATATATATATATATATATATATATATATATATATATATATATATATATATATATATATATATATATATATATATATATATATATATATATATATATATATTTAAAATATATTTGTAAAAAATATATATATATATATATTTTTATTGGTATATATTTTCATAAATATGGATATTTATGTAAACACGTATATTTTTGACAAAATTTTAGTATGTTTTTCAATGTATTTTAAATGTTAAAATACATTTTCAAAAATATACAAATATTGTGCAAATTATATGTACATGAATATATTTTGAAATATAATTGTACCAAATTTATTTTTTGGAAAGGTTTTGTACAGTTTGAAATGTTTAAAAAAACGAATTTTATATATATATATATATATATATATATATATATATATATATATATATATATATATATTACCCTTTCCTGAGCCGTTAACTTAACTATTCTAATTTTAAATAAAATAACCTCACACTGTAGTTATGGTCAGTTGTGTGAGTCAGTAACATCATTATTCTAATCTGTGAAAACTGACCCAAACTGAACTGTGAATGTTTTCAGAAATCGAGCTCGAACTAAAACTGTATTTGTGTTTTCTAGCAGTCTGCGTGTTTAATAGTCGACATGAGGAATCTTTAACATTCATTACTAGCAGACTTACCAATCAAGTTGGTGAAGATGACATCGGTTTGATTCCTCTAAGTGTCCAACTTAAAAAATAAAATTAAAATAAAACTCCTGATTTTGGTCCAGAGGACAGTGTCACAAATCATGGAGAATAACCTGCATCCAGTCACCACATCATTCACAAACACACTCACCTCAGTCACTCGTCGACTGGTCTCAAGATTACAATCTTCTCAGCGAGGGTCTCTTGTCAGTCTGTCGATCCTGAATCCTCAGATATCTGTTGAAGAACAAGAAGTTTCAGTTCAGATGAGACTGTTTTCTCTGCTTCTGTTATCACCTCAGTTTGATTCTCCTGTGTTGTGAGCTTCTCTTCAGTTTTCTTAATAAATTTACCTGCTTTCTTCAATCTGTCTGTTTGTCTCCTTGACCAGTTGTGACCGCTTTCTTTACATTAGAGCTGTTTTGGACTGATTCTTTGAACACTTACTGGATCATTGGACAGAAAACAGAATATAAATTGTGTTCATTGTAATTTTGTGTTAATTGCATTGAATTATTTTAATGTGTTGATGATTTTTGAATTAATCACATGCATTAAAGTGACAGTCTAAATTCTACTACAAACAGTACTTCAGTCTACAATATTAATGTGTTTATATCTGCATGTGTTCATGTGATTATTCAGATTCATGCAGTGATGCAGGTTTCTTGTTTTGTCGACTAGGAGTAATTCTCCTCTAAAATCATCAGGGCTCAGTGTAGCAGTAGTTTGCATCTCTCCTAGACTTGCTGAATTAATTCATTTCTTCTGAATATTGTGACTAGGTTGTGGGTCAGTTTGGAGGACACACGCTGAAAATGTTTGTTTTTATTAAACGTCTTCAAACCCACACTACAAAAGAATCAAAGAATTATTTAAAATCCAGTAATCCTTTAAAATATTATTTGTGTCATTAGTGCAAAATTTATAGACATAATAATGTGTAAAAATAAGTTGAACAATAATATCTTATATATTTTTTTACATTTACGTTTCGTTGACAAATGTAATAAACGTGGACTTTCATTAACCTCTTAACTGTCACCTGTGGGACACTTGGCGCTTGGATGATTTGCAGTGGGTACTATTCATTTAAATGCAGAATGTATGTAAATTCACTATTGTTTGAGAATTGAAAAAAAGAAGAGGAAGAAAGAAGAAGAAGAAGAAGAAGAAGAAGAAGAAGAAGAAGAAAAAAATGCAGCACCGGCTGCAGCCACCACAAAAGATTGCACTTTTAGAAAAATAAAAAAAGTAAAGATTCAGGAGTCAGCTGTCTGCACAGATAGAAATAATAAATATCAGCACAAATAACACCCTAAGCTAAATATTGTCTAATTATCAGTATCGATAAAAACCCAGAAATATATATATATATATATTTTTTATCAATATTGCAAACCCTTGATTTTTTTCTTTATTTTTATGTGCCACCCCAAGATTTACTGTGGCTTCATCATTAAACATTTTCTGGGGAGTCATTGGTGAGAACTGACATGTATCATATTACAAAATTCATTATGGTCTTTTGAAATCAAAACTATTTATAATCTTGGCAACAGACATATAATTGGATTTTGAGAGAGAAGTAATATTGACAGAGAAGATATTTGTCACAGAAAAATGCATTAAAAACTTTGGATCTCACAGGAACCTCAATTATTTTATATCAACTTCAATTTTGGAACATAACTTATTTAGAAATAAGGCTTTCATTTTATAAATTTTTTAGAGTAAAACCTGTTATGTAATATATGTATAATAAATAAAATATAATACAATTAATATAGCACATTTTATTCACAGTACATTTAAACTTCTAAACATTTTTGATACTTTAATTGTTTGAAAAAAAAATCACCTTTGACATAATCTGCAGATTTTCTTTAAAAAGAGAACAACGTTAGGTCTATATTCCCAAGTGTTCATAAATTACAAAAATGTAAGTTTGGTTAGTGCACTTTAATGCTATGTTAAAGAAGGGAGGTCACAGTTAAGGGGATAAAGACTGATTTCTGTTCTTGCAGGCTTCATTTGTGAATGTAAGATATTGATTTAAATGAAATCAGAAGACTGTGTTCACCCATCAGTGTTTGCTCATGTTTTGCTCATGTGCTGTTCACTAACACTTACAACAAACATCACATTCATTGTGATTCAAGCCACACACCATTGTTCAGTTTTAAAATGTTTAATTCAGACATATTTTAGTGACAAGGAGAAAATATATTACATTTTACATCCGATTACAATCATAGTCTTTACATAAGATGACAAACGATGTTTACTGAAACAATCAGTTTTTCTGTTTACTCTCAATGATGAACTGTCCAGTCTCTTCTTACTCAGGTTGATCTTTTGATGAAAGACAAAAACCCATTGATTGTCTGTTTCTACAGATTTCTTCATTTCTTCAGATCTGGTGTGCATCCAGTTTTTGATTTATTAATAGTGTGATTATTAAAAACTACAGGAGCAGTTTATTAAGATAGAAACAAGAGATCAGTTAAACCTTGTTCACATTCATGTTACTAAACAAACACAGACGGAGAGAAGAAATGAAAGGAGTAGTGTTGATAGTATGAGAAGTGAAAATGAATGAAACAGTCTTTTATTCGATCAGTGGAAAGTCTGTCAGTGTAATGAATGAAGAGTGATCTCTGCTTTTCTTTTGTGAATGTTTCTCAGTTTGCTCCTGTGTTTGTTATAAGCTCCATCAGATACTGACTGTTGAATCAGACTGTAATCTTGAGCATCTTCATCATCAGTCAGTGTTTCACATGTGTTTCAGTCTTTTATACAGCCTTAACACATTTACGTGAGGAAGAAGTCATAATAAAATCACAATTATGACACTAAATTATGAGTATAAGACTCGGATTGAGATGAAAGTTTGACATTGGGATTAAAAATGTATTGACACAAATTATAATTGTAGATAAATAGTTGAAATTGTAAATCACAAGTTTAACATACAGTACAGACAAATAAAGTCAGTGGACATAAAACTTCACTAAACCTCTGTAAGAGTTTCTGTAGAAATCTGACAGAAATAAAGTCAGTCAGTAAAGAGTGAAGCTAGTGTTTGTAGAATTGTTCAATTCTTCTCTGTTGAGATCTTGAGAGATTTAATGTCTTTTATTTCAGTTGATTTAATCTAAGGCTGAAGTCACTTATAGTTGTGTTTCTGCTCGTCTTGATACATTTTGTTGATGGTCTTTGACTGATTCATTTCCTTTAATGTTAAATGTTTGTCATCCTGAGCTTCGATGTATTTCATCATTTTATGTATGTATTAATTTTTACATGACATTGTAGTACCTTCATCTTCTTTCTCTTCACAGAGATGCATTTTGGGGCCAGTGTCCTCCTCCTTTCTTTAAAAGAGTTTTGAGGAAATAACAATCAATCAATAAACAGACTTGCAAACAGAGAAGGATGTAGTTGAGTGATTTGTCTTTGAGTATCACATTAAATACACACATATACAGTAAACACACAATCTACTGTAGAATAACTGCAGCACGGTTTAAGATCAGAGTAGTTTAATTATATTCCCAATTAATATAATATAATATAATATAATATAATATAATATAATATAATATAATATAATATAATATAATATAATATAATATAATATAATGCATTACTGTACTGTAGTTGTCTATGTGATGTCACGCTCTCTATAACAAGCATAATATGAAGTTTTGTGTACAAGTGTAATAACAGTAATAGTTGCAGATTGTTTCATTTAGACTATAAGTCTATGGTAATTCACAAATGACTTTCACCTGCACTCAGTGTGGAAAGAGCTGCAAATATAAACATATTCTTGATGTTCACATGAACACACGAGAGAGAAACTGTACACTGTACACATTTCCTTTAGATTGACAGATCTGAGCGCAGGAAAATACAGTTCATGCATTCAGCTGATTAATGTTCTTTTGGGCGATGGATGTTGTTGTGAAAACAAACACTACATCGCTTTATTCATGTCACAACATACTGTTCTCGTTTGCTCTCATAGTTTATTTATAGTTATAGTTATAATATACTTTATTTATACCTTCACAAACAGTAAATAATTAATCAAATGGATGTTGTTTTAAAGCCATATTAGGCTACCTTACTTTTATTTTTATTTTTTTCGGATCACAGTAGAAGACTATCCAAAAAAGAAAAAAATAATTTAATAAATTGTAAAAAAAAAAAAATATAATCTGTATAGAAACATAAAATTATCCCATGCAACTCATTCCATATTCTGCGTGTTCTGAAGGGAATGTGATAGAGATTGGTGAGAAATATAGAGAATATGTCATCTGTTATTCAGTGAAAATCTCCAGTCTTAAATCAAATGGTGATTCTTTCTTTACACTGGTGAATATCTCTGATCTCAGACAGTGTTATAAAGCCTAGAATGTGTGAAAAGAGCGCTCACTTTATAATCACTAAAAACTGTCACTCACTTCAGTTCATCACGATCTCATGATATTCAGTTAATAAGCTCTTTATCAGCTCAAAGCACATCAATCTCTTATTTACATCGTTTCTACACTTTCTTGAGCTTACAGAACTCAGCAGTGAGTGGATTTTAACTTAAAGAGACCTATTCTCCAAAAATCACTTTAACCCTTGAGTGCTCCTCATTCAGGTTAAAAGTGACCAGAAACCTGAAATGTGACTTTTTATTTCTTCAGTAAAATCTATTTAATATATTTTTGTTTAGTAATATTTGTTCTTTATTTTGTATTTTGAGATAATTTTATGGTAATTATTAATAATTATACAATAATTATTATACATTTTTTCCATTGAAAATAGTACAAACATTTGTTTTTCTCTAGTTTTTCAATTTAAAATAGAGACTAGGCCTTTAAAATAATTTTTTAAGCAGCTTATCTCCTCCTCTGAGAGAAAAGAAAGAAAAACTGTAATCTTCTGGTGTAAACACTAGATGCCTGTATAGGACTCTATAGAGAGGCTTTTGAATTCTCTGGTTGTTTTTATACATAATTATTTACTTTTATTAGGTTGTGGTTTTAAATGTATAAATGTATATCATGTCACAACTATGATACTATGTTACACCATCTTCCAGGGAAAGTTGTGGCCAAGTGGTTAGAGGTGGTTGTGGGTTTGAGTCTTGGGCTGGTAACACCACGACTTTGGACGGGTTTAATGCAGAGCATGGATTCTCAGTATGGGTCACCATATTTGACTGTATGTCACTTCAGTTTCTGAGGAAATTATATTTTATAAATGTTTAGATCATTTTATTTGGCATCCAGCCAGATTTGTGAACAGCGTCAGATGTCTGACAGTGGTGACAGGCCAATGATGGAGTTCACATTCAACATGAATTCATCATATTTTTTTCTGGTTTTCAAGCCATTTTATATATTTAAATATATACTAAATACATAAAAGAGTGTTTAATTTTTCTAATAATGTATAAATACTAAATATACAGCATATATTGCTTTTGTGGATTGATATTCATCACTTCTAGCAGAAGTTTAGGGAACATAAGGGAACACATAACACTGGATAACACACATCAATACTATGCTCCTGCTCCGGAAGGAAACAGGATGGAGATCAAGGTAAACTGTATTTAATGTCTTCAGGAAACATGCAAGTATCTTCAGTTGAGTCTGAAGGTGAAGTACTAAACTGAGTGAAGAGATGGATCTCACAATCATACAGTCACTGCTGGGTTCATCAGTCGTAGATGAAGCATAATCAGAGTCCAAGGATGGGGCTTGTGGGAAATGTAGTGTGAGTCAGTGTAGGTGAGTGAATGGATGTGTGTGTGTGTGTGTGTGTGTGTGTGTGTGTGTGTGTGTGTGTGCGTGTGTGTGTGTGTGTGTGTGTGCTAGTATTCGGGTGATGGAGCCCTCTGCTGGTCAGAGAAGGGAATCACGGGGTTCATCTCCATAACAGACTAAAAATGGAAACGTTTTTCCCTCACGTTTTTGAAACGTTGTGTGGACAGGCATCAGTTTTGTCAAAACAACCCCCATTCACACACATCCATTACTTAAAAAAGCTAAAAGCACTGTGTTATGCATTTACATTGTTACATTAGCACTGATAACATCAAGAGATAGCAGATAGCAGAGAGGGTGAGTGTGAGTGTAGGTAACATTGAAAAGTGACATGTGGAGGGTAAGTGATGTGTCAGGAACCATGTTGAGGTTAAGAGTGAGGAGGATTTGATCCGAGGTGTGCAGTAGAGTGACCAATACTTGATCAGTGGAGCAGTGTTGTGTGTAAATAAGGTCCAGCTGGTTGTCTGATTTGTGGCATGCATACGTGCTGTTTTTCCCAGACGTGTCCTGGCCAGGATTACTATATTGCCTGAAATATCCAGGTTTTGTTTTCCTATTTTAATTTCTGCTTTCGATTTTAAGCAGTGCTGCACAGACCGATCAGCGCATGACATTAAAGTAAACAACAGAAAAAAATTCTAGTTAAAATTTTTTTTAGTTAATATAGAAATCCTGGTCGGGATGCGTCCGGGGAAAATGGCACATATGTTCACCCTACCATAGTTAATACTCTCTTGAGATTAAACAGTGTGGAAGTCTGCAGCCTGAGGTTTATCTACTGTAGGTGGATGCTGAAGTCTTCAAGCATAACTAGGGGAGAACCATCCTCAGGAAAGATTGAGAGAAGCACATCTAATTCATCCACGAGTTGCCCAGTCGTCCTGAGGGTCGATAAACTACTATAAAATGGATTTTAAGAGGGTGGGTAATAGTAACTGAATGAGAATCAAAGGATCTGTTGATACCCAGAGATGGTAAATGATTAAATTTACAATCATTAGAGATGAGCAGACCAGTACCTCCACCTCTTCCAGTCAAACGGGTGGAGTGGGAAAACGAGAAATTATTGGAGAGTGCTGCAGGTGAAGCAGTGTCCTCAGGTTTGATCCAGGTCTCTGTCAGGGCTATGAGGTTTAGTCTTGATTGACTCGTACAAGAAGTAATAGTCTGTAGTACTGCAGACTGGCAATTTCTGAGACCAATAGAAAAAGAAAGTAGTGTATTAGTAGACATAGGGAAAGTGCACAGGTTGCTAGGATTGTGCTGCCTACATTGTGTGATGTACGGTTCGTGAGTGGTAGTGATTGTAGGGATCTGGAAATACATAGCAAGACTTGGTTATAAAAGCTGACAACAGAAGATAAACAAATGGCATTATTCATGCCAGGCCAGTATCTGGTGATGTTTGAACATGTAATATGCATGAATATGTCATATGCATATTTTCACAATTATTATTTGTAGTTTCACACAAAAACAGTAACAGTATTGTTTCAAAAACTTGCACTTTGAAACAATTTTTTTTTCCATTGTTCTGAATGTGTGAGAGTTCACCCCCATCAGTCCAAACTGGGTTCAGAGATCATCAGTTGTGTGTGGGTTAAGATGCCAGTTCCTCTTCTTTCTTCAAGCGAGTTTCTTTAATAACCTCTGCGGTCAAACACACTGAGTTTTCACAGCCAGCAATAACATGTTTCCAAACCTCAACAGTGAGATCACTGCTCTGAAAATATTATAAAGAGATGTGACGTGCGGCCAAGTATAGAAACCCATACTCAGAATTTATGCTCTTCACCAAAATCATCACAAGTGCTTTCACTGGACTGCAGTTATGCTTCATGAAAATCATTACATGACAGATTCAGATGATGAAAATGTGTTTCTGTTTAATAATCATTTGACACTCAGGATAAACAGGCAGATCCAGTAGTAATGAAAAGATTTATCGTGACTTAAACTCTTAAGACGCTGCAGCCTCATGTGAGGACATTATATTTGTGTGAATTTCTCTGAGACTGTTTTAAGTCTGGATGTCCTGCACAGAGATGACAGATGATTGGCTGTTTCACCGTGAACACTTTCTCTCTTGGTCAACAAAATGTCTGAAATTAATTTAGTGTCACTCTTATAGAAATATGATCATATTTTGTAATTATCATGTAAATCAAAATCTTACATTGTGTGTCATAAATCAACATCTCAGGAAAATGTGGGGTTTTAAATCAAAATATGACTGAAACTATATGTTATGAAACAAGATGTTGATTTCATAGATGTGCTCATATGAGGAGACTGAGAATAAAAGTATGAGAAACAACAAATGAACAGAGAAACAAATCATATTTCAATATTCTGTGAAATATTATATTTTATTATGAAATCTTGTCAATTATTACTATTTTCACTACACTTTTTTTCATTATATGTTGCCCCAAAAACACTATGTAAATTAGTTTTAGTTTACAGATACATATAAAACTTGTTATGGTCATTTAACACACATTTTAGAGAAAAGAAAAACAATATTGAATCATTCTGTTATAGTTGAAAGTCATATTTTATGCAAAGTTTGGTTAAAAAAAAATGTTTTACCTATGCATGTTCATTCATTCATGTGTGTGTGTGTGTGTTTTTACGAAATTGAGTCCTCAGAGTCCTTTGAGAGAAATTTAAGAAAGTGTTGTTACCATTGTCCTGTTACACACTTGTACACAGATACTATTCAGTGGGTTGTTACAAGTGTGTAGCTACACAAATATTAGAGCTGAAGATAATATGTACCAATGAGTACTTACACTATAGTTACATACTATGTACACATCTAGTAACTGTGTAAGTACTAACTCTCACAGAAATCATGCTAAATTATGATTTATTGAGCATATACCTTTTCGTGCACGTCCGTTCCCTGGGATCGAACCCATGATAGCATGATTACATGTCAAGGTATAACGCAATAATCTACCAACTGAGCTACACGAAACGCAAATCACACTGCAAATAAAAGAGTACAAATCATTAATATGAAAAAGGGAGATGAACTAATTTTAACCATACCAGAAATGTGTATGTAACATGTTCCACTGATGCATAGGGTGGCTTCTTCTTTCCACCAATGTATGTATGTATAAATATACCAACTGATGTTAGCATGAAGTATACATTCTATTTTAAACAAACCAACATGTTTCTGTACCTTGTAAGGAACTTGGTCAGTGGTATTTAAGCTATGGTCACTGTTAAAGCTTTAGAGAAACAGAGAAACAGAGAAACTGAGAAACTGAGAACTGAGAAACGGAGAAACGGAGCAACGGAGAAAGAACATACAGCTGGCAAAGACAACAAGTTTCTCTCCTCTGTCTGATACAAGTTTCTCTCCTCTGTCTGATACAAGTTTCTCTCCTATGCCTGATACATATGTCAATAAAGATTTTTGACAAGGCAACTGGTATTCGGCCCTGTGATTGAATTATAAGGGGACAAGACTGATTTTGGATCAACAGTAATCATCTAATTTTCTGCTGGTTTTTCAAAGCAAAATTGGATTGGATTACATTCATCTAGATATAGACTTTCATATGACTAAATCTGGATCACTGGTGCTCTCCGGATCCCTAATAATAAAATAATCTGACCAGAATCAGCAATAATTACTAATAAATCAGAGCTGGTTTCTCAACATGTGATATTATTATAATGGCAGTGAAAGAAACCATCAGGAGTCACGGTTCATATTCCTCTGCTCATGTGGTTTCTGTATAATTATTTGTCTGATTTGTGATGGTTCTTGTTCACAGAAGCATAAAGTTGACTGCAGTTTTCCTGAGCTCCAGCTTTTGTTCCTCTGATGGAAGCGTAAGTCACTTTATCATCACAGCGAACCTGAATCAACATCACAGTCTCTGTTTCAACCCACAGTTATTACAGAATGAGCTTTGAGCTCAATTCTAGACAGATTAATATAAGAATAAAACTAATACAGGTTATGTTGAGGAAGATAGAGAAGTGTTTGCTCACCTTGTTCTTCTTGGCTCTGTTTTTACTGCACGCGATAAATAATATAAGTCAGTTCATCTGTCTGCTCCTAAACACGAGTGAAAATACATCAGATCAAGCTGTTAAAGACTCATCCATCACTACTGTGTGAAGAAGACTCATTATTTTACTGCAAATTTTTAGCTTAAATATCTGTAAAAATATTTGTAAAAAATCACACAGACATGAGGTTATGATGAAAGATCAAATTGACATGAAAATTAGCACATAACTGTCAAATATACACAGATATGAAAATATAGATTAATTACTGAAGATGAATCATATTGTTCACTGTGAGCAGGACGAATGGAAATGTTGATTGTGTCATTGTTTCCTTTATATTTCTTTCTATCTGTGAGCTTTAGAGCAGAAACAGTAGAAATACACTAACTTGTGCTGATCTAATGTGAGTAATAAGAGTGTGATATTTCAGAGTCAGTCTTCTGTGGAGTTTATGGTTATTAATAACTCATAGATCAACAAAACTCACCACAGAGTCATCAGTCTCTCTTCTGACATCTGAAAAATAATGACATGAGAACAGTTATGATCAAACTGTCTCTGATGCAGATGACAATCAGTTTCTTAAAGAGTCTAGAAGAATTCTAGTGCTGGAATAGAAACATCATTTCTGTTAACTCTATGATTTCTCATAACTTCTTCAAAACTTTGCCTGCTGTTACAGAATATGAGAAACTGTAAAAACTCACCGGCTCTTTTTTTACGAATCAGCCAAAGAATCAGAGCAGGAAGAAGAAGAGCGACCGAAACACCGACAACAATCACGATCACAATCACTGAGAGAGAGACGATAGAGAGACACGACTGTATTACTGTGTTTCACCAAATATAGAGAGATAACAGACTACCAATAAAATGATAAATGACACATTTAATAGCATAATTATTCTCATCACACACAAAAAAACCCTGATACTTGTGATGATGATTTTATATTATTATTGTTTAACCAAATATAGAGAGATAACAGACTACCAATAAAATGATAAATGACACATTTAACAGCATGCAGTACTTATTGTGATTTTATGGTAAGTTTATTACAGCTGTGCTTGTTCTCTGAGCTGCTGTCACTTCATGGTTCAGTAGATATAAAGTCTACATTATCTGAGAGCTTACAGTAAAAATAGTCGATTAAAATGTATTAAACAGCTGGTTGAGCAACACTGTGAACACTGCATCAATAGTACCGTGTTATTAATACTGACCTTCTCTACGGTCACTTTCACTACAGTTAGGGTGACCATTCGTGTCATTTTTACAGGACAGGTCCTTGCCAGGATTTCTATATTGCATTATATTTCCAGGTTTTTTTTCAGTTTCAAGTTAAGCTTTTATTTTAAAAAAAATATATTTTTTAAACATTTATTTTACACTTGAGTAACATTTTAATTTCAGATTAATTGACCAATCAGTATCAAGTTCTCCAGAGAGTTGTTTATATGAGCTGAAAGTTATAGACATGATTGTTTAAGATTTTCTGGGTGATAGAAGTTTGATAGATTTTCTGGGTGATAGAAGGGGGAAGAAGTTTATATCAATTATGCTGCTGAAAGCGGTCCACACTAACACAGAACGACTTTGTATGTTTAATAAATGCTCACTTTATGAGTTTAAACATTTAAACATCTGACCCTCAATTCTATCATTGACATACAATGAAAAATGTTTACATCAGCTGTTATATGGGGATAATAATACAGAACTCCATATACACCACATACATTCATATACACCACATTTTGGGAAAAAGCATTGAAGTAATAAACCTTCATCTTATCTCTATTTTACTAGTGTGTTTGTTTCAACAGTTCTAGTTAACAAATGAATTCCACTCTCTATCTATCAACTTCTAATTGAAAACATATTTTTGTTAAGACCTTAACATTTTCTTTAAATGAAATCTGTTGGGAAGTGGGTGCCTTTTTGTTTGAAATTGCTTTTCTCCTGGTTATGTGTAGTAGATGGGCAAGTTTGTCTGTTATTTATTTTCTTTTATGTATATGTAAATTAGGATTATAATTAAGTTAGAAACCGTTCGTTGTGTTGATCTTTTCTCCCCACCTGAAGTTTTTCACCTCCATCTTTTTCTTTTGATTCAATCTTTATTTTACACTTCTTTGTTCTGGATGTGTATTGCTGGGGCTGGAGACAAGTTTCTGTGCTCTTTCTCCAAAACTTGTTACTGCTATGCCCTTACCCCTGGACTAGGGCGAGCACGTAAAAGCCTGTAACCCTGGTTTCTCTGTAAAGTTATTTACGCAAAGACTCGAGCAAGGCTTAAAAGACTAAAACTATAGTGTGAAACATTTCACAAACCAGATTCTAATCCTGCATTAGTGGGTGATTGGTTCAAACACTGTTTAAAAGTGATAGCAGTCACGAAGTTTAGTGGTCTAAATCTATTTAGAGAACCAAAAAAAAAAAGTTTCTCTCTCTTGTATGTTTGTTTTACTTGATAATGTCACAAAAGACACTTTTGGTTTCAGTTTAGCTCAGTCAGTGTTTGTTATATCAGCTCTGTTATGTTGAGCAGATTCTAGTATGTTCATGTCTGTGTTTTGGTAAGGATTGTGAAGAATGGAGCTTGAGCGTATAGTTTATGTGTGTGTGTGTGTGTGTGTGTGTGTGTGTGAATGTTGTCTGATGACACAGACAGTGTACTCCTGTTATATGGAGTGGTAGTCCGAAATTATCTTAGGTAAAAATATGCAGCTAATAGAGCACATACCTGTACATTGAACAAATAAAACACTATTTATCATCGAACTGACAGTTACACATTCATTAATTGAAGAAACAAAAACCATTGTCATCAAACAACTATCCGAATAACTAACCACACGCTCTTCAGAACAAAACTCTGTGTAAAGGCCAAAATATCTAAACTTTTCTGAAATATCACTAACAGGTCTTTTCTTTTACATTTTATTTAAACATCTCTTTCAGTTTAAGTTATTATATGTATTTGTTAACATGGACAATAGAGGATTCAGTAGAACGGTGTATTTCTGACTGTACCTGGTGTAGAAGTAGTTGATGTTGTTGTGATGTGGACTGAAGTCACATGAGATGCTGTTTCTGAATCAGCTCGAGCTGAAAGATGAATGTAAGTTTAAGAAGAATTTAATCAGTTAACACACAAGATGACTTTAACATTATCTATCATTATATTAGCACATCTAAGACTCTTCTACATCTGATCATGAGATTGTTTTCTCACCTGAGATCTTGGCAGTGTTTGTGACTGAGGTCTTGAGTTGATCTCTGTGAGTAACTTCACATCTCCACTCTCTGTTGTGATCTTCATTCAGGATTGTTGTCTTCAGAGAGATGTAACAGTAATCTGATGAGAATGATGTCTGATATCTGGAGTCTGATCTCGTCAGTTTAACACCAGCCTGATTCACCCAGAACAGATCAATTCCCTCAGAACGGATCAAATCACCACAAGAGACTCCAGCAGATGAATAAAACTGACAATAGAGAGTCACAGAGTGACCTGCACTGATCTCAGATGAAGAGACTGAAACACAGAATAACACACACATCACACACTCTTCAATCATCATGGGAGTTTAAATGAAGAATTTTCCCTTTTTCAATTGACCATACAATCATAAAATTACCATGAAGAACATGCAGATAAACACGAGCATCAGTTCTCAGTTGTTGATCATTCACATATTGTTGGCAGATGTAAAGTCCACGATCTTCTTTTTTGACGCTCTTGATGTTCAGAGAGCAGTCAGACCCCAGACTCAGTCTCTTGTGTCTCTCTGTGTGTTTCTTCTTTCTCCCTCCAGCAAACAGTTCAACTGCTGATGAATTACTGAATCTGTTATAGTTCCATGTAGTATATTTACAGTCAGGAAGATCATTATTACAGGGCAGACGGACATCTTCACCAGAACTGATGAACACATGAGCATCATCCACTCCACTGAGACCTGAAACACAAGAACACATGAGTGATTACAGGGGTGGAGTGGGACCAAAAAATCTACCGGGAAATTTCGTAAACCACCGGCCCTCGGTGGTCAAAAAAAATGCTAAAAAATATATACTACTAACGTCATAACCCTTGCAAAATTATTTTAAATATATTAAGAAAGCCACCGCTACTGTTCACGTGGTCTATGGTTAGACTGATTTGTTTAGATCCAGTGAAATTGCTACCTTGACCAAAGAGTATAGAAGCCCAAGAGGCAAAGCTCAATAGAAGCTCCATAGCAACAGTTGCCCCCATGACGTGACGGCGCGGCCGCCATTATGGACTGAAAACTGAAGCAAAACGCCGAGAAATAATGGGAGTCAATGGCAGTGAAAAACTTAACATAACAAAAACTTAACATAACTTAATTTTTTCTGGCCGTCATATCTAAATATGAAAACAATTTAAAATACATTAATGAGGATGCCGACGTTAAATGACAGAAAATATACGTCTATGTGTTGGTTATGCATGGCCTAATTACCCTTGGGACAAAATATTATTATAGAAATACTATATGACTATTATAGCGGCTCTAGGATATTATAGAGGTATTACAGAACATAACATACTTCTGTAATGTTCTGTAATACCTCTATAATATTTTTAAGCTGCTATAGTAGTTCTATAGTAGTCTTATCGTACTTCTGTAGTATGTCCCAAATTACTATAGGCCTAGTATTCCTATAAGATTACTATAATATTTTGTCCCAAAATACTATAAGATTCCTATAGTACTTTTTCTTAAGGATATGCCCCCCACCGAATTGGCTTCATTAGCCTACCACTTACGGTTTGCAAAGATACAATTATAAAATTACTGCAAACCTTTAATCTATCAATATTTATGTTCTATTATGCATTTTCCTTGTTATATGAATAACAGAAATTCATTGATCTCAGACCTATTGCCTCTTTACTCTATTTGTCATTTTCCACAGAACATTTGATGCTACTGCTCAAATGCACCTTTGCAATTGCTGATAGACAGTGACTGTCAGACACATCATTGAAGATCATAGCATTAACTTCTGTTACAAAATAAATGCGATCTAATAATACATCAATCATTAGTTTTTAAGGCAAACTTGACAGAGATGCACTAGCCTAACATTCATGCAGATTTACCAACGCTAACAATGCTGTCATTCACGTTCAACATTCAAGTTAAATCACAACATCATTAAAATATTTCCACTTAAATTAGTTATAACCTTTGTGCATCCTTTGGAAATCGATGAAATGCCAAATCGCTTCTGGTGGACTGGTAAATTTTTGCAATTTATTGCAGAACACTGCTTGCAATTTGACCACTTGCTCATCTTCTTCACAGTTTGGTTGTGTGGCGCGCAAACTGGTGCTAACAATTTCAGCAGCTTTCAGTCCATAATGGCGGCCGCGCCTCCGCAGCGCCATCTACAGACTAGAGCTGAAGATCTTTGCCTAATTTCTATTATCTTACGCGGGCTCGGGCCGGGCTCGGGCTTGCGCTCAGGTTTGCGAGGTAAACGAGCGGTCATGTGATGTGTTTCGATTAGCGGATTAGCAGGTGTAACGGAGGCTTGCCTCTGGTGATTATGTTTTGGTTGCACCAGCAACTAAAGCAAACTCTGAGGTGTGGAAAAGTTTTGACCATGCTTATAATGAGAATAATGAGTGAATAATGACGCACCATCAGTGAGCGCAGGAACGCGCTGAAGACATCTACAGTAGATTTAATCATTTTCCTCCACAAAAACATGTATACCTAGCCTAATCTCTGTGAGGAAAGATTTTTCAAATGATAACTAAATATTCATTGAGTCTTAAATGCATAATGTGGACTGAGTATTTACGCTAATGTTGGTATTATTCTTTTATTAAATAAAGCAAATCCAGCGGAGCCTTTATCTTAATTTCGTTATTGCCAAATACCCATCTTAATTAAAAATTTATCTTAATTAAAAAATTTTTAAATGACTCGTTTTTATTGGTGCGTTGGTCTATTTATAGGTTAAATGAGCCTATGTCTAGAATGCTGAGATGTTACGATGTGACACAGGACTTATTTTATTTCTTTATTCCAACTTCCAAGTGGTCTAGTCTACGTTAGTTATGAGTAAATTATGTTAAAACATGAATACATTGCTCATTGTTGGCAAAAGGCAAAAGAGCTGTGTGCGTGCGCACATTTGAATAATGTCGGGCTGTAAACGGGTTCGGGCTTTAAAAAAGCTGTCAATCAAAATGTACTTGTCGGGCTCGGGCCGAAACCTGTCGGGCTCGGGTCCTGTGGGGCCTAACTTTTAAGGCCTGATTACAGCTCTACTACAGACTGTTACCCATAACACAACAGAGTTTCACCTCTTGGGCTTCTATACTCTTTGCCTTGACAACGCCACGTGAGAGGCGTTCACAACGCCGCTGACTTGAGCTTCCAAAGTTACCGGAAGTCATTCATTTTCAATGAAAGCTGGCTTCTCTCAGCTGCAAGGAGCGTCAAATTCCGTTGTGTTTTGAATGACCAGAGCATCAATCCGAGAGTTGAAAGTGGCTCAACTTTATGGTAATGACGCGGTTCAGCGGCAAAACGCCAGCAACCAATCGGGATATAGACGTCCTTTGCGTGGGTGATTCCGCAGAAATATACGATGTAAACTTTCGTTCCTACCAAAACATTAGTTCCGAGAAAATGGAGGAGAAGCTGATCATAGCCGTTGTTGAGTTGGGTTTACTATCATTATCGGATTTATTGCACAGTTTACCCATCATAGTGCCATAAAAAAAAACAAAGTCATGTTTTGTGAATAATTTAGTTAATCATTACGAATTACTTGTAACGGAATTTTTAAAACATACATAAAATGTCAGCATATCACTTGCTAATCATTTATGAATGTTTTTGTAAATTATATAGTTTATCATAAACTAACCACTTATAAATTACTTATAACTGAACTTTTATTATAAAGTGTTACTGATTATTAATTGGCGTTGGCGACGTCATTATAGTATGAATATATATAATACACACACCACTGTCTACTTACCACTAATTAAATTAGTCTTTATTATTAGGCTACCAACATTTACTAGCTTGTGCTAGTTCACGGGCGGCTAGCAATAACGTACGTTAATGTTTGAGGAGCGCCACTGTTTTTTCTGTCAATTCACCTGTTGACGCCTGATTTCGGAATAAATCCGTAATTTTTGAGCACTTTGATGCATTCTCCTCCAGCATCCGCTTCTTCTTCATTCTGGCCTTTTCGGCCCCTCCTTTGTCCTTTCTCTTCTTGCCTTCCAGGGGGTATCGTTAAATGTATTGCAACCACGCTAATCCTTCCTGACTGTCAATTTTTTTTTTCTAGAATTTGCGCGCTTTCTCTCTCTCTCTCTCTAGTCTGGCATGTGCCATTTTTGGGTCATGCCATTAGACGAGGGGGCAGGGGGCGCTCATTATGTCCCTACATTTCTGTAAACAGACTTGACCTGCAATCGGTTCATTGGATAAACAAATTCCAAAATTTACTCCATTCTATGTTAATTTAAGAACAAACAAATGAATTAAATACTCGTTTTTGTTTGTTTTTTTGTGACCATGAAAGTTCTGTATGAAGAATATGACGGGGGAGATGAGACGAGTGTGCAGGGGGGTAACTATGACTGAGAAATACAGTGCCGGCGCGCCGCGCTCCCGCTCCCGCCACTCTCACGGCCGTTATGAATAATTTATAATGGGCCGATCATGAAAATTTTTCAACCAGCCGGCCAGTCGACCGGCCAACCGGGAAAAGTCCCGATTGCCACTGGAGTCTAAGGGTATTTTTGGGGCCTTGAGAAGTTTTGTCATGCCCTGACATTTGTGCTTTTTTCAGTTTCTTATAAATATCTAAATGGGTAAAGTCTAATATCACTGTAATCAGCACAAACTGGGCTATAATAATATGTGAAATGCATGCATGTACATGATTGTATTTTTGAGAAAAAAAATGTTATGCATGGTTAGTGAAAAACTAAAAATGTTAAATCACTTGAATAAGGCAATAAAACACATACATAACATTGGTTGCCGGAAAAGTTGAGAACTGGAGCTTGTAGCCTAGAATTTTTCTTTCTGAATGATGTGAAAATCATCTTGTTTACTCATTCACAGAAAACAATATATTGATTTAAATTTTCTAAAACACTTTTTGTTGGTAAAAGTTATATGCGAGTAGGCGTCAACTATCATGAATATCATTGTGATTTACACCTGAGAAGACAAAGGCCTGCATAATGAGCTGCATAATGAGCCTCTCATTCAACTTGTGCCACTGTGAGGGAGGACTTACAAGAAAGAATGTGAGAACAAAATAAAAGTATATAATTTTATGTTTGTAGTTCATTAAGAATATATTTAATTATCCCACAACATAATTTAATATCCACTTGGGGGAGCAGTTAAACAGTTTATTAGGAACAATCAAAGCCGACTTTCAAACTAATTTTTTTGGCATCCTTACTCCAGTCACACAATCCTTCAGAAATCCTTTTAACAATCTTATTTTCTACCAAATAAACCCCATTTATTATCATCATCATTATTATTATTATTATTAATGTTGAAAAGAGCTGATAATATTTTTCAGGTTTTTTTAGGGGGAATAAATCGAAAGAACTGCAAACAGTAAAATAAAATAAAAACTTGAAGAACAGTCTCGCTGCTTTTTCTTCTGTGTGGGTGTATTCAAGCCGCGCGCTTCAGTTTGAATCTGAATAGCACGTTCAGCGCGGGGGCGTGGTCACATTAGATATAATGAAGGGAGACATGAAAAATAGACATTGCGTTATTTTCATATGGATTAATTTATCTCAGAATATTTGTTTTCGGCAGCACTTGTTTAGTTTAAAAGTAGACATTCCAGGCTTTCTATAGATATCTCTCTCATGTCTCTTCGTTGAGTATTCACGGAGTTACCGTTCATTTTAATGAAATGTTTGTACATGACGATCAGCGGAGACAAAGACTGTAGACAGCGCACCTTGTTTGTTATCTTTATTTTATAAGTGCACAAAGGTGTTTTGTTATTATGTCTGTATCCAAAAAAAACTAGACCCTTTACAGATTCGATTGATGTATTGCTCTAATCTGTACGATTAAAACTGAGAGTGTAATTTAAGTTCTTTTCGGGGTTATCAGGATAAAATGACTCAAAACGCATATATGCGTTAATCGACTCGAAAGGGTTAACTATTTTTGTGAGCTCATCTAAAGTGAGGACTATTTATGCCTTGTAAAGCTATTACAAATAAGATTTAAAGGCTGTTAATATTTCTATGTTCTGTATCACTGTGTTGTGTTTGTTTCTGTTTTTTGTTTAGAAGATAACTGAGCCTTTAAATATCCTTTATAAATGTTTTACAAGGCATAACTAGTCCTCACTTTAGATGAGCTCACATAAATAGTTAACTGACCACTACTAAATGCTTTATAACTACCTGAATTTACTACATTTCTTGTGATCTTATGAATCACTGGCCACTCCTAAATAACTGGTTTGTAAATAATGCTATACTTCATTGAGAAATGATAAATTGATCATGAATAAAGTATGAAAAAACAATTATTAAACACATTATAAATATGCTTTTAAATCAAGAATAAAGCATTTATATCTGTATTTATAAACTGCTTATTACTGTCTATTAATGCTTTATAAATTATGAATTATCTGTTTACTAATGCCTAATTAATGATTAATAGTGTGCAGTTATTATAAAGTGTTACCGTTTGTGATTCTGACTATTTAGGAAGAAATCTTTGGGTGTCACCTTTCAAAATATACCAAAACCATGCATATACTCCAAATGGTTCAAGAACAGCAAGCAATTTAATTTGGGGAGGCCTTTTTTTAGGCGTTGTTGGCAAAATTTGAAGTGACACTTATCAGCTATCTTCTCTTTCTGTCAGTCTTCCTCTTCATTATATTCTCTCAACTCTTTCTATAAATACTCTCAGCTCTTCCTGTGTTTGTTCACTTCCTCTGATCTGTTTAAATCATGCTAAAGCTGCTGTTTACTGACACGATGTCAGTGTGTGATGGAGAAGAGCTGCTTCACATTGTGTGAAACGTGTCAGAACTGAATATTGTTAACAACTTTTGATCTATACACAATCTAATTACATTACTGATGCTTTCACTTCTTTCAGTCAATTCCTGCATGCCATTAAATTCTATAAATAAAATCATTTAGCTATTAGTGATTAAACTGGGTTGTTACTGAAATGTTTCCACTATCCACGACTCACTTGGAGAAAATGAATGTTTTTTTTTTTTCGACTGCTTATGCACATTTTCAAAACTTTCTCTTCTTGTTTCTAAACTTTACACACAAATCCAAAAAAAATGCACACAAAAACTGCAAAATGCCTCACATCTCTTGCAAAATGAAGCACTGCATTAAAAATACCACAAACACATCTCAGGAGTAAACATTTGTCTGGTTTAACCCACACAGATCTGAGATCATCTCTGAACACGGTTTGGACAGATGATGCTGTGAATTCTCACATATTCAGATCACAGTTCCTCTTCTTTCTTTAGCTAGGTTTCTACAGAAGAACTTCTCCTTGGTAAACATGTTTGCTGTAGTCCATTTACAAATTCACTGCTAGTTTCATTGGTGCAGTTTTTCTAAAGTGTTTGAGTGATTTTATGTGAAACAGATAAACCTGGCCGTGATGTTCAAGTGAACTCAAAGACCAAGATTAGCTGATTCAGGTGTATTTAATTAAGCTGAAGAAAGTGAGGAGACCGATGTAGCTAAAGCACAGATCTACACATACGACTAGCAGACCCCAGACCTGTTCAGGAGTCTTCCCAACACTGCACACGCTGAACGTCTCTACCACTGGAGTCTCTACTAACCAGCTGATGACTGAATCAGGTGTGTTTGATTAGAGAGAGACACCATGGCCCTCACTGTTGCTGCTCTGATGGACCGATACAGAGGAGCAGAAGATGAACCCTAACCTGACCCTCAGTCACTGTATGAAACAAGAGTTAGGTCTTACACTCCATGATGCTGTACAACGTATTACAGAGAGTCATCTTCAGATCTTCATGGACTCATTGATGACCTTTGGTTTATGAGTCTGACTCTATAACCATTAGGCCACGACCGCCCCACTTTTGGTGGAGATGTTGATGACCCTGCAGGCCTCACGTCTGATTCTTCAGAGGAAAGACAGTCAGTGCTGATTCTGACCACACTACTGTCTGTCAGACAAGATGCATGAATGAGGAACTTGAGAGTTTCCACACATTCAAGGGTGTAAATGTGTCTCTCCAAGTGACGGAGATCATCAGAAGACAGAGGTACTGTATTTCATGACATGACAACATTGAGCGCAGACTGGAGGAGAACAGAATTAGCTGTAAATGTGTCAAACTGACCATCTGATGAAGACATGAGGATGAGAAACTTCTCATGATACTCAAGACTCTCTCAACCAGTCCCACACTCCTCGAGGAATTCACGATTTTAAGTTTCAGGAGAGAATCTGCTCACTGCTGTCTTCAGTGAACATGTACAGCTCGTTTATTTGCTGTATTGCTGCAGATGATTATGATAATAATGATTATGGGATCATCATATTCCATATAAAGTTTTACAGAGATGTTTTGCATCTAGTCCAGAGTCAAGAGCTACTTACAATCTTGAGATGGTTGACAGCCGTTCTACTTTCGTAACTAAAATAGAGTATTAATTATAGCAGCTGTAGTGTTTCAGATCTGTGATCTCACTGTTGAGGTTTGGGAACACGTGAGTTAGATCGCAGTAGAGCAGAGATCATCTCTGAACCCAGTTTAGACATACTGTGAACTCTGAATCATTCTGATGACAGTTTCTCTTCTGTCTTTCAGTGATCTTCTGTATGCCACTAAACTCCTTTCAGTTAACAATGGAATGACAATATGTAATCATCCAATCATGGGTTTGATCCCAGAGAACACACGTGCTCATAAAATGTATATGCTCTATAAATCATAATTTTGCGTGATTTCTGTTGGGGAGTTAAGGTGGATTTCGGTGTGGCCATTCTAGCGAATAAGCCACCTTGTAAAATGTGTACGAATTACTGTGAGATCGGTATAAAAAGTCCATACATTACTGATGCAACACGATGATGTCATTATTTTTATGCTGCTAGATGGCGCTTAACTTTAACCCTTGTGGATTGTTCAAATTCACTACCCTTTCGAGTTGTTTGGGATGAAAACATCCACTCAATTAAACTGCTGTAAAAATGTATCAGATTCATATTTTTTCAATTTATTTTGCATAAATCTGTTAATCAACCTCAGTCCTGATCAAAACTACCAAATGTTTTTTAAAAATCCAAGATTTTAACTCTTTAATTGCCAAGTTCATAAATTATGTCACTGATTTGGGGGGAAAACACACACAGAATGACTTATTTTCAATATAAAAGTAATTGTGGCTGTATTTTTTTTTACTTTTTATAACAGTCTTGGGCATGTCAAAGATTAGTAGCAACATTGGCTTTGATGCATTTTTAGTTTTTGTGAAGCATTAGATTTAATTTTTTTCTCCCTTATTTGTTGTTGGTGGCTGTTTTTGCCCTATTGACTTCCATTATAACTACACTTTTTGATTGCAAAGCAATGACACCATGTAATCATGCATTCTTGATTGTTTGTGGTTTTCCCTTTTGGGAATTTGTTAATTTTACAGTTGATCACTAGGTGGGACCATTAACCCTTTAGATAGGCATGTGCAAAAAAAGGCTTAGTTTCTGGCTTGTTTATGGAGTTATATGGAGTATAATAGCAAATTATAGTGTTTGTGTGTGTGTGAGATTCTTGATTGTTGGTGGTTTTCCCTGTTGGGAAGAGGTAACATTTGTTATTCTTTTAATGGTGGTGAAAGTATTCGGTTGTTAAGTGATGACGTAAGAAGCGCTGTTTCCGGGTCCAGGCTTCAACTCGCTCCACTTGAGAATATGACCTCAGCAGCCGTTTATGAGCACTGTTTATTCATATTGATAATTTAAGTTAAACGCTTTCAAACTTACGATATACACTACAGTCGCCGTGCTCACAGCATCCCAAACACAAATAATTTTTATATATTTTTTTTATATTTATATTTTAATTGTCTTGCTATCTGGTACTTCGGTATGGAGTTAAAGGTTAATATTATAACTTTTTCGCTAGTATTCTATCACATTGTGAGTGTTTATTAGCACCTTTTGTTTTTTTCTCGTGGTAACTGATAGAGCATTTAGACACGGAAGCGCTGCTACGTGACGTCAGACTTAACAAGTGAATAGGCTAAACAACAGCAAAGTACGTGGATTTAAACACTTGCATGCCATCGTGCTGGATATTTAATGGTGAGAAGAGCAGCAAGCAACATGAGAAAGGGCTTGACTTGTACCAAAGTTTTAGAAATGATTATGTAGTGTGATCCCTCCAGCGAGCTGCAGCTTATTTGAAGTTGGTATTGAATTTTGGTTCATAATACATTGTTCATAAATTTGATGTGAAGTAGATTTTTTTACAGGATTTTAAGCTTTTGAACTGGCTTTACCATCAAGAAAAGAGGAGCATTTCACATAAAGGCCATCTGTACTTTTCACCATCAAAAGGCAGCAGGTGCATAAACACACTTCTTTTTTTATTGTTTACTCCATGTAGTTCTGAGAGCATGAGGTGCATATTTTTATCTTTTTTAGATACTGTACATCAAGGTAAGTGCACAAAGGTCTCTCTCACACTCTCTCTTTCTCTCTCTCTCTCTCTCTCTCTCTCTCTCTATCACACACACACACACACACTATAATTTGCTATTATACTCCATATAACTCCATACAAGACAGAAACTAAGCCTTTTTTTACACAGGCCTATCTAAAGGGTTAATGGTCCCACCTAGTGATCAACTGTAAAATATAACAAATGTTACCTCTTCCCAACAGGGAAAGCCACCAACAATCAAGAATCTCACACACACACACAAACACTATAATTTGCTGTTATACTCCATATAACTCCATATACAAGCCAGAAACCAAGCCTTTTTTTGATCAACTGTGAAAATATTTTTTTTACCTCTTCCCAAAAGGGAAAACCAGAAAAATAAAGAATGCATGATTATATGGTGTCATGGCTTTGCAATCAAAAAATCGTTATACTGGAAGTCAATGGGGCAAAAACAGCCACCAACAACAAATTAGGGATAAAAAATTTAAATCTAATGCTGCACAAAAACTAACAATGCATCAAAGCCAATCTTGTTACTAATCTTTGACATGCCCAAGACTGTGATAAAAGGTAAAAAAATATCCAGTCCACAATCACTTTTTATATTGAAAATATGTAATTTTGTGTGTTTTTTCCCAAATCAGTGACATCATTTATGAACTTGGTAATTAAAAAGTTAAAATCTTGGATTTTTTTTTAAATTGGTAGTTTTGATCAGGACTGAGGTTGATTAAATAGATTTATGCAAATAAAAAATTAAAAAAATATTTATCTGATTCATTTTTACAGCAGTTTAATTTAGTGGATGTCTTCATCCACGAACATTCTGAAAGGGTAGTGAATTTGCCCACAGTGTACCGATGAGTTTTTGAAATATTTCAAAGCATTTTGCCAAAATATGGGTCAAAATAAGATTTGTCACCAAAAATCATTCCATTAGCTCAAACACAGAGAAAGTTTTGGCCAAAATAGGACTCAACTTTACCCCCTAGTGGACGAAAACGTCCCCAACAACGCACAAGGGTTAAAGGGGGGGTGAAATGCTATTTCATGCATACTGAGTTTTTTACACTGTTAAAGAGTTGGATTCCCATGCTAAACATGGACAAAGTTTCAAAAATTAAGTTGTACGTTTGAAGGAGTATTTCTGTTCCAAAAATATTCCTTCCGGTTTGTCACCAGTTTCGGAAAGTTTTTTTCGAGTATGGCTCTGTGTGACGTTAGATGGAGCGGAATTTCCTTATATGGGTCCTGAGGGAACGTTTGCCGGAAGAGCGCGCGCTCCCGTATAGCGAGGCTGAGCAGCACAGACATTTCACTGATCAGAGCGAGAGCGTCGCGAAATGTCACAAAAGGAGTTTGTTTTTGGTTGCCAGGGCAAGACAACCCTGCACAGATTACCAAAGAAAAAACAGCATTAAGGGACCAGTGGATGGAGTTTATTTTTACAGAGCATCAACGGAGTTGTGCAAGTGTTTGTGTTTGTTCCCTGCATTTCTAAAATGCTTGTTTTACAAACAAAGCCCAGTTTGACGACGGATTTGCGTATCGTTTATTTCTTAAGGATGACGCAATCCCAACGAAAAAGGGTCACAATTGTGTGTTGGAACCACAGGCGGTGAGTAAAACTGCTTAAAATATCTCTGCCTCCTTGTACGTGTGTCCGCCTCCCATCGGAGACCCGGGTTCGAGCCCCGCTCGGAGCGAGTCGTTGCTGCTGCTGCTCTTGTTCAGTTTCAGCCTTCACAGCTGTCACAGCTTCCAAACGCTGTCAACGCAACTGGCGCTCGTGATTCAGAGGGCAGGCTACAGACTGCTTTGGAAAAAAAGAGAAAACCGCGCGCCTAGCATCCACACGTTTTGGGGGTTTTTTGAAGGAGAAAAAAAAAACATATTGCTGGACTCGGTCGAGACCAACGAGAACATTTAGCAAGTCCGATGACCAAGTCCGAGACAAGTCCGAGTGCAAACGCAGCAAGTCCGAGACGATAGAAAAATGTCTCGAGTCCGGACTCGAGTCCAAGACCGGACTCGAGTACTACAGCCCTAGAATCTGCTCTTTCAGTTGAACTGATTGAATATTGTCAAGAGTATTCAATAAAACTCACAACAGTGAAAGTAAATCTGTGACTGTACCTTGTGTAGACGTTTCTGCTGGAGTCAATGCTGTTACTCTTTTAGTTTGATCTGTAAAGATGACATTAGCTCAGATGAATAAAAATGAAATGAAAATCATAAAGTCACTGCTGGAAAGGGTTCAAATATGTAAAGATACTGGAAAACTGAAGAATCTGCAGGACCTTAAAGATTTTTCTGAAGAACGCTGCTCAGTTTAATTGTTCAGAACAAACAAGGGACTCATGCACAACCATCACAAAAAAGAAATACATTCGAGGATCATCAGGTAACAGCACACAGTATTAATAACCAAGGGTTCCCAAACTTTTGAGTGGGGTTATTTTAATAATTTCAGCATTTTGTTTGTCTTGTGGACTAAATGTTAATATCTTTTATGCACAATATCTTACTCAGGACATTACTAAATAAAATATAACATGCATTTAGTATGATCTCTCTTATTTTTTGAAAATTACTCATATTTTCACAGATTCTTCCTACGTCTGAACCCAATCGAGATGGTTTAGGGGTGAGCTGGACCACAGACAGAAGGCAAAAGGGCCAACAAGTGCTAAGCATCTCTCGGGGAACTCCTTCAAGACTGTTGGAAGACCATTTCAGGTGACTACCTCTTGAAGCTCATCAAGAGAATGCCAAGAGTGTGGAAAGCAGTCATCAAAGCACAAGGTGGCTACTTTGAAGAAACTACAATATGACATATTTTCAGTTGTTTCACACTTTATTGTTATGTATATAATTCCATATATAATTCCACATGTGTTAATTCATAGTTTTGATGCCTTCAGTGTGACTCTACAATTTTCATATTCATGAAAATAAAGAGAACTCTTGACCAAACTTTTGGTTTGTACTATATATATATATATATATATATATACATAGTTTAAAAGAAAATCTATAAATCCTACATAAATATGAAAATGAAGGCCTGATACTAAAGCACAAATACAATGTGGAACGAGAACTCATTCACACTTTTTTTTTTGATTTTATTGTTTGATTAATCTCTTTTTCCTTCTACCTGTTTCATTTCTGTTTCAGTTTTTCTATAACCAATTCTCACTATGTGTTTCCAGATCCCTACTATCACTACCACTCTCAAACCACACATCACACAATGTAGACAGTGCAATCTTAACAACCTGCACACTTTGCCTATGTTTGCTAATACACTACTTTCTTTTCCTATTGGTCTCTGGAATTGCCAGTCTGCTGTAAACAAAGCAGATTTCATTACTTCTATTATTAGTCATTCAAAGCTTAATCTCATGGTCCTAACAGAGACCTGGATCAAACCTGAGGACACTGCTTCACCTGCAGCACTCTCCAATAATTTCTCATTTTCCCACTCCACCCGTTTGACTGGAAGAGGTGGAGGTACTGGTCTGCTCATCTCTAATGATTGAACATTTAATCCTTCTTAACCTCAACATGGTCCCTGATACATCACTTACCCCTCCACATATCATCTGTTGATGCTAACAGTGCTACTGATACTTTCTGCTCCACTCTGACATCTTGTTTAGACACTGTTTTCCCCTTATCTTCCAGGCCAGCCCGTAACACCCCTTCTGCCCCTTTGGTTATCTGATGTTCTACGCGAACACCATTCTAAGCTTAGAGCTGCTGAAAGTGTGTGGCGCAAGTCCAAAAACACTACTGACCTTAATGTGTATCAGTCACTCCTATCTTCTTTCTCTGCTAATGTCTCCTCTGCTAAAGAGACATACTACCATAACAAAATTAACAATTCATCTAACTCTCGCATGCTTTTTGAAACATTTTCCTCACTTCTTTGTCCTTCTCCTCCTCCTCCTCCTGCTTCATCTCTAATAGCTGACAACTTTTCCACGTTTTTCATTAATAAAATTAAACACATTAGTGCACAATTTTCCACACCACAATCAGTCAAGCTCATATCACCAGCAAACATACACTCATTTACATCCTTCTCTTCACTCTCTGAGGCAGAAGTGTCAAAACTCATCCTACACAATCACCCTACTACTTGCCCACTTGATCCTATTCCATCTCATCTCCTTCAAGTAATTTCTCCTGCAGTTGTACCTGCACTCACTCACATCATGAACACTTCCCTCCACACTGGTGTTTTTCCCTCATCATTTAGACAGGCACGTATAACTCCACTAGAAACCCAACCTCAATCCATCTCTTTTAGAGAACTACAGACCAGTTTCCCTTCTTCCTTTCATTGCGAAAACACTTGAGTCTATTTCTTTTCTCTGTCTACATGGCATCATTAGGTTCTGTCATTCAGAAACATGGCTTTTCATACCACTGCTATGCTGATGACACTCAACTCTACCTCTCATTCCATCCTGATGATCCGACGGTAGCTATTCGCATCTCAGCTTGTCTAACAGACATTTCTTGCTGGATGATGGACCATCACCTTCAACTCAACCTTGCCAAGACAGAACTTCTTGTGATTCCAGCAAACCCATCGTTTCATCACAATTTCACCATCAAGTTAGGCACATCAACCATAACTCCTTCAAAAACAGCTAGAACCCTTGGGGTTATGATTGATGATCAGCTGACTTTCTCAGACCACATTGCTAAAACTGTCCGATCCTGCAGATTTGCTTTATTCAACATCAAGAAGATCAAGCCCTTTCTTTCAGAACATGCTGCACAACTCCTTGTTCAAGCTCTTGTTCTGTCCAGGCTGGACTATTGCAATGCCCTCTCTGCAGGTCTCCCAGCCAATTCTATCAAACCTTTACAATTAAATCAAGAACACTGCAGCAAGATTAATTTTTAATAAATAAATAAATCTCGCATAAAATTCAAGACATTGATGTTTGCCTACAAAACTACCCCCGCCTTGCTACCATTTACCTAAATGTATTACTTCAGACTTATGTGCCCTCTAGAAGCTTGCGTTCTGCACATACACACACACACACACACACACACACGCACACACACACACACACACACACACACACACACACACATATATATATATATATATATATATATACATATATACATATATAAAGACCTCTAACACTAGCTTGCTCTATTCTTTTACTATTACGTCTGTCTTCTTTTTATTTGTTATATTATTTAAAAGCCCATGCTACGTGTACTGTGTTAACCTAACTGAGACTTAACACTTAACACATAACACTTATATTTCATTGGTTTTTTTGGTTGTTTTTGATTCCTTTCACTGTTCTCATTTGTTAGCCGCTTTGGATAAAAGCATCTCCTAAATGAATAAATGTAAATGTAGATTGAAAAAAATATGTGCCTACAATCAAGATTTAGTGACAACCTGTGTGGTATTTCTGCAAATTTATGTGGCATTATTGCAAAAGCGGGCACTTCAAAATACCTCAAATAACAAAAACTAACTAATCTTTGAGAAAATTTGTTTTTAATGTATATTATAATGTTTCGATATATATTTACAAAATATATATCAGAAAAGTTGTGAGAGGAGCAGTTAACCACTTCCAGAAAATTGATATTTGTGGTCAATGTGACCCCGAAAATTGAAAGAGTAAATGTAAAAAAAATAAGAATAATAATTAATCATACAAATATATATATATATATATATATATATATATATATATATATATATATATATATATATATATATATATATATATATATTTTTTTTTTTTTTTTTTTTTTTTTTGCCATCTGCTGATTACAGAAAAACTTGTAGAAATTAACATTTTTGGAGAAAAAAAGAAAAGAAAAAAGTGTAATGACCCTATATATCCAGCAGGGTCCTTCAGGGTATCTATGAGCAGCATGCCCTGAAGATACTCAAATTATTGACAAATAATAATGTTGGCAAATATTGGCCAAATTAATGATGTTTTAAAATGAGGGTAGTTTTTGGATCAATTGTTCCTATTGTAATGACAGATTCCTTGAGCCATAATGAGATCAACGATACCAATGAAGCCACAGTCAATCAAACCAGAGAGTCTGCAACTCCACTATAGAAGAAAGCGATCAGCCAAGCCACGGAGATGTACTGTTTTGACGGTGAGTCTGTCGTTCGTCATGTGAAATGATTTAGTTCATACACTGTATATAAAAACGATGTGGTAGTTCCAGCTAACGGTCCTATCATCACTTCTAAATATTCTGTAACATCACTTACAGCAACCAATGCATTGCTATATTAGATTAGCCACAAAGCTAATACCATGTTTATCAGTGGAAGAGCGCGGACGTTAATAAGAGGTCAAACAATAACGTTAGCGTTTATCTTATTCTAAATATATCTGTAGTGTTTCCCACATAATGACCGCGTAACTGTGGCAGGGGGGAGCGTGTAATCAGTCGATGACTAGAAGTTATGAAGATATGTACAGCGTGCATTAACTTGTTTGAAGGTGGTTCTTCTCAAAATTGTTCATGACACTAACATTAACCATTCAACTTCGAATTGATTCCGTAATCTTCCGGTAACGGTTGGCTAACTTTATGCGCATGACGATGTTTTGATTCAGACTGCACAAAGAGAAGAGGAGAAGATATACGGGTCCATTGTGAATGTGTCTGTGAGAACAAATATAGTGTAGTTACAGTAACTACAGTAGGTGCGTCAGAAATGATTAAACCAGAGGGGACATGTAAATAAATGTGAGCTGGACACGCGCTTTTTTCTTTTTTTTTCTTTTTTACAGATTGTTTCAAAGCAGCTTTACAGACATAACAGGAAAATGTTGTAATAATATTGTTAAATATAAGTAGGTAATAGGTCATACCTATTGCTTGACAACTAATATATATATATATATATATATATATATATATATATATATATATATATATATATATATATATATATATATATATATATACATTTGATCATTAAAAAATATATACTTTTGATGTGCAATTGTTTAGTCATTGAGACTGTAATCTAAGGCTTTTTTTTAAACATAAATTCCTTCTGGAAAATGGTTTATACAGCCCACATACATAGAACAGGCAGATATTTTGCTATTAATTGTTGTGTAAGTGCAGTTTATAGGAAATGGGTCTAATATCCAGTTTATTTTCAAAATCAAAATATGGGCTTATAAATCGGCTCTTTTCAAGTTAATATCGGCATCGGCCATCAAAAATCCATATCGGTCAGGCTCTATTAAAAACACATCTCATCAATTTTACTTTGTCGGATCAGCAGCTATGCTAATGATGTCTCTATTTGTTTCTCTTTTTCTCTAGGATTTATATCCCGTGGTAACTAGGATTTACACAAGCTCCAATCTGGATCCAGAACACCTGAGAAGAGATGATGCTGACCCTCAGAGGACCTCAGATGATGCTAACACTGTGTCACAACCACACCTGCTACACTCCCAGGATCAGACACTCTAGCCACACCCACTCGTCCCCAATCACCAGAATTCTGAACACCTGTGCATCATCACCAGCACCACATATAAAGCCACCAGTCACCAGCACTCAGTGTCTGGTCTAGCACCGATCTCCTCACTAACCTGAACGACATTCGTCTACCTTCCTGATCTGCCTTACCCTCTTCATCCTCATCGGAATTCCCTCCACCATCGTCTTCGTCTGAGTCACCATCTGTACCACCGTTCACCTAAGGAAAGTTGTGTTGTCTCAGTGTCTTCCACGTGTCAAGATTCACCTGTGTCTGAAACCTCTGATTTATAATAAACACTGTTTCACTGAATCCTCTGTGTCCTCGTCTGTGTCTGACAGAAGACCAGACCAAATGGGTCTGGGACTCGGCTCACGTGCATCTTCAGCGGGCAGTGCGGAGGCTTAAGGAGCAAGCGGACGCTCGTCGAAGACCTACACCGCAATACCAACCTGGACAGCGAGTCTGGCTCTCGACGAGGGATATCCGCCTCCGGCTGCCCTGCCGTAAGCTGAGTCCCCGATACATCGGGCCATTCACAATAGAACGGCAACTGAATGAAGTGACCTATAGACTCCAGCTACCTGCACAGTACCGCATCTCACCCTCATTCCATGTTTCACTCCTCAAACCTGTGTCTGAAACCTCTGATTTATAATAAACACTGTTTCACTGAATCCTCTGTGTCCTCGTCTGTGTCTGACAGAAGACCAGACCAAATGCAGAGCTCTCCAGATACAGGCGAGGACCGCACCGCGGATCCCTTCACGGAACTGGTTCACGCTGTACGGTCCTCACTAATACAACAAACTCAACTTTCTGCACCTACTGTCAACAGTTCTATCACCTCGACACCGCCGGTCACTTCTTCAGTTGCCCCTGCGAGTCCCATGGCCAAACCTGCGACATACAGCGGCACGGCGGAGGATTGCAGCGGGTTCCTACTACAGTGTTCCCTCTACATGGAATCCAACGCTCATCTATTCACCACTGAACGCAGTCGAGTCGCATTCATCATCAACCTGCTCTCAGGTAAAGCTCTTCAATGGGCTCAATCTCTCTGGGACTCTAACTCCTCAGCCATCGGATCAGTCACAAATTTCTGTTCTCAGTTAAAATCCGTCTTTGGTCAACAAACTTCGGCATTATCTGTCCACGATCAACTATTTACTATTCGTCAACAGAGAGATGAATCCGTGAGTGATTATGCCGTACGCTTCCGTACACTCGCTTACATAAGCGGCTGGAATGAGACTGCCTTAATTACAGCATATCGCCACGGTTTGTGTGACAAAGTACAAGGGTTGATTGTGGTATATGAAGACTCACTGGGACTTGAGTGTCTAATCCAAAAATCCATTCGAGTTGCCCAGAGACTCACTGCCTGTCATCAGCTCACTCCCGCTGTACTTCCTCCGCCCGCTATACCATCTGTCGCTCCTCCAGCACCTGAGCCCATGCAAGTGGATTCTAACCACCTATCCACATCGGAACGTCAGCGGAGGATTAACACCGGGCTGTGCCTCTACTGTGGGGGAGATGGACACCTCTTACCATCCTGTCCAGTACGACCTCCACGCCCTGCGGTGAGTACCATCCATATTCCACCTCTAACTGCTCCTTTGACTAAAACCTGGGTTACTCTAAGACATCTCCATTCTTCCGTTTCAGTAAAAGCCCTCATCGACTCCGGTTCGGCGGGGAACTTCATCAACCGGCAAACATTAACTCGTCTAAATGCCAAACATCATCGAAGCCCCGTCGAACTCAAGATAACAACAATACAGGGAAAACCGCTGGGCAAGGGTCGTGTCCACTATTTCTCCCCCACAATCATCCTCTGCGTGGGACTCCTGCACGAGGAAGACATCACATGTATGGTGCTGGAGGAATCCACCGCAGACATCATCCTGGTTAAATCAACACCAACCTCACATCCATTGGCCCACTGGTGAGATCCTGAAATGGGGGCAATCCTGTCATCTTACCTGTATCACTCCCCCAGCTAAAATTCCCAAGGTCATTCCTCCCATTAAGAAGTCATCCCTACTGGTCCAGTCCACATCAGTGGAAAGCCCCGACACCAAGGCTGATCATATCATCCCTCCTGAATATCGGGCGTTCCAGGATGTGTTCAGTAAGCGGTTGGCAACGAAACTTCCACCTCATAGGCCATGGGACTGCGCCATCGACCTCCTGCCTGGAGCAACCCTTCCTAAAGGACGAGTCTATCCACTGTCCATCCCGGAGCAGAAGGCCATGGAGGAGTACATACAGGAAGCCCTCGCTCAGGAGTTCATCCGACCATCTACTTCCCCTGCCGCTTCCAGCTTTTTCTTCGTGGCCAAGAAGGACGGAGGCTTGAGGCCGTGTATCGACTATCGCCACCTCAACTCTCAAACCATCAAATTCAGCTATCCTCTTCCCCTGGTCCCAGCGGCATTAGAACAACTACGCGGAGCCAAGATCTTCACAAAACTGGACTTGAGGAGCGCCTACAACTTAATCCGCATCCGGAAGGGGGACGAGTGGAAGACGGCTTTCATTACTCCTTCCGGGCACTATGAATATAGGGTCATGCCGTATGGGTTATCCAACAGTCCATCCGTCTTCCAAAATTACATGAATGAAGTCTTCAGAGAATACCTTAACCAGTTCGTAATTGTCTACATCGACGACATCCTCATCTACTCCACTTCCAAGGAGGAACACATTAAACATGTCACACTCGTACTCCGAAAACTCCGGGAACACCACCTCTACCTCAAATCTGAAAAATGTGAATTCCATACGCCCTCAGTCCAGTTCCTGGGATACATCATCGACCCACAAGGCGTGAAGTTGGACCAGGGGAAGGTGGACGCTATTACACACTGGCCTCAACCCGGTTCCATTAAAGAACTCCAACGCTTCCTGGGCTTTGCCAACTTCTATAGAAGATTCATCAAGGACTACAGTTTACTCAGCTCCCCTCTAACTTCTCTCCTCCGGAACCGGCCCAAGTCTCTGTCCTGGAACCCCGACGCCACAGAAGCCTTCCACCTACTCAAGCAGGCCTTCAAGACTGCTCCGATCCTAGTCCACCCTGATCCCAAGCGACAGTTCATTGTGGAAGTGGACGCCTCATCAACCGGGGTTGGAGCAGTCCTATCCCAGCGGCAGGGGGATCCTCCTAAACTCCATCCATGCGCCTTCTTCTCGAAGAAGCTATCCTCGGTGGAGCAGAATTATGACATCGGTAACCGTGAACTACTGGCCATCAAGCTGGCTCTGGAAGAATGGCGTCATTGGCTGGAGGGAGCCCAGTTCCCTTTCGAGGTTGTAACAGACCACCGGAACCTGGAATACCTCCGTGATGCTAAGAGACTGAATCATCGCCAAGCCAGATGGGCCTTGTTCTTCACGAGATTCAACTTTAAGGTCACTTATCGTCCTGGCTCCCTGAACAATAGAGCCGATGCCCTCTCCCGTCTTCATCAAGCAGATCCTGAACCCGAATCTCCGGAACCAATCCTCCCTCCAGCCATGATTGTAAGTCCTATCGAATGGAATATTGATCATCTGATTGAACAAGGAAAACCTTCAACACCCTGCTCCGCCGGGAGGTCCAGGAGGGAAACTCTTCGTCCCTCCTCAACATCGGATTACCCTCCTGGACTTAGCTCATACCTCTCCGGGATCTGGACATCCAGGCAGGAGGCGGACCCTCTCGCTCCTTCAACAACGTTACTGGTGGCCATCGATGGCTCGGGATACTGTCCGCTACCTCAAGGGATGCTCCGTCTGCGCCATAGCAGACACCCCTAGAAGACTCCCGGAGGGTAAACTGGTGCCTCTTCCCATTCTTGAACGGCCATGGACCCATATAGGTATAGATTTCATGACTGACCTCCCTCTTTCACAAGGCTACACCTGTGTGCTGGTAGTGGTTGACAGGTTTTAAAGTCATGTAAACTCATCCCTCTCAAAGGGCTTCCCACTGCATTCGAAGCGGCAGAGGCACTGTTCCACAATGTATTCCGCCACTTTGGCATTCCTGAGGACATCGTCTCCGACCGGGGTCCACAGTTCATCTCCAGAGTCTGGTCTGCTTTCTTCCATCTTCTAGGGGTGTCCGTCAGCCTCTCTTCCGGATACCATCCACAGACCAACGGCCAGACGGAGCGTAAGATACAGGAGCTCGGGAGGTTCCTGAGGATATACTGCCACCGTAACCAGGACTGTTGGAGCCAGTACCTACCCTGGGCCGAATACGCTCAGAACTCCCTCCAGCAATCCACCACCGGGCTCATCCCCTTCCAATGTGTCCTCGGATACCAGCCTCCACTCTTTCCATGGTCAGGTGAGCCCTCGGAGGTCCCAGCGGTAGATCACTGGTTCCGACAGAGCGAGAGGGTCTGGGACTCGGCTCACGTGCATCTTCAGCGGGCAGTGCGGAGGCTTAAGGAGCAAGCGGACGCTCGTCGAAGACCTACACCGCAATACCAACCTGGACAGCGAGTCTGGCTCTCGACGAGGGATATCCGCCTCCGGCTGCCCTGCCGTAAGCTGAGTCCCCGATACATCGGGCCATTCACAATAGAACGGCAACTGAATGAAGTGACCTATAGACTCCAGCTACCTGCACAGTACCGCATCTCACCCTCATTCCATGTTTCACTCCTCAAACCTGTGTCTGAAACCTCTGATTTATAATAAACACTGTTTCACTGAATCCTCTGTGTCCTCGTCTGTGTCTGACACACTGAATCAACAAACAGAACTAACAATTATTGCTACAAGTTTTAATGCTTATAATAATTGCTGTTAATAATATTCATTGTATGGCTGACTACGTCTTGTATTAATTTTTCTGAAAAATCCTGTCATTCGCACACAAACTGACAGTTTTTTATCCAGAGAAAAAGAGAAACAAATAGAGACATCATTAGCATAGCTGCTGTTCCGACAAAGTAAAATTGATGAGATGTGTTTTTAATAGAGCCCGACCGATATGGATTTTTGGTGGCCGATGCCGATATTAACTCGAAAAGAGCCGATTTATAAGCCGATATTTTGATTTTGAAAATAAACTGGATATTAGACCCATTTCCTGTAAACTGCACTTACACAACATTCAATAGCAAAATATCTGCCTGTTTTATGTATGTGGGCTGCAAAACACATCATTAGCATAGCTGCTGTTCCAACAAAGTAAAATTAATTAGTTTAACCCAAGCTAAAGAATAAGAATGCACATTTGATCAGATACAACTACACTCACAATTTATGAGATGCATTATTAAAATGCTTGGCGAAAGAGATGCGTTTTTAATCTAGATTTAAATAAAGAGAGTGTGTCTGAACCCTGAACATTATCAGAAAGGCTATTCCAGAGTTTGGGAGCCAAATGTGAGAAAGCTCTACCTCCTTTAGTGGACTTTGCTATCCTAGGAACTACCAAAAGGCCAGCGTTTTGTGACCTTAGGGTGCGTGATAGGTTGTAGCGTGGTAGAAGGCTAGTTAGGTACGCAGGAGCTAAACCATTTAGGGCCTTATAGGTAAGTAATGATAATTTGTAACTGATACAGAACTTAATAGGTAGCCAGTGCAGAGACTGTTTTCTTGACCTGGTAAGGACTCTAGCTGCTGCATTTTGGACTACCTGTAGCTTGTTTATTGATGAAGCAGGACAACCATCTAGAAGTGCATTACAATAGTCCAGTCTAGAGGTCATGAATGCATGAACTAGCTTTTCTGCATCAGAAACAGTTAACGTTTCGTAGCTTGGCAATGTTTCTAAGATGGAAAAATGTAGTTTTTGTAACATGTGAAATATGATTTTCTACAATCTACAAGAATCTACAAGATTCTGTGTAGTGTTTTCTGGTTCACTAATTAATATCTCTCTCATATCCGAATTTAATTGGAGACAATTATTTGTCATCCAATCTTTTACATTTTTAACATACTTTGTTAGCTTAGATCATTTAGAAGTTTCATTTGGTCTCGTTGAGATATATAGCTGAGTATCATCAGCATAACAGTGGAAACTTTTTCTCTAACATTTTTCAGTTTGATAGGGACAACAGCTTCTATTACAGAAAATAGTGCCCATGTTGTCAGTCATTTCATCTAGTTCATATATATTTTGGGTACAGATAGCAGTTGAGATAGATCAGGCAGGTTATTTGTGAACCTGTATTTGGTGGCTGGAACAATAGTTCTGCCCGGACGGTAACGCTGAGACATATAGTTAATATCAGTTATACGCAGCATGCACGATACAAGGAAATGGTCTGTAATATCATCACTTTGAGATATGATTTCTATATCAGTAAGATCTATTACATGAGATATAATTAAATCTAGTGTATGATTAAAACAAAGAGTGGGCCCGGTGACATTTTGCTTGACTCCATAAGAGTTTATTAGGTCAGTAAACGCAAATCCTACACAGTAGCCAGAGCAAGAGAAACAATGGATTTCTTTTACATATCTGACAGTGTAACATCAAGCCGAAGTATTTCGAATGAGTTAAACCTGTATCCTGTTTTCTGGGTAACACTGAGAATATCACTATATATTGTTGCAACACCTCCACCATGAACAGTCTGACGGGTTACATAGAGACTACTGAACAAGGCAGAAAACAAGAGAGCATGAACACAACACAAGCCAGTACACATACGGTAAAACATGCTGCTGCTTCAACAGACATACATCAGCATTAAGACAAATATGTGCTGCTCATATGTGCTGCTCAGAGACGTCTTTAAGATCCTTGAAAGTTTCCACACTGTATTTCATGACATGACAACATTGAGCGCAGGCTGGAGGAGAATTAGCTGTATATGTGTCAAACTGACCATCTGATGAAGACATGAGGATGAGAAACTTCTCATGATACTCAAGACTCTCTCAACCAGTCCCACGCTCCTCGAGGAATTCACAATTTTAAGTTTCAGGAGAGAATCTGCTCGCTGCTGTCTCCACACTTCCACCAGTGAACATCTACAGCTCATTTATTTGCTGGATTTCTGCAGATGATTATGATAATAGTGATTATGGGATCATCATATTCCATATAAAGTTTTACAGAGATGTTTTGCATCAAGTCCAGAGTCAAGAGCTACTTACAATCTTGAGATGGTTGACAGCCGTTCTACTTTCATAACTAAAATAGAGTTTTAATTATAGCAGCTGTAGTGTTTCAGATCTGTGATCTCACTGTTGAGGTTTGGAAACACGTGAGTTAGATCGCAGTAGAGCAGAGATCATCTCTGAACCCAGTTTAGACATACTGTGAACTCTGAATCATTCTGATGACAGTTTCTCTTCTTTCTTTCAGTGAGCTTCTGTATGACACTAAACTCCTTTCAGTTAACAATGGAATGATGATATGTAATCATCCAATCATGGGTTTGATCCCTGAGAGCACACATGCTCATAAAATGTATATGCTCTATAAATCATAATTTTGCATGATTTCTGTGAGGGAGTTAAGGTGGGTTTCACTGTGGTCATTCGAGCGAATAAGCCACCTTGTAAAATATGTACGAATTACTGTGAGTTCGGTATAAAAAGTCATTACAGATGCAACACAATACTGTCATTAATTTTATGCCCGCTAGAAGCCACTCTAAATAAAACATAAATATAGGTCATAATAAGGAAGACCGGTGTACAGTAATATTTCAATTGTTATAGATTCCTGTCAATTTAATTTCAATTTAATTCTAATTCCTTTTAATTTCGGGAAGTCGTGGCTTAGTGGTTAGAGAGTTTGACTCTTAATCCTTAGGTTGTGGGTTCTAGTCTCGTTCCGGCAATACCACGACTGAGGTGCCCTTGACCTAGGCACCGCAGCATAAATGATGCCCACTGCTCTGGGTGTGTGTTCACAGTGTGTGTGTGTTCACTGCTGTGTGTGGTTGCGCTTTGGATGGGTGCAAAGGACACATACTTGGCTGTATGTCATGTCATTTTATAAAATTTCTTGTAGGACATTTTGTTTAAGAGATTAATTGTTTGTTTGCTTGTTCATAAATTCTATGAATGTATTTTATCTCTTTAATATTATTTACCCAAAACATGTTGGGCCCTATCATACACCCGGGACAATGCGATGCAAGGTGCAGCACAAGTGTGTTTGCTAGTTTCAGTCTGGCGCCATTAGCATTTTCTCGTTCAGCATCACAGCGTTTAATTAGCTAATGCATTTGTGCTCATTTGTGCACCCATGATTATGCTGGTCTAAAAAAAGAGGTGTGTTCAGGCGCATTGGTGGCACATTGCTATTTTAAGGAGCTGAAAAAAAAAACAGCTCAAACCTGCTCTAATATCTGGCTAAATTTTTTTTTATTTGTTATTTAAAGAGCATATCACTGATCATAATCTAGATGTGCTCTGTATGACAGAAACCTGGCTAAAACCTGATGATTACATTATTTTAAATGAGTCCACCCCCCAAGATTACTGTTATAAACATGAGCCGCGTCTAAAAAGTAGGGGAGGTGTAATGACTTCATGAACTACTTTATTTCTAAACTTGATACTATTAGAGATAAAATTGCAACCATTCAGCCGTCAGCTACAGTATCACATCAGACAGTGCACTATAGACCCCCTGAGGAACAGTTCCACTCATTCTCTACTATAGGAGAGGAAGAATTGTATAAACTTGTTAAATCATCTAAACCAACAACATGTATGTTAGACCCTATACCATCTAAGCTCCTTAAAGAGGTGCTTCCAGAAGTCATAGGTCCTCTTCTGACTATTATTAATTCCTCATTGTCATTAGGATATGTCCCCAAAACTTTCAAACTGGCTGTTATTAAGCCTCTCATGAAAAAAAAACACAACTTGACCCCAGAGAACTAGTTAATTATAGACCAATCTCGAATCTCCCTTTTCTGTCCAAGATACTAGAAAAGGTGGTATCCTCACAATTATATTCCTTCTTAGAGAAAAATGGTATCTGTGAGGATTTCCAGTCAGGATTTAGACCGTATAATAGTACTAAGACTGCTCTCCTTAGAGTTACAAATGATCTGCTCTTATCATCTGATCGTGGGTGTATCTCTCGATTAGTTTTATTGGATCGTAGTGTTGCCTTCGACACTACTGACCACAGCATTCTTTTGTATAGAATAGAACACTTTGTTGGCATCAGTGGAAGTGCATTAGCATGGTTTAACCCTCTGAGGTCTAAGGGTATTTTGGGGGGCTGGAGAAGTTTTGTCATTCCCTGACATTTGTGCTTTTTCAGTTGCTTATAAACATCTAAATGGCTTAAGTCTAATATCACTGTAATCAGCACAAAGTGGGCCATAATAATATGAAGCCATAATATCATTGATCATTGTTCTTACAAAAATATTTTCTCATAACATGAGCTCTGCAGTTTAGTTTAAGGATGAATCATTGTACAAGTCATTAGGTGCTTCCACTAGCATACAAATATGTCTATATTCATATCATTTTTGGTAACATAACATCTGCGTAATAACTATGGAATTTCAGAGTTTATCTCGATTCATTAATTAGAGTAGCATATTTCATGTAACTGTGTATATTCAACTGAAAACAGAGTTTAAAATCGCTGATTACTTCATTACCTTTATCTCTCCTGGAAAAGAGTTTGTACACATGGTCTAGATTGTTGTACAGTGCACAGATACTTATGGCAAGTTCATTTTTTATAATCATTTTCTAGCCTTATCTCCAAATGACTACAGCCCCATTGACTCCCTCTGCCAATGCATTGATGAAATTAATAGTTGGATGTGCCAGAACTTTCTTCAGTTAAATAAGGAAAAAACTGAATTCATTGCATTTGGAAACAAAGATGAAGTGTTCAAGGTGAATGCATACCTTGACTCTAGGGGTCAAACAACTAAAAATCAAGTCAGGAATCTTGGTGTGATTCTGGAGACAGACCGTAGTTTCGATAGTCATGTCAAAGCAGTAACTAAATCAGCATAATATCATTTGAAAAATATTGCAAGAATTAGATGTTATGTTTCCAGTCAAGACTTGGAGAAACTTGTTCATGCCTTTATCACCAGCAGGGTGGACTATTGTAATGGGCTCCTCACTGGCCTTCCCAAAAAGACCATTAGACAGCTGCAGCTCATCCAGAACCAGAAGATCTGAGCATATCACACCAGTCCTCAGGTCCTTACACTGGCTTCCAGTTACATTTAGGATTGATTTTAAAGTACTTTTACTCGTATATAAGTCACTAAATGACCTAGGACCGAAATATAATGCAGATATGTTCACTGAATATAAACCTAACAGAGCACTCAGATCATTAGGATCGAGTCAGTTAGAAATACCAAGGGTTCACACAAAACAAGGGGAGTCCTCCTTTAGTCACACCCGCAGTTGGAATCAGCTTCCAGAAGAGATCAGATGTGCTAAAAAACTAGTCACATTTAAATCTAGACTCAAATCTGTTTAGCTGCATTTAGTGAATTAGCACTATGCTATGTCTGAACTGATTGCACTGTATTTTACGTATTCACTTTATTTTATGTAAAATCATTTCCTATTTCTAACTTTTTTTAATTTGTTTAAAATAAGTCAATTTTTTAATTTCCAAAGTTTTAAAATTGCTTGTTTTTATTTTTGTTATTATTTTATGATTATTTTACTTTATTTTATGTAAAGCACTTTGAATTACCATTGTGTACGAAATGTGCTATATAAAATTAAACTTGCCTTGCCTTGCCTATAAATCATGATATGTTTGGAAAATTGTGTATGCATATTTCTATGGCCACTTTGTGCGTACACAACATTTATAAATGAGAGCTCTATGTCCAGTATCAGCAGTTTGTTCTGTAGCACGACACATCTCTGAAATCATAGAATGAATGTGGCCAATAATAAACTGATCATGTTCAGATGAACTCTTTCTCAGATTAATTCACTAACTGTCTTGAAGAGAAAACACAGATGTCTTTACCTGTGAGAAGTGAAGAGAGAAAGATCAGTCCCAGCAGACACAAGTGACACTTATCAGCCATCTTCTCTTTCTGTCAGTCTTCCTCTTCATTATATTCTCTCAACTCTTTCTTTAAATACTCTCAGTTCTTCCTGTGTGTGTTCACTTCCTCTGATCTACAGACTGATTGTTGAAATCCTGCTTTATAGTGAGATGATGCCAGTGCTACTTGACTTTTCTCTTGGTCATATTGATTAAATATTATATTTATCCTATAGAATACATTTGCATAAGTTTTCTAAATGTTCTAAAAGCCAGATGTGTTTTGAAGGCTTTATGGTCACATGACTGTAACAGTATGGAGGATGAGTAAAGATTATTAAACCATTGACTGCTCGAGTGTAATGTATGTGTCTCTGGAAACCTCTGGGCTCCTTTAAAGTTTTACTTTTAAAAATAGACCAACAGGTAAAATGCCACAATTAAAGGAGAATCAGAGGAGCAAATGAACAATTGTGTGAGGGGAGTAACACACATTAAAAAATAAATAAATAAACAAATCCTGCCAATATGCTTATTGTATATTAAAGCTGCGCCAAATGGGTCTAAATTGGGTTTGCACCCAGGATCCAGCCGTGGATGCCCAGATGGGCTTTAAAAGGGATCTATACGGGTGTTATGTGGGATCTTAACCGGGCAATTCATGACAGACCCACCTGCCTAAAGGGGTTTAAAATGGGCTTGCACCCGGAATCCACACTGGGGCCAGCCGTGGATGCCAAGATGGGTTTTAAGTTGGGACTTGTAAGGGTCTTATGTGTGTCTTAACTGGGTAATTCATGCCAGACCCATTTGTTTAAAGTGGGCTTGCACCAGGATTCAACCATGAATGCACCTATGGGCTTATAGTGGGCCGATACCGATACCGAAATGAATAACAGAATGTAAATGTAAATGTAATTATAGGGGTAATTATAGAAACCCCCTTGACCTCATTAATTTTAAAAGCCTGGCTATGGCCATGATTACACATGTGTGTACTGATTTTCATGCATCTATGTAAAATGTAGCTCGAGATGCACTCCATTGAAATTTTACAAGTGGTGCTATCAAGTCATTTTGTCACACACACATTCAAATGTGAAGAAGAAGGCCCTAATAAGAATAGAAGCCTGAATGTATAGAATAAAGCAATACTCTAATGCAGTGGTTCCCAACCTTTTTCAGCTCGCGGCCCACACAACCACACACATATGTTTGCGCGGCCCACTTCAAAAAAATTAACTGACCCCGCTATTGTTGGGTTAATAACTTAGTACTCAGAAGCTAGATTGTTAACTGTATTTATTGAATGAACTAGGGCTGTGCGATAAGGACAAAAAAAAAAAAAAAAAAACTATCGTGATTTCTTTGATCATTTTTGCGATTGTTATATTGCGAAATATAACGCGAAAGCACATTAAAATAATGCACGAGTGCAAATCTTTCTGTTCGCACGCAGATTTCCTTTGCTCTGTCACAAAACCAGACATGCTTGCTCAGATACACACTGCTCTGCGTGGAGAGAGTGTGCGCACTTAAAACACGTCTCCTCTCACTTAAAATGCACTCACAATTTTCTCTATGCTCATGTGTTAGATATGAATTATTTTTGCACGTTTTTATTTCTAGCCTTTTACCGCGTGCAGTGTGAACGCTCTGATCCGTGAACATGGGCTCGGAAAAAAGCCGCATCACAGACAGTGTGTGAACCTGGAGTTAGGCAAATGCCCAGTCTGTTCTGTTCTGTTCTCGCGCTAGGAGCACTGTATTCTGATTGGATCTGATAGCATACTACGGGAGGTCAGGGCCGCGGAAATCGCTCAAATCGTGATTTTATGATGATTTCTTTTAATCGCGCATCCCTAGGATGGACTGGAAATGAACAGAAAATATTTGGCGGCCCACCTGCAATACCACCACGACCCACCAGGGGGCCGCGGACCACAGGTTGAAAACCACTGCTCTAATGGAATTAGTGGGCTAAAGTCGACTTTCTTCTAAATAACGCACATTTCATTAACCTTTTCAGTGTGAGTTTAAAATATTTGGTGCCCAGGGGTGCTTCAATAAAATATGAAACCCTGCCCCCTGGTATTTTAGAATGTTCCCCTTAGTGTTTCCATGGCGACGCATCAGGCTTGTCACATGACACACCACGTCTACAATAACACTGAATGACAGATGGATCACTTTTATTTCTTTTTACTTTTTTATTTAAAATATTGACCAACTTGCATACCATGTCATGAACAATCTAAATGTAAATGTGTGTTTTGTCGTTTAAAAATCTTTCTAAATGATCTTGATGGTGACCTGTAATGTGAGATGGGTGCCGCCATGTTTGATCACGCTGCAGTTCAGAGTGTCCTGTCAGTCAGATTTACAGCTGTGAATTCATCAATCTCTCTGGCTCAGTGCAGGTAAAGCGCAGAAATGAATTTGGCAGTTATGTGATGTCACCGAATGTTTTAATCAGGGATGTAGTGGAGGCTAAACGCACGTAAACGCCGTTTACGCACCTCCCAAAATTCGGAAATAGCGTTTACCCACCTCCAAAGTGCGTTTATTCACCTCTAAATTGAGTTTATCCACCTCTAAATAGCCTACAGTTCCTATGACATATTAAATGAAGCTTATGTCGTTTAGTTTCTGTTCATTATTAGTTTCATAGGTTGTTTGTTGTTGAAGATGAAGTCTTTCATATTGCGCTGTAACTTGTCAGTGTTGACCAATTGCTTGCGGTGTTGCCAGTAGTAGTGGGAAGTTCAGATCATTTTACTGACTCGGATCTTTGAGTCTCGTTGAGCTAAATTAACTAATCTTTTCTCTTCCCGTCTATGGGACGGACAGGAAGAATAAAAGACTCCTCACCTGTTGATTCCTCTGTGAAAGTAAACTGAATTGAGTTGTGGACAAAACGAGACATTTGAGGACCATTCCTGGGCTTTTGGGGAAACAATGATCAACATTTTTCTGACATATTATAGACCAAACAACTAACCGATTAATTGAGAAAATATTCAACAGATTAATCGACTATGAAAATAATCAAAAATCCCTAATCATTACGTACAAGTGCATTGCATTGGAACCCCAGGATATAAGCCTCCCTCTCTATTCCTCTTTTAAAAAATAGTTCTCTCTGTTTTGTCATTTAGTAAACTTTATAGATTTCAACCTTATTATTCTTTCTTGAGTCTCTTTAACAAGAACTTAGATGAATATATGAATTGAATAGGGATTGTGTGACCTATATGAGGGAAAACCAGTGATACCTTTGGTAGTAATATCAAATGATAGCTTATAGCGATGTCATCAGGATAAACATACACCGCTAGGCAGTGGCCCACCTTACCATGACCACGATGTGGTCACCCAGAATTTATAGTTTACCCACCTCTTTTTTTACCACTACATCTCTGGTTTTAATATATGTGGGACCGTACCGCTAAAAAGGTTAAAAATATTATAAATACAGGCCTGCTATTGTGAATTGTGTGAAAAGGCTAATAAAAATAGGTAACACAAAACGATTATATGGTCACCAAGGTGAATTGGTTTAGTCTTGACTTCTGGTCCTGAGTGACAGTGTTGGGGAGATGGGAAATCTGATGATTGTCGAGTGTCAAATAAACTCAGAGATGGACAGGAAAAGATCAAGCCCTCAGGTGCCCAATTTGGAAAAAGAGAAAAGAAGAAGAGGAGAAACAAGCAAAAGATAAAGGTTTGCATTTATGTTCTCTCTGTATGATTATTACCAGAGGTGGGACAAAGTCATTGTTATGCAAGTCACAAGTAAGTCTCAAGTCTTTGCCCTCGAGTCCCGAGTCAAGTCGAGTCAAAGATGAGGCAAGTCCCGAGTCGAGTCAAAAGTCAAAGCCAACAAGTCTCAAGTCGAGTCCAAAGTCCTACCATTTTTGTTTCGAGTCATTTCAAGTCCTCTTACCACAGAAATAAAATGGACGTTGACATGATGTTGGCGAGGTTTTCCATCTGTACCTCATATAATCCGGGTTCAAAAATTCCTATTTTTGTTAGCATAAACCAACAAGGGAGATGTGTGTTTACTGTCTCATTGATACAGTATGGTACATCCGATAAGGTGCTTAGCATTCTTTCAAAACTTACCTTTCTTTGTGCAACTTCAGGTGTCGTACGTCACCTGTATGAGAAAAAAAATAAATCCGTGGCGACCGTTTTGCAATCCGTCCCCTCAGTTTATAAACTGTACTCACAAATTCATAAACTGTTCCCTCGGTTTAACAAATTGTGCCCACAAATTTCCAATCCGTGCGCTCAGTTTTTATAAACCATACCCTCGGTTTTTGAATCCGGATCCACAAATTCATAATCCATGCGCACACTTTCGCAATCCGTTCCCACGGATCTGTAAATCGTACTCACAGATTCATGCAGCAAGCTACGTGTTAACATACAGTTTCACTGAATATTATTATGTGGAATAGGTTTAATAATAATAAAGGAATAATCTTGATTATTATTGTAGCTACAATAAACCTGGCATTGTGACTAACTCTGGAGTATTTTTTTTTTTTGTAAATTGTTTTGGATAAAACATTCTTATGCATAACCTGTATAATAATATATATTTTATTTTTATAATTTAAATTTGTAGGCTAAATAAGTGAGTACAAGAAAATAACTCACACCTCTGATTATTACGATATCCACGTGATGAATGAAGGGCTAATGTTAATTGGTGGGGATAGTGCACCTTAAAAAGTGTGTTTCTTTTAGTAATTGCAATGGTTAAATAACTGGATTCACTTGAGTGTGTTTTTCAAATGTTCTGATGGAAACATTTCCACACCTCGAAACATTGCTGAATTAAACTAACTGTGATTGGTTGTTTGACGTGTCAGTCATATAAATATATAAAAACTACATTTTTGTTTAGTTATATGCATTGCTAATGACTTCATTTGGACAACTTTAAAGGGGATTTTCTCAATATTAAATTTTATTGCCTCAGACTCGGCCAAATATTGTCCTTTATGGTAACATTTCATGGTAATAGTAAAAAGAAAATGTTAAAGATTAGGTAAAAAAATAAAATAAAAAAATAAAAAAATAATAATAATGACAGGACTGAAACAGATGGTTTGTTTTTTAGAAGATGGTGTTCTCCTGTACCAAGAGCCAGAATGAAAACATAACCTAACACAATAAAGATATAATACCAAACCTCATTCTCATTGATTTGTGTGCTTTCAACCTTCATATGTTTTACACATAAATATATTTCAAAATGGACTTTTTAGGCAAGAAAATGTATTTTCCTGGACTGAAATATACAGAGGTCAATATATACAGTATATATTTATATATTAAAAATATATTTGTAAAAATATATTAAAAATGTTTTATTGGTATATATTTTCATATGTATGTATATTTACGTAAATACTTATATTTTTGACAATATTTTGGTATGATTTTTCAATGTATTTAAATGTTAAAATACATTTTCAAAAATATACAAATATTGTGGAAATTATATGTACATGAATATATTTTGAAATATATTGTACCAAATTTATTTTTTTGGAAAGGTTTTGTACAGTTTGAAATGTTTAATAAAAACTAATTATATATATATATATTCTGATAAATTAAAACAACCTCACACTGTAGTTATGGTCAGTTAACTCTTTGTGTGAGTCAGTAACATCATTATTCTGATCTGTGAAGACTGACCCAAACTGAACTGTGAAGTTTTCAGAAATCGAGCTTGACCTAAAACTGTATTTTTCTATTCCAGCAGTCTGCGTGTTTACTGGGAATAGTTCACATGAGGAATGCCTATCTTTAACATTCATTACTAGCAGATTTACCAATCAAGTTGGTGAAGAAGACATCGGTTTAAGTGTCCAACTTAAAAAAAAAAAAAAAAAAAAAACTGATTTTGGTCCAGAGGACAGTGTCACAAATCATGGAGAATAACCTGCATCCAGTTACCACAACATTCACAAACACACTCACCTCAGTCACTCGTCGACTGGTCTCAAGATTACAAGCGTCTCAGCGAGGGTCTCTTGTCAGTCTGTCGATCCTGAATCCTGAAGTTTCAGTTCAGATAAGACTGTTTTCTCTGCTTCTGTTGATCACCTCAGTTTGATTCTCCTGTGTTGTGAGCTTCTCTTCAGTTTTCTTAATAAATTTACCTGCTTTCTTCAATCTGTCTGTTTGTCTCCTTGACCAGTTGTGAACGCTTTCTTTACATTAGAGCTGTTTTGGACTGATTGTTTGAACACTTACTGGATCACTGGACAGAAAACAGAATATAAATTGTTAATTGTAATTCTGTGTTAATTGCATTGAATTATTTTAATGTGTTGAGGATTTTTGAATGAATCACATGCATTAAAGTGACAGTCTAAATTCTACTACAAACAGTACTTCAGTCTACAATATTAATGTGTTTATATCTGCATGTGTTCATGTGATTATTCAGTTTCATGCAGTGATGCAGGTTTCTTGTTTTGTCGACTAGGAGTAATTGTCCTCTAAAATCATCAGGTTTCAGTGAAGCAGTAGTTTGCATCTCTCCTAGACTTGCTGAATGAATTCATTTCTTCTGAATATTGTGACTAGGTTGTGGGTCAGTTTGGAGGACACACGCTGAAAATGTTTGTTTTTATTAAACATCTTCAAACCCACACTACAAAAGAATCAAAGAATTATTTAAAATCCAGTAATCCTTTAAAATATTATTTGTGACATTAACGCAAAATTTATAGACATAATATTGTGTAAAAATAAGTTTAACAATAATATCTTATATATTTCTTTATTTTTACATTTACGTTTCGTTGACAAATGTAATAAACGTGGACTTTCATTAACCTCTTAACTGTCACCTGTGGGGATGATTTGCAGTGGGTACTATTCATTTAAATGCAGAATGTATATAAATTCACAATTTTTTGAGAATTGAAAAAAGAAGAGGAAGAAAAAAGAAGAAGAAGAAAAAGAAAAAAAAAAGAAAAAAAAATGCACTTTTAGAAAAATGGCTTAAAGGTAAAAAAGTAAAGATTCAGGAGTCAGCTGTCTGCACAGATAGAAATAATAAATATCAGCACAAATAACACCCTAAGCTAAATATTGTCTAATTATCAGTATAGATAAAAACCCAGAAATATATATATATATATATATATATATATATATATATATATATATATATATATATATATATATTTTTTTTTTTTTTTTATCAATATTGCAAACCCTTGATTTTTTTCTTTATTTTTATGTGCCACCCCAAGATTTACTGTGGCTTCATCATTAAACATTTTCTGGGGAGCCATTGGTGAGAACTGACATGTATCATATTACAAAATTCATTATGGTCTTTTGAAATAAAAACTATTTATAATCTTAGCAACAAACATATCATTGAATCATTGGATTTTGAGAGAGAAGTAATATTGACAGAGAAGATATTTGTCACAGAAAAATACATTAAAAACTTTGGATCTCACAGGAACCTCAATTATTTTATATCAACTTCAATTTTGGAACATAACTTATTTAGACATAAGGCTTTCATTTTATAAAAATTTTAGAGTAAAACCAGTTATGTAATATATGTATAATAAATAAAATATAATATGATTAATATAGCACATTTTATTCACAGTACATTTAAACTTCTAAACATTTTTGATACTTTAATTGTTTGAAAAAAAAAAAAATCACCTTTGACATAATCTGCAGATTTTCTTTAAAAAGAGAACAACGTTAGGTCTATATTCCCAAGTGTTCATAAATTACAAAAATGTAAGTTTGGTTAAAGAAGGGATGTCACAGTTAAGGGGATAAAGACTGATTTCTGTTATTGCAGGCTTCATTTGTGAATGTAAGATATTGATTTAAATGAAATCAGAAGACTGTGTTCACCCATCAGTGTTTGCTCATGTTTTGCTCATGTGCTGTTCACTAACACTTACAACAAACATCACATTCATTGTGATTCAAGCCATACACCATTGTTCAGTTTCAAAATGTTTAATTCAGACATATTTTAGTGACAAGGAGAATTTATATTACATTTTACATCCGATTACAATCATAATTTTTACATAAGATGACAAAAGATGTTTACTGAAACAATCAGTTTTTCTGTTTACTCTCAATGATGAACTGTTCAGTCTCTTCTTACTCAGGTTGATCTTTTGATGAAAGACAAAACCCCATTGATTGTCTATTTCTACAGATTTCTTCATTTCTTCAGATCTGGTGTGCATCCAGTTTTTGATTTATTTATAGAGTATGACATGTCTGCACAATCAGTACATGTCTGTAATTATAGTTATTATTTAATGAAAAACTACAGGAGCAGTTTATTAACATAGAAACAAGAGATCAGTTAAACCTTGTTCACATTCATGTTACTAAACAAACACAGACGGAGAGAAGAAATGAAAGGAGTAGTGTTGATAGTATGAGAAGTGAAAATGAATGAAACAGTCTTTTATTCGATCAGTGGAAAGTCTGTCACTGTAATGAATGAAGAGTGATCTCTGCTTTTCTTTTGTGAATGTTTCTCAGTTTGCTCCTGTGTTTGTTATAAGCTCCATCAGATACTGTTGAATCAGACTGTAATCTTGAGCATCTTCATCATCAGTCAGTGTTTCACATGTGTTTCAGTCTTTTATACAGCCTTTAACACATTTACGTGAGGAAGAAGTCTTGGGGCCAGTGTCCTCCTGCTTTCTTTAAAAGAGTTTTGAGGAAATAACAATCAATCAATAAACAGCACGGTTTAAGATCAGAGTAGTTTAATTATATTCCCAATTAATATAATATAATATAATATAATATAATATAATATAATATAATATAATATAATATAATATAATATAATATAATATAGTGAATTACTGTACTGTAGTTGTCTATGTGATGTCACGCTCTCTATAACAAGCATAATATGAAGTTTTGTGTACAAGTGTAATAACAGTAATAGTTGCAGATTGTTTCATTTAGACTATAAGTCTATGGTAATTCACAAATGACTTTCACCAGCACTCAGTGTGGAAAGAGCTGCAAATATAAACATATTCTTGATGTTCACATGAACACACGAGAGAGAAACTGTACACTGTACACATTTCCTTTAGATTGACAGATCTGAGCGCAGGAAAATACAGTTCATGCATTCAGCTGATTAATGTTCTTTTGGGCGATGGATGTTGTTGTGAAAACAAACACTACATCGCTTTATTCATGTCACAACATACTGTTCTCGTTTGCTCTCATAGTTTATTTATAGTTATAGTTATAATATACTTTATTTATACCTTCACAAACAGTAAATAATTAATCAAATGGATGTTGTTTTAAAGCCATATTAGGCTACCTTACTTTTATTTTTATTTTTTCAGATCACACTAGAAGAAAAAAATAATTTAATAAATTGTAAAAAAATGTAATCTGAATAGAAACATAAAATTATCCCATGCAACTCATTCCATATTCTGCGTGTTCTGAAGGGAATGTGATAGAGATTGGTGAGAAATATAGAGAATATGTCATCTGTTATTCAGTGAAAATCTCCAGTCTTAAATCAAATGGTGATTCTTTCTTTACACTGGATAATATCTCTGATCTCAGACAGTGTTATAAAGCCTAGAATGTGTGAAAAGAGCGCTCACTTTATAATCACTAAAAACTGTCACTCACTTCAGTTCATCACGATCTCATGATATTCAGTTAATAAGCTCTTTATCAGCTCAAAGCACATCAATCTCTTATTTACATCGTTTCTACACTTTCTTGAGCTTACAGAACTCAGCAGTGAGTGGATTTTAACTTAAAGAGACCTATTCTCCAAAAATCACTTTAACCCTTGAGTGCTCCTCATTCAGGTCAAAAGTGACCAGAAACCTGAAATGTGACTTTTTTTTTTCTTCAGTAAACTCTATTTAATATATTTTTGTTTAGTAATATTTGTTCTTTATTTTGTATTTTGAGATAATTTTATGGTAATTATTACTAATTATACAATAATTATTATACATTTTTTCCATTGAAAATAGTACAAACATTTGTTTTTCTCTAGTTTTTCAATTTAAAATAGACACTAGGCCTTTAAAATAATTTTTTTAAGCAGCTTAGCTCCTCCTCTGAGAGAAAAAAAAAGAAAAACCTGTAATTTAATGGTGTAAACACTAGATGTCTTTATAGGACTCTATAGAGAGACTTTTGAATTCTCTGGTTGTTTTCTTTTATTAGGTTGTGGTTTTAAATGTATATTTCTATATATATTTCTGACGTTTATGTTTTCGAGCTTTTTTTCGAATCATGCCCTCGTGCCTTTTTGTGTCTTCACATACCAAGTGCCATAGAAGTCACCAAGTTTCAGTCCGATGAAGCTACGATTTTTAAATATTTAAAATATAAATTTATTTGGTCAAAAGTGACCAAAGACCACACACTAGTTAAATGTATTTAAAGGGGGGTACAACGCTGTTTAAATCATTCAGAGTTGTTTACATTGTTAAAGAGTTTAATTTGGATTTCTTTGTCTATTTTTTATTTATTTTTATTTATTTATTTTCTATGTTTAATCCGTGATTCCCGTCCACGTCCTTTATAAGACTGATAAAGTGCAATGCTTTGACTTCTTGATATCTCTGTTTGTGTTCCTCTGAAGAAACAAAGTCACTACATCTTGGATGCCCTGGAGGTAAGAAGATAACCATCACATTTTCCTTTTAGGGTGAATTATCCCTTTACATACGCTTAATCAACTGCACAATTAATATTACTGAAAAAAGACCCCTTTACAATAAATCTAAATCTGCTTGAAACTTTATAACCTTCTGCATTATCTATAAAAAAAGAGTAATAAACACCTATATCTATATATCTATATCTATATATCTATATATATATATCTATATATATATATATATATATATATATATATATATATATATATATATATATATATATATATATATATATATATATATATATATATATTCTGAGCATTTAAACATTCATGTAATTTAAGCAGATGTCCTCAAAATGTTATACTTTGAAGAAGCAAGAGTCTTAAAAGTGTTATCTCTTTTTAGATTATATTTCTATATTAAAAGTAACAGCTTCAACACAAAGAGCAGATCAATATAAAATGCTCACATATCTTTACTTAGTTGTTCCAGGAGACTCGCTTATGATGCATTTAACATTTTAAAAGTTTTTAAATATTCAACATTTTGAAAGCTTTAAAATGATTTACACAGTAAATTAAATGCTTCTTTATATTAATAAACTTTAAATATTGTCAAACTATTAAATGTGTAAGGCATTTTGAAGACTAATCTTCTTCTTTCTTTTGAAATGGCAGCAAATTAACTATAAACATCTTTGCTGGGCACTAATCAAGTTTATACTGATATGTGCAGTAAGGCACTGAACCCCCAACTGCTCACCGCAGCATAAATTATGTTATATATATATAAAAGAGTTTTTAATTTTTCTAATAATGTATAAATACTAAATATACAGCATATATTGCTTTTGTGGATTGATATTCATCACGTCTAGCAGAAGTTTAGGGAACATAAGGGAACACATAACACTGGATAACATCCATCTATACTATGCTCCTGCTGCAGAAGGAAACAGGATGGAGATCAAGGTAAACTGTATTTAATGTCTTCAGGAAACATGCAAGTATCTTCAGTTGAGTCTGAAGGTGAAGTACTAAACTGAGTGAAGAGATGGATCTCACAATCATACAGTCACTGCTGGGTTCATCAGTCATAGATCATCCAGCTAACACACAGTGTTATAAACCAAGGGTTACATAGCTATTTATTAAAGAAACCAGAAGTAAAGAAGAGAAACTGGCATCTAAGGGAAGATTTACACAACAACGATACTGTAACGAGACGTCACTCGAAGTGGGATCCATAAGCAGGCTTTATTAACAATAATCAGGGTCAGGATCAGCAAACACAACAGTGTGGATCAGGCAGAATCGTGGTCGTTAAACAAAAGTCCAATAATCAATAGCAATAGTCAGAAGACAAGCAGAAACAATCGAAGACGGGGAACAGAGAATATCAGCAACAGGTAATCAAACAGGATATGACTGCTCAGAAATGTGCACCATAGTAAACACAAGACCTCACGATGAGCACAAGGAAACTGGGAACTTTATACTGAAGACCAATCCTTGCTTAGCTTAGGTGTGTTTATTTGGGGTAGCTAAACTCCACAGGACACTGGCCCTCCAGGAGCAGGACTGAGACACCTAACATTAGCTCTTTACATTCAATGCATGTGATTTATCAACACCTATTACATCTTAAAATTTACAGCTCATGAAAAATACAAAAGTTCCAGATGGAAAAACATTAAATGCATAAACCAGTGTTAATAAACTATATCTTAAAAATACATTTGGATGGGAATGGGAATAGGAAGTTTTAAGTAGCTGTAAAGCTTGAAGTGTGAAGTTTATTCTTGTACACAGATATGGGATATTCATGGCAATACACATGAAATTCATGTATTTATTTGTCATTTCAACTGATGTAAACAGCCCTTTCTAGTGGACAAGGGAATATTGTTGCATGGTTCGCACTCTGAAAAACTAGGTAAGCCCTTTCTAGTGGACATTAAGTGTTAAGGCCTTCATTGCTTATATAATGAAAGTCACTAGGATTTTTTGAGAAGGTAAAAGTCTGACCAGTTATACAGCAATGAGTCAGACGAAGATCTGAACTGAATTTGGTTAAACATTAAAGTTCTAGTCGGTGTCAAATCACTCTCATAATAAATAATAATAATGCTCAAATATATGTTGGCTTTCTCAAACCCAACAAAGAAGACTAGAATAACTATTTGCACTGTATTTATCAGTGGGACAATATTCATACAATACTGTAACCTAGAAATAGTTTAAAGGGGTCACTTTGCCCAGCTACATCTGATTCAAATATTATGCTAATTAACAGTGAGTGGTGGTTTCAGACATTATAGTGCTGCACTCTTATTCTGTCTGAAAGAATAAAAAGACCACGCTGAAGGCGGAGCAATTCGACCAATCAGATGAGAGGAGTGTTTCAGCTCAAGTGCGAAACCAAAACAATTTTTTAATCTCAAATGAAAAAAATTAGAAAGTGAGCCAAAATAAAATTTTCCATTTGTTAAACTTCACGGAATAACGAATAAATGAGCCATTTTTCCATTTCTTGTTATTGCATTCTAAATAAGAAATTATCAAAAAGTACACGGATCTGGCGCCTGCACAATCCAATCACGTTTGTGAGGGAAACAGCAAAATTGAGGGTTTCCAAAATTTTTATTTTTTCCTTTCTTTTTTCCATCCACACGGAGACACGTTTCTGTGAATACGCACAATTTTTTTTATCGGATAGGTGTTTCTTCTCAGGGATCCTGTGTTTTGGAAGAGTGAAACCAATGTTTTTTTAAACCGGGTCCCAGAGTGGATCAATTTGAGGACACCCCCTTTGCGTTTTTGTTTGGACAGCGAATCATACTACAGCTAAAAAAAAGAAAGAAAAAAAAGTTTATTTCATAATGATATTTTCCCCCTCATTTTAAATATTATTATACAATGATAGGATAAATCTTTGTGATTTTTTAAATGAAAGATCAAAGGATTAACAATGCATATGAATTTGCATATGTGTCTGATTTGTGATGGTTCTTGTTCACAGAGGCATAAAGTTGACTGCAGTTTTCCTGAGCTCCAGCTTTTGTTCCTCTGATGGAAGCGTAAGTCACTTTATCATCACAGCGAACCTGAATCAACATCACAGTCTCTGTTTCAACCCACAGTTATTACAGAATGAGGTTTGAGCTCAATTCAAGACAGATTTCTAGAAGAATAAAATAATACAGGTCATGTTGAGGAAGATCAAGAACTGTTTGCTCACCTTGTTCTTCTTGGAAATATTATTTATTGTACGCAGTAATAAGCATAAGTCACGTCACCTGTCTGCACCAAAACACGAGTGAAGACTCATTATTTTACTGCAAATGTTTAAATCAAATATCTGTAAAAACTTCAGGTTCAGTGAAAATCTATCACACAAACATAAGGTTATGGAAAATTACCACAGCAACTGTTAAATATAAACAAATATGAAAAAAAAAAAAAACATTAATAACTGAAGATTAATCATATTGTTCACTGTGATCAGGACGAATGGAAATGTTGATTGTGTCATTGTTTCCTTTATATTTCTTTCTATCTGTGAGCTTTAGAGCAGAAACAGTAGAAATACACTAACTTGTGCTGATCTAATGTGAGTAATAAGAGTGTGATATTTCAGAGTCAGTCTTCTGTGGAGCTTATGGTTATTAATAACTCATAGATCAACAAAACTCACCACAGAGTCATCAGTCTCTCTTCTGACATCTGAAAAATAATGACATGAGAACAGTTATGATCAAACTGTCTCTAATGAAGATGACAATCAGTTTCTACAAGAGTCTTGAATAATTCTAGTGCTGGAATAGAAACATCATTTCTGTTAACTCAACATTCTTAAAAAAACGCTGGGTTGTTTTTTCAACCCAAATGCTGGGTTGAGACCATTGGAAAGGACTTTGGGTTGTTTTAATCCAACTTTGGGTTCAAAATTTGTCTCTTCTATAATCCAGCGGGGCTGGGTTGGGAACATGGACGTGAAGGAGAGCACGCACGTAAGGTTAAGATCGTACGTCTCCAGTGCCAGCAGCCGCCATTTTCTCAGCGTGAAAGAAGCGAGAAGCGAGTGAAAGACATAATGCTAAGTAAAGATCCAAAGCGTAAAGTAATCGTTTTGTTTACCCAGTTGTATGAAAGGCGGAAGGTTTTATGAAAGGTAGAAACAAAGGAGCTTAACGTTATATAAAAAAAGGCAGATGCGGTTTTCGCCTCAGAAACGGAGGACTTAACGGCCTCATTTAATGTTACTGAACGGAAGAGGTACTTTTAATATAACGTTCGTGAATGTCTTATGTCATATTTACATAAGATTCTACATTATCTGCACTTTTTGAGGCGTTAATAGATGGTTACGGTCACACTCATGTTAATTTATCTTATTTTTTTGCGGTTAAACTGAATGTACGTTAGTCTCCTAAAGGAAACGGCATTGTGTAGTAAAGACGAGCATAATTATGTTTGATGCTGTTGAAGTGATAACTGTTAAAAGTATGTTTTACATGTAATATTTCAGACTTGTCGAGCTCGTGTCGTCATTGTCCCAGCGCCGAGAGTTAAAGACACAGAAGCTGTTTGTGTTAGAGTCGCAGACTGTGTGAGGAGGAGGAGATGTTCTTCTGAAGAGAGGGACAGACGGGTTTAAGGAGGGTAAACTTCAGACTAACATCAAGTTATCTTTATTTTTACTAAGACTAAAATAATGTTTTTTTCTGTAGATGCTGAAACCCAGAGATTTATTTTAATTTTTTTTTCAACACTGACGGAAATGGATATTTGTTCTATACCCTACTGAATAACTGGAAAAGGAGAGGCTTGATGGAGGAAATGGGGATTATTGTTTTACTGACTTTGATCCACCTGAGTTTGTGTGTGTTTGAATCACCTCAGGAGTCGGTACGAATCCAATATTCCCGGGAGTTTCTTTTACAATGGTACAAGCCTAACAACGTGAAACAACCCGCGGGATTTGGCTATCCTGATTTGGGAAGTTTTTCACCTGTTGCTGTTGGACAAAAACAATATTGCTCGCGACAAAAGGACTCTACATTTAAATTCCGGAAGAGAGGACGGAAAGGAGGTGTTCGTCAGAAAATGAAAAAAAAAACTAATTCTTTCTAAAACTCCTCTCCCTATAATTTTGTTAACGAATGTGCAGTCTTTACGTAAAAAGATGGATGAGCTCCAAGCTATGGTGTAATTCCAGCATGACAACAGAAAAAAATAGTGCAACTATCTTTATGAACTTTATAATTATATAATGATTTACTTAGTATACATAATATACATAATATACATGATCGATCCATTGACTGTAATCTGTGTCAGAATCGACATAAATCCAAGTGCATTATCAGATATGTACCACTGTTTCATCCTTGTTTTGATTTGTTTTATGTCAAAGTACTCTGTCGAGTGTTTTCTGTGCTTTTTTGGAGAGTTTTCTCATGCAAATGTGTTATTGTGTGTTTGTGCACTCACGACAGACTTTACTTTCACTTTGTTTTCGTTCGTTTTCCAAAGCAATAGGCTATGTTAAGTAGTAGTTCAAAAGACTACTTATTGGTTTAATATGGGAGAGTTTGAACCAATCTGGGCACGGGGGTGGGACTAAGCATTGGTTTCTTCCTATAGGAATACCCTTCTCGTTTCTTCTGACGAATCAATGTTGTCAAAATGCGATGACGTAATAATAGCCAAATGAGATAAATATCTCCGAAACGTGGATAATCTCTGCTTTACGCCACTTTTTAAAGCATTCAGATTGGATTAGCGGTACGGCTGGGATAAATTATTATTTTTTAAACGATTAATCTAGCGACTATTTTTTCGATGCATCGATTAATCTAACGATTAATTTTTTCAGACCGATTCGATTTCGATTATCTCCCCATTAAATGACAAATAACAATTTAATCATGTTGATTTACATATCTGAATAAAAAAAAAACATGAATTCCTTAACATTGCAATATATGTTTATTGTTCTTAAAATTACAAAATAAAAGACTGACTAAGAATGCATTACTTTGCACTTGTATAGAGATAGCATTCAATAAAACCTTGAAGCCTTGAAAACACATAGCTTACTGAAACAAGCTTACTGAACACATAGGGCCTAGTTTACTGAAAAAAAGTTCTTCTTTCAGATGAAAATAACAACAACTTGATGTCTAGCATTCAATAAAAAATGTATTGTTTAGAGCTTGAAATAATACAGTAACCAATGTAAACTTGAGGGCTTTAAGCTAATACAGAGAGTGCTTTTCAAAAAAATAAAAAAAACAAATGAACAGTGGGAGCCAGCAGCCTGTCATGGAGAGAAAAAAATCTCCGAATGCTCCACGTGAAACTTTGGTGTCCCCCCCCCCCCCCTTTTCTATCGTTTCTAATGATTTTGGTTAATATGCACGAGAGAGAGAGAGAGAGAGAGAGAGAGAGAGAGAGAGAGAGAGAGAGAGAGAGAGAGAGAGAGAGACAGCGCTCGTGTAGTTTGAAGACTGTGAGAACGCGAGCGTGCGTGAAACTTTGGTGTTTCGCCCTTTTTCTATCGTGTTTAATGATTTTGATTAATATGCACAAGGGAGAGAGAGAGCAAGAAGTGCTCGTGTTGTTTGAAGACTACGAGTGCGCGTGCAGCCGGGGCTCTCTCTCGTACGCGCCGTCAGGCCCATCACTCACCGATCAAATAAGGCTTTCACAGCCGCCAAAAAAAAAAGATCAATGCAGAAAACCCCCTGGATTGGTTATATAACGTTGGACAGAATGTTGATCCGGCCATCGCGTATATTCAGCGCACTTAAGGTAAACGTTTTGCAAACGTTTTTTTAGAGAAATAAAAACAGGTCGACGAATCAATGCGCATATTTTGTGTCAACGTATTATTTGCGTCGACGTCATCGATGACCTCGACGCGTTGTCCCAGCCCTAATTAGCGGCTCAAAAGTTATCAAAAATTAAAGAACACAGTTGTTTTTAGGCGCAGGCGGCTGTCTCGGTCTTTGAGGGTTAAGAGCTAAGATCAATCGTTATCAGGAAACTAGGCCCAGAACTTTACACACAGGCAAACACGGCATGTGTAACGCAGGAAATCGTGTTACTATAGTCTAGTAAAGTAGTGTAGTTACCAATATTATTAGTGTAATGCGTACTTGGTTACCCAAAAAAGTAATATAGTTACTGTAATCCGTTACTTTGTAACTCGTCACCCCCAACACTGATAGCATTCTAGAGCCCTGCGGTAGACAGAGACATTAAACAACCACACAAAGTGTTGAAACTTTAAAACCGATTTTTACCTGTCCTTACTGAGGTGAAAACACCTCTATCTGAAAATGGATAGAGTTTAATTAAATGTTTTCTTTTTTCAAATGTCTTTTTAGGCCCTGATGAAGAACAGGCGTTGACTGGGATGAATGCTGGTCAAAGAAGGGAATGTACTTTCCTCTAAACTGATGCAGCAGTGGTTTTAAAGGAGGACGCTGCCCTGGATGATGTAGTTGTCACATACTGTGCAGATGGAGCTTCTTCATGACTACATCAGTTATGCTAAAGAGATCATGAAAATTGACATTAATGCATGATCTGTATTCATGGACTATGAAACAAACTGTGAGTGATTCATTTGTAAAAACAATGTTAAATGCTTGTTCTGTGTTGTTTAGAAATGGAGTTTACACTCTGTCATTCATACACATGCTCACATTCTTTCACACACACACACACACACACACACACACGCACACACACACACACATGTGTCTGTTAAATGTTATAATATCAATGTTAATGTTGTGTTATTTGTGTACTGTCATGCCAGAATAGTTGGTAAAGATCCTAACTAATTGTACATTTATTGTATAATAGTGTTTTCGTATATTTTTATACAATATATAAAATTGAACAAAGTACAATTTGATCTTACATGTTCAATGCTTTATTAATTTCTTCTTACATGTTACTTTTTGACTTTTCTGTTGTTTTAAACATTTTCCTTTTGATAATTATTATTTGTGTGTAAACGTGATTTTTAAAATGAACAATATTTGTAGGTTTAATGCCTAGCTCAATTTGGGTTCATTTTAGCCTAGCAGTGTTTCCCCACAGCCTTGCACTGAATTGGTGGCGGCACTCCACGAGTTCATTTTCTTCCAGCAGGAGGTGCTAAGAGTGGCAGAGGAAAGGGTTTCTGAGCTCACAAACACTGCCTTTCTGCCCGTTTGACACATACTCCGTCTGCAGTGCGTATGCGTTGCATATTTTTTTACACACCTATGTTAACGGATTCCAGCGTTCACACTGCACACGGTTGCAGTCCGTCAGTCTGTTCCAGGAGCAGTGCAGCGATCGTTTACGCACCGAGTCTATTTTTGCTGTGCTGCATGCGCTGAATTAAAATGACAGCGCATTGTTCGCGGTAAAAATGAACATGGATTGACATGGAAATGCAGTCATTTCATAATAAATGTATACTAATTAAAGCCTTATGTGTTTCACACGCAACACATGGGTTTTGGCTGGATTTAAAGCAAGAAAGAGAGCAACTTTAGAGAAACAAGGCAACATTATATATGCACTTTTATAGAGGCAGAAAAGAAAAGCTATTTAAGACCAGCGAATCATACAAACTTCAGTTGAAACATGCAGCTGATCATCTGCAGATCATATGTAGTGAAATAATAAATAAAACACAGTTTATCATTGCATCTGTGTTCACTGCATGAAGAAACAACCAAACCATGAGCTCTGCTCTTCAGCACAATGGATGGAAACCAGAGAAACTTCAGCAGAATAAATCAACATTAGACTCGACTTACAAAACACATATAACTCTTCATTTTCATTTCTTTATTTCTGTGAATCTGCTCTTTCAGTTTAACTGATTGAATATTGTCAAGAGTATTCAATAAAACTCACAACAGTGAAAGTAAATCTGTGACTGTACCTTGTGTAGATGTTTCTGCTGGAGTCAATGCTGTTACTCTTTTAGTTTGATCTGTAAAGATGACATTAGCTCAGATTCATCATAGAACATGACGATCATATTTTAGTTAACACACAAGATACCTTTAATATAACACAATGTGAAGTACTGATGTGAGAGTCACTGATTCTGTACCTTCAGTGTCATCTGTGTTTGTAGTTGAGCGATGCTGAGAGTTTGTGACTGCTGTCGTTAAATCAGCTTGATCTGTAAAGATGATGTTAGTTCAGATTCATCATAGAACATGACGATCATATTTCAGTCACTTAACACAAGATGACTCTAACATTATCTATCATTATATTATCACATCTAAGACTCTTCTACATCTGATCATGAGATTGTTTTCTCACCTGAGATCTTGACAGTGTACGAGACTGAGGTCTGGACTTGATCTCTCTGAGTAACTACACATCTCCACTCTCTGTTGTGATCTTCATTCAGGATTGTTGTAGTCAGAGAGATGATACAGTGACCTGGAGCTGAAATCTGATATCTGGAGTCTGAGTTTGTCAGTTTAACACCAGACTGATTCACCCAGAACAGATCATTTCCCTCAGAACGGATCCAAGCATCACAAGAGACTTGAGCATATGAATACAACTGACAGAAGAGAGTCAGAGAGAGACCTGCACTGATCTCAGATGAAGAGACTAAAACACAAAATGACACACACATCACACACTTTACAAACATCCTGAGAGATTAAATGAAGAAATTACTTTTTTAAATTGACCATATAATCATTAAATTACCATGAAGAACATGCAGATAAACACCAGCATCAGTTCCCTGTCGTTGATTATTCACATATTGTTGGCAGATGTAAAGTCCACAATCTTCTTCTGTGACGCTCTTGATGTTCAGAGAGCAGTCAGACTCCAGACTCAGTCTCTCATGTCTCTCTGTGTCTGTCTTCTTTCTCCCTCCAGCAAACAGTTCAACTGATGGTGAACGACTGAATCTGTTATAGATCCAGTGTGTTGATTTACAGTCAGGAAGAGCATTATTACAGGGCAGACGGACATCTTCACCAGAACTGATGAACACATGATCCACTTCACTGAGACCTGAAACACAAGAACATATGAGTGATTATTACATGATATATTAATAAATTATGATATGAAACATAGCAGCATAAAAATCTGAAGATAATTTTTTCTTCACTTGATCCAAACAACACACTCTCCAGAATAAACTATTTACATCCCCTAATCTACAGCAGTACAGGAATAACAACAGAAATAAATGATAAAGGGGCAAATAAGACAGAAGTTTAATGCAAACACAATCTCCAGAATAATGTTTTTCTTGATCAGAGAGCTGTTTGAATCACAAACACACTGTAAAGATAAAAACTTCCTAATCATCCGGAAGAAGGAGGCGGGAACCGGCGGACAATCCAATAACATTTTAATAATTCAAAATAAACACAAAACAGCGCACCAGCCCCTCACGGACGACTGGTGCGCATAAATAAAAACCAAAACATAAAATATGGCCCAGGCCTGGTCCTCTCTCGTCCTTCACTATAGTCGCTCCAGTTTTATATCCTTCCATCTCCTCCGTGGGACTCGATACCGGCAGTGGGGCGCAGGTGTAGCTCATCTCCAATCACTACACCTGGCCTCACTCCTCGTTCCCACGCCTCTCGGCCCCGCCCCACTCGCCACAGACACTCTTAACATGAAGATAATTCAGCATCAGATGTTTGAGTGTGAAAGCGTCTAGATTTAGTGCGTTCAGGAATAATCCAGTATGTTCTGTTTGTAACACAATAATAAACTGATCATGTTCAGATGAACTCTTTCTCAGATTAATTCACTAACTGTCTTGAAGAGAAAACACAGATGTCTTTACCTGTGAGAAGTGAAGAGAGAAAGATCAGTCCCAGCAGACACAAGTGACACTTATCAGCCATCTTCTCTTTCTGTCAGTCTTCCTCTTCATTATATGATCTCAACTCTTTCTATAAATACTCTCAGCTCTTCCTGTGTGTGTTCACTTCCTCTGATCTGTTTAAATCATGCTAAAGCTGCTATACTGACACAATGTCAGTGTGTGATGGAGAAGAGCTGCTTCACACTGTGGGAAACGTGTCAGAACTGAATATTGGTAACAACTTTTGATCTATTCACAATCTATAGGTGATAATTTTGCACAAGTGCTCTGAACTGATGGAGAAGAGCTGCTTTACGAGAACTGCACAGTAAGCACAACTGCTCTGAACCCGATCTAAAGGCTATTCTTTGTTAGTTTCTCATCTTTCTTTCAGTCGTTTCCTGCATGCAATTACATTCTAGAAATAAAATCATTAAGTTATTAATGATAAAATTGGTTTGTTACTGTAAATGTTTCTACTATCTGTGACTCACTTGTAGAAAATTAATTCTAAAACAGTTTTAAAGCATTTTTAAACGATTAGCATCAACTCCAGCTTGGTCAAACAGAAAGTCTTCACACACACTACACCTGCGTCTCTAAAGTGTTTCTTCTCGTGGATTGTAATGTGCTGCTTTTCTCTCTCCAGCTCTGAGAAAACAGATCAGACCCAGAGTAGTTTATTAACACTACAAACACTGAAGAGCAGCACATGTTCCCTTCGGCAGCTGGATTCAGCAGTGGTTCGAGTCTCTCTGGTGGTGATGATTCTCAGTGAGCTGGATTTGTGTGCTGTGACACAGACTGAGCTGTTTAACCTTCAGTCTGTGCCTGAGGTCAAGACGACACAATCAACTTTTACTTCATTAAAAAAATGGTTCCCCTCACCTTATAAATATGAAATAAGATTTTGTGACATTTTAACATTTATATTCATATCATCAACATCAAATATGCCATTTATATATATATATATATATATATATATATATATATATACAAAAGCACAAATACAATGTGGAACAAGCACTCATTCACATACACACACACAAACACACACCCACCATTCATATCTGCTTATTGCAGTTTTTTTGCTTGTTTTTTCGTTTTTGTGTGTTCTACTGTATTTATATTTAAGTAAAATAAAATAGTTTTGATTTTACTTTTTAGATTTTTATGTTTTGATTATTTTTTTTATTTTTCCTTCTCCTTGTTTCATTTCTGTTTCAGTTTTTCTATAACCAATTCTCACTATGTGTTTCCAGATCCCTACTATCACTACCACTCTCAAACCACACATCACACAATGTAGCCAGCGCAATCTTAACAACCTGCACACTTTGCCTATGTCTGCTAATACACTACTTTCTTTTCCTATTGGTCTCTGGAATTTCCAGTCTGCTGTAAACAAAGCAGATTTCATTACTTCTATTATTAGTCATTCAAACTTAATCTCATGGCCCTGACAGAGACCTGGATCAAACCTGAGGACACTGCTACACCTGCAGCACTCTCCAATAATTTCTCATTTTTCCACTCCCCCCGTTTGACTGGAAGAGGTGGAGGTACTGGTCTGCTCATCTCTAATGATTGGAAATTTAATCCTTTACCATCTTTGGGTATCAACAGCTCCTTTGAATCTCATTCAGTTACTGTTACCTACCCTCTTCAAATAAATTTTGTAGTTGTCTATCGACCCTCAGGACCACTGGGTAACTTTTTGGATGAATTAGATGTGTTGCTTTCAACCTTTTGTGATGATAGTACTCCCCTAGTTATGCTTGGAAACTTCAACCTCCACCTAGATAAACCTCTGTCTGCTGTTTTTCCACACTCTGCTTGCCTCTTTTGATCTCAACCGAGTGTCAACTACTGCTACTCACAAATCAGGCAACCAACTGGACCTTATTTATACACGAAACTGCTCTACTGATCATGTTCTGGTTACTCCACTGCACACGTCGGATCACTTCCTCTCACTCTTAACCTCAACATGGTCCCTGACACATCACTTACCCCTCCACATGTCATCTTTCGACGTAACCTACGCTCACACACACCCTCCCCCTCCCGGCTATCTACAATGGTTTCATATTCACTTCCTTCCCCTAAACTGTTTGCATCTTTGGATGCTAACAGTGCTACTGATACTTTTTGCTCCACTCTTACATCATGTTTAGACACTTTTTGCCCCTTATCTTCCAGGCCAGCCTCGAACACCTCTTCTGCCCCTTGGTTATCTGATGTTCTACGCGATGTATCGCGAATGTTACGTGCTAGCTTTATTTTTCTTTAAAGTCTAGGGGAACTAGGCATAGCAGTAACAAAGTTTTGGAGAGAGAGAGAGAGAGAGCACAGGTCCTTCTTATCTCTAGTCCCAGTAACACAAATCCCAAAACTAGTAAACTTAGAAAAAGTATTTATTGAATCAAAAGAAAAAATGATAAGAGGAAACAAACTTCAGGAGGGGGCAAAGGCCAACAAAACAATCAACAAGGTTTCTAACTCTGTTTCAATGTTTAGGTAAGTTATGGTTAAAACTAAGAGTAAATAAATAACAAATAAATTTCCCTGTCTCCCTAACTACCCATAACCAGGAGAAAAGCAGATTCAAACAAAAATGGCACCCACCTCCCTACAGGTTTCCTTAAAAGAAAACCTTAAGTTCTAAACAAAACCATAAATCTCCAACTATATCTACAATTGCCCCAATAGTTAACAGATTTCCACAACATAAGATGAAGCTATCTGGAACAAGGAGAAAAGAAGTCCATGTGGCAAGTTGGCACCTGCAACCCTCTCTCTCCCGTTGTTGTGAGATGGTGCTGGCTTTATATGCTGACATTCTCCCAACTGCAGCCAATCAATGGAGCTGAGGTTAATGGGCAGCAAATCAACGACAGGTGATCCCAATCACCAGCATGAGCATGGTGGCAGTAGACATGAGGAGAAACAAAAACACACCACAAAGCACATTAAATGATTACAAATAAAATACGTCTTAGGACGCAACACCCCCAACATTAAATTTTTACAACCCACAGATTGTAAAATAAACTACTCCTAGAACACCCATAGGAGTGCAATTCAAACCTGACTTGGTTAACCAACCCACTTAAGTCTCCACATCTGCAGTTTTAGAAAGTGCATCCACCACCACATTGTCTTTCACGGATGTGTTGGAGGTTAAGGTTATACTCCTGGATAATTAAGGCCCAGCGCATCAAACACTGAAAAATCAGTGGGTTATGGTCAGTGTACACGTCAATAGGTATGGCACTACTTCCCAAATAAACCTCGAAATGCTGAAGAGCTAGAAGCAAAGCAAGGGCCTCTTTTTCAATTGTACTATAGCGTTGCTGGCATTTCGAGAACTTTTCAGAGAAGTAGCAGATAGGGTGGTCAATTCCATGGGAGTCCTCCTGCAGCAGAACCACTGGCATCCACTTGGAGTTTGAAAGGCAGATCAATGTTAGGGGCAGACAACACTGGAGCATAACAAAGAAGATCTTTTGCGGCCTTAAAAGCATGATCACACTCAGGGTTCCACTTAAAACTCTTTGTAGTACTGAGAAGGTCTGTGAGGGGTGACACAACAGTGGAGGAATTACAACAAAATCCCTGATAGTACCCACTCATACCCAAGAACCGGCGTAACTCACGCTTGTTACGGGGTGTAGGAAACTCAAGTATGGCAGCAACCTTGGCCTCAACTGGCGTGACACAACCCTGGCCAACTTGTTTCCCCAGATAGGTTACCACAGCTTTTCCTATCTCACATTTGGCAAGATTCAAGGTTAAGGAGGCAGCCACCAGACGACTGAATACTAACTTCAAAGTTTTGACGTGATCTTCCCAAGTTTTTGAATAGATGACCAAGCCATCTAAGTACGCATCGCAATTTGGCACTCCTGTCAAAACCACCTGCATAAGGCGCTGGAAGGTGGCAGGAGCGTTTCTCATACCGAAAGCTAACACCTCATATTGCAGGAAGTGTTCAGGGGTGACAAATGCAGAGATCTCAGATGCCCTTGAAGTTAGGGGGACTTGCCAATAACCCTTAAACAGGTATAGTTTAGTGACAAACCTAGCAGAGCCTACCCTGTCAACACAGTCTTCCAGTCTAGGCAGAGGGAAAGAGACAGGTTTCGTTAAGGAATTAACCTTACGATAGTCTGTACAGAAACGATAAGAGCCGTCAGATTTGGGCACTAACAAACAGGGCGAACTCCATGGACTTTGACTGTGCACTGCTATTCTATGCTGCAGCATGTACTACCTCAGATCTCATTACATCACGCTTTTTAGGGTTTACTCTATAAGGATGTTGCTTAACTGGAAGAGATTCACACACAATATCAACAGGTTCATCCTCTGGAATCACACCAGCAGTAGCAACAGCCACAGATGGAACAAGGGAAGAAACACATTTCTCACCACGCACAATAAACTGCTTCAACATATTTATATGGCATACACGGGTCTTTCGCCTGCGATCAGGAGTGTGAATGACATAATTGGTGTCACTGAGCTTCTCTTTGACTTCATAAGGACCCGAGAATTTAGCTTGGAACACAGAACCCGGATCAGGCAAGAGAACAAGAACACTATCACCTGGGTCTTCATTTTTGACTGGGCTATAACCAAGTGTTCTCGAGCAAGTTCGCAGGCCTTATGCAATCGCTCACGAACAGTGCTGACATAGTCAAGTACAGTCACAGGAGATGAAGCTTTAGCTAATAATTGCTCACTTAGCAACTTCAAAGGACCAGGCACAGTGTGCCCAAAAACAAGGTCAGCGGGGCTAAACCCAATACTCATTTGCTCTGCTTCACGGACAGCAAACAGAAGGTATGGAAGACCCTCAGCCCAATCCTTCCCACTGGCTAAGCAATAAGAGCGCAACATGGATTTAAAGGTTTGATGAAATCTTTCAAGTGCGCCCTGCGACTCAGGGTGGTACGCACTTGAGAGCTGATGTTTAATCCCTAATTCAGCAAGGGTCTGAGTGAATACCTTTGATGTAAAATTAGACCCTTGATCAGTTTGCACAACACGAGGCAAACCAAAGGTAGTGCAGAACTTCACCAACTCTTTAATTACCACTTGAGCTCTAATCGAATGTAAAGGTATCGCTTCTGGGAAACGTGTCGCGGTACACATGATGGTCAAAATGACATGGATTTTGGTACAGGACCAACACAATCGACAAGGAGTCGCTCAAAAGGTTCTCTCATAACCGGTATCGGCTGCAAAGGGGCAACTGGTATATTTATATTGGGCTTCCCAGCCAATTGGCATACAGGACACGATCTACAAAACTTAGACACATCTGATTTTAATCCAGGCCAATAAAAGTACCGGGAAACTCGACGAAAGGTTTTTGTGATACCCAAATGCCCTGATAGCACATGTTCATGACCCAGTTTTAACACCTGCTCTCGATAATCAGCTGGCACTACAATTTGGTTTGATTCATGTGAATCCTTGTGAGTTTCATGCCTCCACTTACGCATGAGCACTGTATCTTCAAAGAAATAAGCTACCTTAGCATTAGACACTTGGCTCACGGGGACAGCAGCTTCAATGCATTTCACTAATGAAAGGTCTAACTTCTGTGCAACAGCCAATTGTTCCCTACCAACTTTTAAAGGAACTGTAACTGCGTTCTCGGAAATAGGGCAAACTTCTGCCTCTACTACCTTCTTATCCTCCACAAGTTCATCATGCGACACCAAAAACGATTCAGAGAGATCCACCATGTCTCTGAATTTAGCCGACTGGGCACGTGTCACAGCGCACGCAAGGAAAGCTGCAGGAAATTGACGGGCTAGGTCAGGTTGATCACACAATTTAGGGGTATGGACCACAATTGGTCGGGGAAAAACTTCGCCGCCAGCTAAGTCATTTCCTAGAATCACACCCACTCCCTCGACAGGTAACTGAGAACGTACACCAAGTTTTACAGTACCGGTTACAAGGTCTGATTTCAAGTAGACATTATGAAGAGGAACATTTATACACTGCATTCCAATTCCACTTATAAGCACGTCTGTACCAGAATAAGTCTTGGTAGACCGGGGCAATAATTCTTCTAAGATAAACGACTCAACTGACCCAGTGTCTCGCAAAATGGTGACAGGTTTACACTCAGAGTCAACTGAGACAGACACTGAACCAGTCAGTAAGAAAGGTTGATAGGACAGACCGTTCATATGGCTTTTCTCACATACGGGGTGTACGAGTGCAACACTTAGATTTGGAAGCAGAGTTCTTTTGCTTCCACGCCTTACAGTCAGAAATTAAATGACTGCTGTCGAGACAGTAAAAACAAACTCGTTTATCATTTGAAGCATTCCTACGGTGCGCACTTGATTGAGTCTCACCTTTGCCAATGCATGAGAAAACACGTGTTGCTTCCCTATCAGATACTTCGTACGTGGATGGGGGCACATTAACACGACGTGCAGGGGAAAACGCAGTCCGATGGGTCAACACAAACTCATCGGCAAAAACCACTGCATCGAAAAGGTTTGCAACTTTCTGCTCATTTAAATGGACAACAACATTCTCTGGAATAGAACGTTTGAAGTCCTCCAGCAAGAGCAGCTCTTGAAGCTGATCAAGAGTCATGATCCCACTGGAAAGACACCATTTCTCGAAAAGGTTTTTCTTCTCCCTTGCAAACTCAAACATCTGTTTGGCTGTTTTCAAATGTGACCTAAATTTTTGACGGTATGCCTCAGGCACTAACTCGAACGCTCGTAGAACGGCAGATTTCACTATATCATAATCAAGGGACTGATCTATTGGTAAAGCAGAGGAAACCTCTTGCGCTTTACCAGAAAGACTGCACTGCAATAGCAGAGCCCACACATCTTTCGGCCACCGCAATTTTGTAGCAATCCGTTCAAAAGCAACAAAATACGAATCCACTTCCGCTTCTCTAAACGGTGGCACAAGTTTAAGATACCTGCCAACATCAAAATCTGTCTCAGAAGTCGCATTATCCGTAACTTGAGGTACAAAAACAGCAGGTGAAGCGACGGGCGATACAGCAGAAGGGAGTCTAGAGCGAGGCATAGGAATCGGTTTTTGATTCAACTCCTGAGCACGCAAATCTAATTGACGCATCTTAATGTCCCTTTCTGCTTGTGCCTCTATAGTACGAAGCCTGATCTTTTGCTCTTCACAATCCTGCCTTTTATCTCAAGATCTAACTCCTTCAACTTGACAGCTAACATAGCTTCACTCCGAGACTCAGCTGCCAGCTGAGGAAAAACCTCACCTGACACAGCATCTGCGGTGTTCCCAGGTTGTTCCTCAGTACTGACAGCAGAGTAATCTGGTAAAACTCCATCATCAACCAACTTTCCCCGCATGTAATCTTTAATTACTTTTTTGTACCCTGCCTTGGAACCTCAACATTAAAGAAGTCTGCAATCAACAGCAAATCTGCCCTTCTGCAGCCCTCAAAAACTTCTATGGTAGGAGAAAGAGTAAATGACAACAAATCAAATTCCATAATTCTCACTACCACAGGAGCCTTTCCTCACCAAAAAGAAAACAGCCAAACAGAAGGAAAAAAAAAAAAAAACGAGCAGATACTTACAATACAACGCGGTACACTTTCACATGAAAGGACGAGCCCCCACTTGTTACGTGCTAGCTTTATTTTTCTTTAAAGTCTAGGGGAACTATCATAGCAGTAACAAAGTTTTGGAGAGAGAGAGAGAGAGCACAGGTCCTTCTTATCTCTAGTCCCAGTAACACAAATCCCAAAACTAGTAAACTTAGAAAAAGTATTTATTGAATCAAAAGAAAAAGGATAAGAGGAAACAAACTTCAGGAGGGGGCAAAGGCCAACAAAACAAACAAAAAGGTTTCTAACTCAGGTTTAACCATAACTTACCTAAACATTGAAACAAAGAGTAAATAAATAACAAATAAAAATTGTCCTTTCTCCCTAACTACCCATAACCAGGAGAAAAGCAGATTCAAACAAAAATGGCACCCACCTCCCTACAGGTTTCCTTAAAAGAAAACCTTAAGTTCTAAACAAAATCATAAATCTCCAACTATATCTACAATTGCCCCAATAGTTAACAGATTTCCACAACATTAGATGATTCTATCTGGAACAAGGAGAAAATAAATCTATGTAGCAAGTTGGCATCTGCAACCCTCTCTCTCCCGTTGTTGTGAGATGGTGTTGGCTTTATATATATATAATTTTTTTTTTTTTTTTTGCCTCGCTGATGTGTTACATTTGACTGGCTACCTCTTGCCTGTTGGTGTCGCTGTTGGACAGTGTTTTCTCTACTTCCTGTTGGCCTTCTGTAGCTAATCATAGCTCCGTGTAGATGTTTTTATTTTATATTTTTTCTCTATAATCTTTCTTACTATCACTGTCTGTTTGTTTTTTAAGTTGTAAAATATAACTTAATTCACACCATATTTCTGATATTATCGATCAATCTTATCAGATTAACTTTGATCGTTCACTCTTCCGTGACTGCAGTACACCTGCAAAGCGTTAGCACTCGTTAGCTTGTCATTAGCGTTTTCTTTTCTCCTCTCCTCTCCTCTCCTCTCCTCTCCTCTCTCATGCTGCAGTTTTTCACAAGTTCATCAAACAACCGCAGTAAGAATATTTCATCAAGCACGGTGAGTAATGGCTTCTCCTACTATCGTTATTTGCACCTCTTGCCACATGTACAGTTTATCTATCTCTGTCGGTGATGAGGGATTCACATGTGATAAATGCAGGGAAATAGTTAGGCTAACAGAGAAGATTTCAGAATTAGAGACACGCATCCAAACTTTAATTGAGGACAGTAAGAATGTTAGGGCTCTAGATACGGCTTTGGATGCGTCTAGCTCAGGGATTCCTGTACATTGTCCGGTTCCAGCAACAGAGCCCCTGCAGCAGAGCAACTGGGTTACGGTGAGGCAGCGTAGTCATGGGTCAAAACACCGCTCTTCTGTTCCGATCAAAACATTAAACAGGTTCTCCCCACTCAGTGATGCACCCACTGAGAAACCTGATGAAAGTGCTCTAGTTATTGGTGATTCTATTGTACGGAACGTGAATATAGAGACACCAGCCACCATAGTCAAATGTTTACCGGGAGCCAGAACGCCTGACATCTTGGCAAATTTAAAAGTGCTGGCTAATGCTAAACGTAAATACAGTAAGATTGTTATTCATGCCGGCGCTAATGATGTTCGACTTCGCCAGTCGGAGATCACTAAAAATAACTTTAAAGAGGTGTGTGAACTTGCAAGCACTATGTCAGACACTGTAATATGCTCTGGTCCCCTCCCTGCTTACCGTGGTGACGAGATGCATAGCAGATTGTCATCACTCAATGGCTGGATGTCTAAGTGGTGCCCACAGAATAACATAGGTTTCATAGACAATTGGACGAGCTTTTGGGGCAGACCTGACCTGTTTAAAAAGATGGTCTTCATCCCTCCTGGGGTGGCGCCACTCTTCTGTCTAGAAATATGGCACATAGTCTTAGTGTTTATACTTGACTAACTGGGGCCCAGGTCAGGAAGCAGACAGACTGGCTAAACCGACCATCTGCTAGCTGCCTCCCGTCACAGAGGTCAGTTAATTCTCAGCACATAGAGACTCTTTCACCTAGATATCACACTATAGAGACTGTGTCTGTTCCCCGAACTAGAAAATACAAAAAACGTCCAAACCAAGTTAAGGTTAACAATTTAATTGAGGTTCAACAAATAAAAAACAAATGCAATATGGATAAACAAATGATAAAGGTTGGCTTATTGAATATCAGATCCATTTCTATGAAAACACTCTTTGTAAATAATATGATAACTGATCATAATATAGATGTGCTCTGTTTGACAGAAACTTGGCTAAAACCTGATGATTACATTATTTTAAATGAGTCCACCCCCCAAGATTACTGTTATAAACATGAGCCGCGTCTAAAAGGCAAAGGGGGAGGAGTTGCTTCAATTTATAACAACGTTTTAAGGATTTCCCAGAGGGCAGGCTTCAAGTATAACTCGTTTGAAGTAATGGTGCTTCATATAACATTATCCAGAGAAACCAATGTTAATGATAAATCCCCTGTTATGTTTGTACTGGCTACTGTATACAGGCCACCAGGGCACCATACAGACTTTATTAAAGAGTTTGGTGATTTTACATCCGAGTTAGTTCTGGCTGCAGATAAAGTTTTAATAGTTGGTGATTTTAATATCCATGTCGATAATGAAAAAGATGCATTGGGATCAGCATTTATAGACATTCTGAACTCTATTGGTGTTAGACAACATGTTTCAGGACCTACTCATTGCCGAAATCATACTCTAGATTTAATACTGTCACATGGAATTGATGTTGATAGTGTTGAAATTATTCAGCCAAGTGATGATATCTCAGCTCATTAATTAGTTCTGTGTAAACTTCATATAGCCAAAATTGTAAATTCTACTTCTTGTTACAAGTATCGAAGAACCATCACTTCTACCACAAAAGACTGCTTTTTAAGTTATCTTCCTGATGTATCCAAATTCCTTAGCATATCCAAAACCTCAGAACAACTTGATGATGTAACAGAAACTATGGACTCTCTCTTTTCTAGTACTTTAAATACAGTTGCTCCTTTACGCTTAAGGAAGGTTAAGGAAAACAGTTTGACACCATGGTATAATGAGCATACTCGCACCCTAAAGAGAGCAGCACGAAAAATGGAGCGCAGCTGGAGGAAAACAAAACTAGAGGTATTTTGTATTGCTTGGCGGGAAAGTAGCATATCCTATAGAAAAGCATTAAAAACTGCTAGATCTGATTACTTTTCTTCTCTTTTAGAAGAAAACAAACATAACCCCAGGTATTTATTCAATACAGTGGCTAAATTAACGAAAAATAAAGCCTCAACAAGTGTTGACATTTCCCAACACCACAACAGTAATGACTTTATGAACTACTTTACTTCTAAAATCGATACTATTAGAGATAAAATTGCAACCATTCAGCCGTCAGCTACAGTATCACATCAGACAGTGCACTATAGACCCCTTGAGGAACAGTTCCACTCATTCTCTACTATAGGAGAGGAAGAATTGTATAAACATTTGTAAATCATCTAAACCAACAACATGTATGTTAGACCCTATGTTAGACCCTATACCATCTATGTCCCCAAAACCTTCAAACTGGCTGATATTAAGCCTCTCATCAAAAAACCACAACTTGACCCCAGAGAACTTGTTAATTATAGACCAATCTCGAATCTCCCTTTTCTGTCCAAGATACTAGAAAAGGCGGTATCCTCACAATTATATTCCTTCTTAGAGAAAAATGGTATATGTGAGGATTTCCAGTCAGGACGTAGACCGTATTATAGTACTGAGACTGCTCTCCTTAGAGTTACAAATGATCTGCTCTTATCATCTGATCGTGGGTGTATCTCTCTGTTAGTTTTATTGGATCTTAGTGCTGCGTTTGACACAATTGACCACAACATTCTTTTGCATAGACTTGATCACTTTGTTGGCATCCGTGGAAGTGCATTAGCATGGTTTAAATCGTACTTATATGACCTCCATCAGTTCGTAGCATTGAATGAAGATGTATCATATCGATCACAAGTGCAGTATGGAGTACCTCAAGGCTCAGGAAAACAAAACTAGAGGTATTTTGTATTGCTTGGCGGGAAAGTAGCATATCCTATAGAAAAGCATTAAAAACTGCTAGATCTGATTACTTTTCTTCTCTTTTAGAAGAAAACAAACATAACCCCAGGTATTTATTCAATACAGTGGCTAAATTAACGAAAAATAAAGCCTCAACAAGTGTTGACATTTCCCAACACCACAACAGTAATGACTTTATGAACTACTTTACTTCTAAAATCGATACTATTAGAGATAAAATTGCAACCATTCAGCCGTCAGCTACAGTATCACATCAGACAGTGCACTATAGACCCCTTGAGGAACAGTTCCACTCATTCTCTACTATAGGAGAGGAAGAATTGTATAAACATTTGTAAATCATCTAAACCAACAACATGTATGTTAGACCCTATACCATCTAAGCTCCTAAAAGAGGTGCTTCCAGAAGTCATAGGTCCTCTTCTGACTATTATTAATTCCTCATTGTCATTAGGATATGTCCCCAAAACCTTCAAACTGGCTGATATTAAGCCTCTCATCAAAAAACCACAACTTGACCCCAGAGAACTTGTTAATTATAGACCAATCTCGAATCTCCCTTTTCTGTCCAAGATACTAGAAAAGGCGGTATCCTCACAATTATATTCCTTCTTAGAGAAAAATGGTATATGTGAGGATTTCCAGTCAGGACGTAGACCGTATTATAGTACTGAGACTGCTCTCCTTAGAGTTACAAATGATCTGCTCTTATCATCTGATCGTGGGTGTATCTCTCTGTTAGTTTTATTGGATCTTAGTGCTGCGTTTGACACAATTGACCACAACATTCTTTTGCATAGACTTGATCACTTTGTTGGCATCCGTGGAAGTGCATTAGCATGGTTTAAATCGTACTTATATGACCTCCATCAGTTCGTAGCATTGAATGAAGATGTATCATATCGATCACAAGTGCAGTATGGAGTACCTCAAGGCTCAGTACTAGGGCCGCTACTCTTCACGCTTTATATGTTACCCTTGGGAGATATCATCAGGAAACATGGAGTTAGCTTTCACTGTTATGCTGATGATACTCAGCTCTATATTTCCTCGCAGCCCGGTGAAATACACCAATTTGAAAAACGAATGGAATGCATAGTCGATATAAAAAATTGGATGACGAGTAATTTCTTGCTGCTAAATTCAGAAAAAACAGAGGTGTTAATCATAGGGCCTAAAAACTCTGCTTGTAATAACCTAGAACACTGTCTAAGACTTGATGGTTGCTCTGTCAATTCTTAGTCATCAGTTAGGAACCTAGGTGTGCTACTTGATCGCAATCTTTCCTTAGAAAGCCACGTTTCTAGCATTTGTAAAACTGCATTTTTCCATCTCAAAAATATATCTAAATTACGGCCTATGCTCTCAATGTCAAATGCAGAAATGTTAATCCATGCATTTATGACTTCAAGGTTAGACTATTGTAATGCTTTATTGGGTGGTTGTTCTGCACGCTTGGTAAACAAACTACAGCTAGTCCAAAATGCAGCAGCAAGAGTTCTTACTAGAACCAGGAAGTATGACCATATTAGCCCGGTCCTGTCCACACTGCACTGGCTCCCTATCAAACATCGTATAGATTTTAAAATATTGCTTATTACTTATAAAGCCCTGAATTGTTTAGCACCTCAGTATTTGAATGAGCTCCTTTTACATTATACTCCTCTACGTCCGCTACGTTCTCAAAACTCAGGCAATTTGATAATACCTAGAATATCAAAATCAACTGACAGACACACTCTTGCAGTTTAAATCTAAATTAAAGACCCATCTCTTTAACCTGGCATACACATAACATACTAATATGCTTTTAATATCCAAATCCGTTAAAGGATTTTTAGGCTGCATTAATTAGGTAAACCGGAACCAGAAACACTTCACATAACACCGTACTTTCTACATCATTAGAAGAATGGCATCTACGCTAATATTTGTCTGTTTCTCTCTTGTTCCGAGGTCACCGTGGCCACCAGATCCAGTCTTTTTCCAGATCAGAGGGTCACTGCAGTCGCCTGGATCCAGTACGTATCCAGACCAGATGGTGGATCAGCACCTAGAAAGGACCTCTACTGCCCTGAAAGACAGCGGAGACCAGGACAACTGAAGCCCCAGATACAGATCCCCTGTAAAGACCTTGTCTCAGAGGACCACCAGGACAAGACCACAGGAAACAGATGATTCTTCTGCACAATTTGACTTTGCTGCAGCCTGGAATTGAACTACTGGTTTCGTCTGGTCAGAGGAGAACTGGCCCCCCAACTGAGCCTGGTTTCTCCCAAGGTTTTTTTCTCCATTCTGTCACCGATGGAGTTTCGGTTCCTTGCCGCTGTCGCCTCTGGCTTGCTTAGTTGGGGTCACTTCATCTACAGCAATATCATTGACTTGATTGCAAATAAATGCACAGACACTATTTAAACTGAACAGAGATGACATCATTGAATTCATTGATGAACTGCCTTTAACTATCATTTTGCATTATTGAGACACTGTTTTCCAAATGAATGTTGTTCAGTGCTTTGACGCAATGTATTTTGTTTAAAGTACTATATAAATAAAGGTGATTGATTGATATGCTGACATTCTCCCAACTGCAGCCAATCAATGGAGCTGAGGTTAATGGGCAGCAAATCAATGACAGGTGATCCCAATCACCAGCATGAGCATGGTGGCAGTAGACATGAGGAGAAACAAAAACACACCACAAAGCACATTAAATGATTACAAATAAAATATGTCTTAGGACGCAACACGAATGTATCAGACACTCCTATCTTCCTTCTCTGTTAATGTCTTCTCTGCTAAAATTACATAATACCATAACAAAATTAACAATTCATCTAACTCTTGCATGCTTTTTAAAACATTTTCCTCACTTCTTTGTCCTCCTCCTCCTGCTTCATCTCTAATAGATGATGACTTTGCCATGTTTTTTTTCATTAATAAAATTAAAAACATCAGTGCACAATTTTCCACACCACAATCAGTCAAGCTCATATCATCAGCAAACATACACTCATTTACATCCTTCTCTTCACTCTCTGAGGCAGAAGTCTCCAAACTCATCCTTTCTAATCACCCTACTACTTGCCCTCTTGATCCTATTCCATCTCATCTCCTTCAAGCCATTTCTCCGTCAGTTGTACCTGCACTCACTCACATCATGAACACTTCCCTCCACACTGGTGTTTTTCCCTCATCATTTAGACAGGCTCGTATAACTCTACTTAAGAAACCCATCCTCAACCCATCTCTTTTAGAGAACTACAGACCAGTTTCCCTTCTTCCTTTTGTTGCAAAAACACTTGGACCACTTCTTTTCTCTGTCTACATGGCATCATTAGGTTCTGTCATTCAGAAACATGGCTTTTCATACCACTGCTATGCTGATGACACTCAACTCTACCTCTCATTCCATCCTGATGATCCGACGGTAGCTATTCGCATCTCAGCTTGTCTAACAGACATTTCTTGCTGGATGAAGGACCTTGACCTTCAACTCAACCTTGCCAAGACAGAACTGCTTGTGATTCCAGCAAACACATCGTTCCATCACAATTTCACCATTGAGTTAGGCACATCAACCATAACTCCTTCAAAAACAGCTAGAAGCCTTGGAGTTATGATTGATGATCAGCTGACTTTCTCAGACCACATTGCTAAAACTGTCCGATCCTGCAGATTTGCTTTATTCAACATCAAGAAGATCAAGCCCTTTCTTTCAGAACATGCTGCACAACTCCTTGTTCAAGCTCTTGTTCTGTCCAGGCTGGACTATTGCAATCCCCTCTCTGCAGGTCTTCCAGCCAATTCTATCAAACCTTTACAATTAATTCAGAACGCGGCAGCAAGATTAATTTTTAATGATCCAATAAGAATACACATCATACCTCCGTTTATAAGTTTGCACTGGCTTCCAATAGCTGCTCGCAGAAAATTCAAGGCATTGATGTTTGACTACAAAACCACCACTGACTCTGCACCCATTTACCTAAATTTGTTACTTCAGACTTATGTGCCTCTAGAAGCTTGCGTTCTGCACACACACACACACACACACATAAGATCTCTAACACTAGCTTGCTCTATTCTTTTACTATTACATCTGTCTTCTTTTTATTTGTTATATTATTTAAAATCCCATGCTACGTGTACTGTGTTAAGCTAACTGAGACTTGTTATAGCACTTATATATCATTGCTTTTTTGGTTGTTTTTGATTCCTTTCATTGTTCTCATTTGTTAGTCGCTTTGGATAAAAGCATCTGCTAAATGAATAAATGTAAATGTAGATTAAAATAAATATGTGCCTGCGATCAAGATTAAGTGACAACTTGTGTGGTATTTCTGCAAATTTATGTGGCATTATTGCAAAAGCGGGCACTTCAAAATACCTCAAATAACACAAACTAACTAATCTTTGAGAAAAAAATGTTTTTAATGTATATTATAATGTTTCAATATATATATATACAAAATATATATCAGAAAAGTTGTGAGAGGAGCAGCTAACCACTTCCAGAAAATTGATATTGGTGGTCAATGTGACCCCGAAAATTGAAAGAGTAATTGTAAAAAAATAAAAATAAATTAATCATACAAATAATATATATATATATATATATATATATATATATATATATATATATATATATATATATATATATATATATATATTTTTTTTTTTTTTTTTTTTTTTTTTTTTTTAATTTGTATGGATATTGATCTAGGTGTTGGGGTAGAATTCTGCCATCTGTTGGTTAGAGAAAAAACTTGTAGAAATTAAAATTTTTGGAAAAAAAAAGAAAAGAAAAAAGTGTAATGACCCTATATATCCAGCAGAGGTCCTTCAGAGTATCTATGAGCACCATGCCCTAAAGATACTCAAAATATTCAGGGGTAAAATAATGATGTTTCAAAAATGAGGGTAGTTTTTGGATCAATTGTTCCTATTGTAATGACAGATTCCTTGAGTCATAATGAGATCAACGATACCAATGAAGCCACAGTCAATCAAACTTTTCAGACTCCTCCTAGACTGCTGGTCCAATTTCACCAAACTCGATTCAGATCATCTTCAGGCCATGGATTTCTTGCTGATATACCAAACTGTTATTGTTTAACTAACACATTAAACTGCATTATTTAATCTTAGAAACATTGCCAAGCTATGAAACATGTTGTCTGTTTCTGATGCAGAAAAGCTAGTTCATGCATTCATGACCTCTAGACTGGACTATTTTAACATACTTCTGGCTCTTCTTTTCACATTTGGCTCCCAAACTCTGGAATAGCCTTCCTGATAATGTTTGGGGTTCAGACACACTCTCTCTGTTTAAATCTAGATTAAAAACGCATCTCATCAATTTTACTTTGTCGGATCAGCAGCTATGCTAATGATGTCTCTATTTGTTTGTCTTTTTCTCTAGGATTTACATCCCGTGGTAACTGGGATTCACACAAGCTCCAGTCTGGATCCAGAACACCTGAGATGAGATGATGCTGACCCCTCAGAGGATCTCAGATGATGCTAACCCTGAATCAACAAACATAACTAACAAATATTGCTACAAGTGTTAAAGCTTATAATAATTGCTGTTAATAATGTTCATCGTCTGGCTGACTACGTCTTGTATAAATTTTTCTGAAAAATCCTGTCATATGCGCACAAAGTGAGTCACCACTTATAAGCTACTACTAAATATTGTAGAAACGTAATTTTCTGTAAAGTTGCTTTGTAATGATTTGTATCGAAAAAAAGCGCTGTACAAATAAACTTGAATTGAATTGAATTTAATTGAATTAACACATCATGATGACACAATGTCAAATAGATTTTATCTCTGCAATGCTTTCTTATATTAACACCAAACCTTTGACCAAACTTTAGACCCATCTCAATATCACACAACTGTGTTTAGTACAATTACTAAACATAGTTCAATTAAATTCAAGTTTATTTGTATAGCGCTCTTTCGATACCAATCATTACAAAGCAACTTCTCCGAAAAATTTAGTTTCAACAATATTTAGTAGTAGCTTATCTAGTAGCTTACCTCTTCAGTAGTAGCTTAAATCTAGTGTATGATTAAAACGATGAGTGGGCCCGGTGACATTTTGCTTGACTCCAAAAGAGTTTATAAGGTCAGTAAACACAAGTCCTACACAATAGATTTCTTTTGCATATCTGACAGTGTAACACTAAGCAGAAGTATTTTGAATGAGTTAAACCTGTATCCTGTTTTCTGGGTAACACTAAGAATATCACTATATACTGTTGCAACACCTCCGCCACGAACAGTCTGACGGGTTACATAGAGACTACTGAACAAGACAGAAAACAAGAGAGCATGAACACAACACAAGACAGTACACATACATATACACATACATACATCAGCATTAAGACAAACATGAGCTGCTCAGAGACGTCTTTAAGAGTCCAGAACATCACCTTTCCATTCATTCCTTTAGTGTTCTGTGAAGTTGCTTCACTGTGGTTTGTGTCTAGTGTTTTCTGAAGAGTGTTTCTGTAGTTAGTTTGACCGCACTGGTTTAACCCACACAGATCTGAGATCATCTCTGAACCCTGTTTGGACCGGTTTAAACCACACAGATCTGAGATAATCTCTAAACCCGGTTTTGGATGGATGATGCTGTGAATTCTCACATATTCAGATCACAGTTCCTCTTCTTTCTTTAGCTAGGTTTCTACAGAAGAACTTATCCTTGGTAAACATGTTTGCTGTAGTCCATTTACAAATTTACTGTTAGTTTAATTGGTGCAGTGTTTCTAAAGTGTTTATTTGAGTGATTTTATGTGAAGCAGGGTTCTTCATTCACACACCTGGCTGTGATGTTCAATTGAACTCAAAGACCATGATTAGCTGATTCAGATGTGGTTAATTAAGCTGCAGAAGGTGTCCCTCCAGGAGCAGGACTGAGGAGACTGATGTAGCTAAAGCACAGATCTACACATACGACCAGCGGATCCCAGACCTGTTCAGGAGTCTCCCCAACACTGCACACACTGAACGTCTCTACCACTGGAGTCTCTACTAACCAGCTGAAGACTGAATCAGGTGTGTTTGATTAGAGAGAGACACCATGGCCCTCACTGTTGCTGCTCTGATGGACCGATACAGAGGAGCAGAAGATGAACCCTAACATGACCCTCAGTCACTGTATGAAACAAGAGTTAGGTCTTACACTCCATGATGCTGTACAACGTATTACAGAGAGTCATCTTCAGATCTTCATGGACTCACTGATGACCCCTGGGTTATGAGTCGGACTCTCTAACACTTTTGGTGGAGATGTTGATGACCCTGCAGGCCTCACGTCTGATTCTTCAGAAGAAAGACAGTCAGTGCTGATTCTGAGAACACTGCTGTCTGTCAGACGAGATGCATGAATGAGGAACTTGAAAGATAAGAAGTCTGAGTATTTAGAGTACTGTATAGGGCAGAGTAGTGTATTTCATGACTGATTCTTTATTCCTCTGACCGACAACATTGAGAACAGAATTAGCTGCTGTAGATCTGTCAAACTGACCATCTGATGAAGACATGAGGATGAGAAACTTCTCATGATACTCAAGACTCTCTCAACCAGTCCCACGCTCCTCGAGGAATACACGATTTTAAGTTTCAGGAGAGAATCTGCTCACTGCTGTCTCCACACTTCCATCATCGAACATCTACAGCTCATTTATTCGATGTATTTCTGCAGATGATTATGATAATAGTGATTATGGGATCATCATATTCCATATAAAGTTTTACAGAGATGTTTTGCATCTAGTCCAGAGTCAAGAGCTACTTACAATCTTGAGATGGTTGACAGCCGTTCTACTTTCATAACTAAAATAGAGTATTAATTATAGCAGCTGTAGAGTTTCAGATCTGTGATCTCACTGTTGAGGTTTGGAAACACGCGAGTTAGATCGCAGTAGAGCAGAGATCATCTCTGAACCCAGTTTAGACATACTGTGAATTCTGAATCATTCTGATGACAGTTTCTCTTCTTTCTTTCAGTGAGCTTCTGTATGCCACTAAACTCCTTTCAGTTAACAATGGAATGATGATATGTAATCATCCAATCATGGGTTTGATCCCTGAGAACACACATGCTCATAAAATGTATATGCTCCATAAATCATAATTTTGCATGATCTCTGTGGGGGAGTTAAGGTGGGTTTCGGTGTGGTCATTCGAGCGAATAAGCCACCTTGTAAAATATGTACGAATTACTGTGAGATCGGTATAAAAAGTCATTACAGATGCAACACGATACTTTCATTATTTTTATGCCCGCTAGAGGAGGGGTACAGTAATAACTGGGCTATTTATTTAAATTGTTCTAGATTCCTGTCAGTTTAATTCTAATTTAATTCTAATTCCTTTTAATTTTGGGAAGTCGTGGCTTAGTGGTTAGAGAGTTTGACTCTTAATCCTTAGGTTGTGGGTTCTAGTCTCGGTCCGGCACGACTGAGGTGCCCCCGAGCAAGGCACTGCTGTGTGTGGTTCCACTTTGGATGAGTGCAAAGGACACATACTTGGCTGTATGTCATGTAATTTTATTAAATTTCTTGTAGGAGAAATTGATTTTAATAGATTAATTGTTTGTTTGCTTGTTCTATGAATGTATTTTATCTCTTTAATATTATTTACCCAAAACATGTTGGGCCCTATCATACACCCGGCACAATGCGATGCAAGGCGCAGCACAAGTGTGTTTGCTAGTTTCAGTCTGGCGCCATTAGCATTTTCTCGTTCAGCGCCACGGCGTTTAATTAGCTAATGCATTTGTGCTCATTTGTGCACCCATGATTAAGCTGGTCTAAAAAAAGAGGTGTGTTCAGGCGCATTGGTGGCACATTGCTATTTTAAGGAGCTGAAAAAAACAGCTCAAACCTGCTCTAATATCTGGCTTAATTTTTTTTATTTGTTATTTAAAGAGCGTATCACTGATCATAATCTAGATGTGCTCTGTATGACAGAAACATGGCTAAAACCTGATGATTACATTATTTTAAATAAGTCCTCCCCCCAAGATTATTGTTATAAACATGAGCCGCGTCTTAAAGGCAAAGGGGGAGGTGTTGCCTATATTTATAACAACGTTTTCAGGATTTCTCAGAGGGCAGGCTTCAAGTATAACTCGTTTGAAGTAATGGTGCTTCATATAACATTATCCAGAGAAACCAATGCTAATGATAAATCCCCTGTTATGTTTGAACTGGCTACTGTATACAGGCCACCAGGGCACCATACAGACTTTATTAAAGAGTTTGGTGATTTTACATCCGAGTTAGTTCTGGGTGCAGATAAAGTTTTAATAGTTGGTGATTTTAATATCCATGTTGATAATGAAAAAGATGCAAACATAACCCCAGATATTTATTCAATACAGTGGCTAAATTAACGAAAAATAAAGCCTCAACAAGTGATGACATTTCCCAACATCACAGCAGTAATGACTTTATGAACTACTTTACTTCTTAAATCGATACTATTAGAGATAAAATTGCAACCATTCAGCCGTCAGTTACAGTATCACATCAGACAGTGCACTATAGACCCCCTGAGGAACAGGCCCACTCATTCTCTACTATAGGAGAGGAAGAATTGAATAAACTTGTTAAACCATCTAAACCAACAACATGTATGTTAGACCCTATACCATCTAAGCTCCTAAAAGAGGTGCTTCCAGAAGTCATTGGTCCTCTTCTGACTATTATTAATTCCTCATTGTCAATAGGATTTGTTCCTAAAACCTTCAAACTGGCTGTTATTAAGCCTCTCATAAAAAAACACAACTTGACCCCAAATAACTAGTTAATTATAGACCAATATCAAATCTCCCTTTTCTGTCCAAGATACTAGAAAAGGTGGTATCCTCACAATTATATTCCTTCTTAGAGAAAAATGGTATCTGTGAGGATTTCCAGCCAGGATTTAGACCGTATCATAGGACTAAGACTGCTCTCCTTAGAGTTACAAATGATCTGCTCTTATCATCTGATCGTGGTTGTATCTCTCTATTAGTTTTATTGGATCTTAGTGTTGCCTTCGACACTATTGACCACAGCATTCTTTTATATAGACTTGAACACTTTGTTGGCATTAATGGAAGTGCATTAGCATGGTTTAACCCTCTGAGGTCTAAGGGTATTTTTGGGGCCTGGAGAAGTTTTGTCATTCCCTGACATTTTTGCTTTTTTCAGTTGCTTATAAACATCTAAATGGTTTAAGTCTAATATCACTGTAATCATCACAAACTAGGCCATAATAATATGTAGCCATAATATCATTGATCATTGTTCTCACAAAAAATATTTTCTCATAACATGAGATCTGCAGTTTAGTTTAAGGATGAATCATTGTGCACCTGCTGGACTCCTCAAGTCATTAGGTGTTTCCACTAGCATATTAATATGTCTATATTCATATAATTTTAGGTAATATAACATATGCGTAATAAATATGTAATTTCAGAGTTTATCTCCATTAATTAATTAATTAGCATAGAATATTTAATGCTGTTTTATAACAAAGTTCGGGGAGGAGCATTCACAGTTCATTAACCTGATTAGCACAAGTGGAGACCAATCAGTAATCAACTCATGACAAGGCATAAATAACAGCAGAACCTACCTCTGTTCATTGACAGTTTTCAGCATCCCTCCTCCACCCCATTTCTCCTCACTTATAGATCCATCTACTCTTACCACAACCGGGGGGAGTACTCTGGGTTCGGGCCACATCCCGAGCTCGGAGCCCTCCACCCGGACAGCACGCCAAATACGCATAAACTTACTGTATTAATATACGTAGATGTGAACTCGTGAAATGTAACTGTGTATATTAAACTGAAAACAAAGTTTAAAATCGTTGATTACTTAATTACTTTTCTCTCTCCGGGAAAAGAGTTTGGACACTGTAACGATAGAACTCCATAATCATCGGGAAGAAGGAGGCGGGAACTGGCACACAATCAAAACATTTTAATAATCAAAATAAATAGAAAACAGCGCACCAGCCCCTCACGGACGACTGGTGCGCGCAAATAAAAACCAAAACATCAAATAATGTCCCAGGCCTGGTCCTCTCTCGTCCATCACTATAGTCGCTCCAGTTTTAATATCACACAGATATTTATGGCAAGTTCATTTTTTATAATCATTTTCTAGCCTTGTCGTCAAATGACTACAGCCCCAGTGATGAATGCCAATGCATTGATGAAATTAATAGTTGGATGTGCCAGAACTTTCTTCAGTTAGACAAGGAAAAAACTGAAGTCATTGCATTTGGAAACAAAGATGAAGTTTTCAAGGTGAATGCATACCTTGACTCTAGGGGTCAAACAACTAAAAATCAAGTCAGGAATCTTGGTGTGATTCTGGAGACAGACCTTAGTTTCAGTAGTCATGTCAAAGCAGTAACTAAATCAGCATACTATCATTTAAAAAACATTGCAAAAATTAGATGTTTTGTTTCCAGCCAAGATTTGGAGAAACTTGTTCATGCCTTTATCACCAGCAGGATGGACTATTGTGATGGGCTCCTCACCGGCCTTCCCAAAAACACCATTAGACAGCTGCAGCTCATCCAGAACCAGAAGATCTGAGCATATCACACCAGTCCTCAGGTCCTTACACTGGCTTCCAGTTACATTTAGGATTGATTTTAAAGTACTTTTACTCGTATATAAGTCACTAAATGACCTAGGACCGAAATAAAATGCAGATATGTTCACTGAATATAAACCTAACAGAGCACTCAGATCACTAGGATCGAGTCAGTTAGAAATACCAAGGGTTCACACAAAACAAGGGGAGTCCTCCTTTTGTCACACCCGCAGTTGGAATCAGCTTCCAGAAGAGATCAGATGTGGTAAAACACTAGTCACATTTAAATCTAGACTCAAATCTGTTTAGCTGCATTTACTGAATTAGCACTACGCGATGACCGAACCAATTGCACTGTATTTTATGCAGAGATGTATAGTAACGAAGTAGAACTACTTCACTACTGTACTTAAGTACTAAAAGGCGGTATCTGTACTTTACTAGAGTATTATTTTTTTCTCCTACTTCCACTTTTACTTCGGTACATATTTTCGCTGAGTTTAATACTTTTACTCCGATATTTTTTTTTTATGTGCTGCATCGTTACTCGTTACAATTATAATAATGTTACGAATCATTCCATTACAAACCACTGCCAGAACTGTAGATGAGAGGTTTGATGACGCTGGCACATCATTGAGCGAATCAAGCGAGACTGCGCGTGCTGACTGAACTGCTGTGAAGAGAGAGATGAACACCGAGCCGAGCCAGATAATGACTCGTTCACGAGTCAAGAACCAGTTGCATAGGTTTTCGGATGACCAGTAACGTTAGTTCTTTCTGACAGTTCGATTCAATAAACCAGTTGAAGAAAACAGTTCACCGATTCTTTTGCGCTCGATGCATTGGCGTCATTGGCGTTGACTGCACATTGGCTCATAACATTAACACAGAATTAGTTCAGAATCAATCACCAAAAGAATCAGTTCGGTTCAGACGCTCTGTGTTTCGGTTTGCTTCACGCTAAATCACACATGCGCAGTATCATCAGCTCCTCGGTTCACGAATCGGACGCGTCTGACAGAAACGGTTCTTGACTCGTGAACGAGTCATTATCTGGCTCGGCTCGGTGTTCATCTTCAGTTCTCTCTTCACATCAGTTCAGTCAGTGTACTGTTTGAGTCAATGAATTACTCGGGGATATTGGTTTGTTTTAACTCAGAGGGAGTGTCAGAAACATTAAACAAGTTAACAGCTTAATTCATCTGTGGATTAATGCGCATTGGAGACGCGAACTGTTTAAAACGATTCAGTTCGATTCGGTGGACTGTTTCAAAAAGATCCTGTTACATCAAACGATTTGTTCGCGAACCAGATATCACAAAACTGCTTTGTTTTTAACTGTCTTACAACAGACACGGAAGAGAAGACAATGCTGAATAAAGTCGTAGTTTTTGCTCTTTTTGGACCAAAATGTATTTTCGATGCTTCAAAAAATTCTAAATGACCCTCTGATGTCTTACGTGTTTGAAACAACATGAGGGTAAGTTATTAATGACATCATTTTGCAAATTGGGCTAACTAACCCTAGTAACCATTTTTTGTTTACAAGAAGTTACAGTCAAAGGAATTGTGATTGTCCTTTAGGTTAATCATTTGAAATAGTAAAAACAATATGTTCAAACTTTTGACTACTTTCTTTAAAGGGGGGGTGAAATGCTAGTTCATGCATACTGAGTTTTTTTACACTGCTAAAGAGTTGGATTCCCATGCTAAACATGGACAAAGTTTCAAAAATTAAGTTGTACGTTTGAAGGAGTATTTTTGTTCCAAAAAAACCTCTTCCGGTTTGTCACAAGTTTCGGAAAGTTTTTTTCGAGTATGGCTCTGTGTGACGTTAGATGGAGCGGAATTTCCTTATATGGGTCCTAAGTGCGCGCTCTTCTACCGAGTAACTGAGTTACTTCTATCAAGTAAACAACATGCGATGTTGTCATCAAACTGCAGTTTCCACATGTACAGCTTAAAAAAAAAAAGACGACAAAGTGGAACTTAGTCATTTTCCAAAACCGCTAAGCAAATATATACAGTTTCAGTACATACCACATAGCATACCGCCTTTGCTAATGCTGCTCTTGTTAAATTTCAGCCTCTGGATCTGTGTCACAGCTTCCACATGCTCTCAACTCAAAAGCCTACTGGCGCTCGTGATTCTTTAGCTCCGCCCACACGTCACGCCTCTAGGCGCTCGTGTTTTTCCGGGAAAAATTGGTACAGACTATCTTTCTCTTATAAATATAATAAAAATAAAGACTTTTTGGAGTTATGAAGGATGCAGTACTACTCTATAGGTACTCAAGATTAACAGGATATTGAGTGAAAACGAGCATTTCACCCCCCTTTTAATAGCTACATAACACAATACTTCTACTTTTATTTTCAGTACTTGAGTAGTACATTTTAAAATAGACTACTTGCAATACTTAAGTACAAAAAATGTTGAATACTTTAGTACTTCTACTTAAGTGTGGTGCTTAAAGAGCACTTCTACTTCTACTCAAGTCACTTTTTTGATAGAGCACTTGTACTTTTACTCAAGTATGGTTCTCTAGTACTTTATACATCTCTGATTTTACGTATTCACTGTATTTTATGTAAAACCATTTCCCATTTCAAACTGTTTTAAATTTATTTTAAATCAGTCCGTTTTTTTTTTTATTTTTCCAAAGTATTGCTTGTTTTTATTTTTGTATTATTTTTTCGTGACTATTTTACTTTTTTAATGTTAAGAACTTTGAATTACCATTGTGTACGAAATGTGCTATATAAATAAACTTGCCTTGCCTTGCCTATAAATCCTGGTATGTATGGAAAATTGCGTATGCATATTTCTATGGCCATTTTGTACACAACATTTATAAACGAGGGCACTGGTCACTATGTCCAGTATCAGCAGTACAGTATATATGACACAACTAATAATAAACTGATCATGTTCAGATGAACTCTTTCTCAGATTAATTCACTAACTGTCTTGAAGAGAAAACACAGATGTCTTTACCTGTGAGAAGTGAAGAGAGAAAGATCAGTCCCAGGAAACACAAGTGACACTTATCAGCCATATTCTCTTTCTGTCAGTCTTCCTCTTCATTATATGATCTCAACTCTTTCTTTAAATACTCTCAGCTCCTCCTGTGTTTGTTCACTTCCTCTGATCTACAGACCGAGTGTTTAAATGCTGCTTTATAGTGAGATGAAGACATTTGCATAAGTTTTCTAAATGTTCTAAAAGCCAGATGTGTTTTGAAGGCCTCGTGGTCACATGACTGTAACTGTATGGAGGATGAGTGATGTGTATGTTGTATATGAAGATTATTAAACCGCACACCCGGGCTCAGCGCCACCCGGTGGCCATAAGAGAACAGCGAACACTGGAAAATTTGCTTATAAAACTGTCAATATTTGTGCCAAATTTCCTGCTGCCAACAGGTGGTGCTATGATTATAACTGAATATTGTCATGTAGATGTCTTCAGCCCAGGACCCTTACCAAATGTGAAGTTTGAGGCAGATCAGACATTGCATGTTTAAGATATTTTAAAACTAGTAATTTCCTGTTGCCAGCAGGTGGCGTATGATTATAACTGAAATAAGTCAAGTCACTTTTATTATCACATCACCACAGCACATGTGCCTTCATGAGTGAAATTCTTATGAGCTTGCTCCAGAAATTGCAGAAACATTTAACATATAACCATACAGACTTCAACAGGTGAAAATGTGCAATATGCACATACATATAGTCAGTACACACAGTGTACTATTAGACATACTTACAGTTAACACTACACCCCAGCCAGCAATGACATGTGGGGTCCAGATGAGGGCTTCATGGGTGGTAAATGTGGGCACCATTATGGGCTTGCACCCGGGATCCACATTGGGGCAAGTCGTGGAAGCCCAGACATACTAAAAATAGGACCTGTAAGGGTACTGCATGGGTCTTAATTGGGCAATTCATGTCAGACCAATTTGGGCCCCACCTGCCCAAATGGGTCTAAATTGGGTTTGCACCCAGGATCCAGTCGTGGATGCCCAGATGGGCTTTAAAAGGGATCTATAAGGGTGTTATGTGGGATCTTAACCGGGCAATTCATGACAAACCCACCTGCCTAAAGGGGTTTAAAGTGGGCTTGCACCAGGATTCAACCATGAATGCACCTATGGGCTTATAGTGGGCTCTGTAAGGATCTTTAAACCGATACCGAAATTAATAACAGAATGTAAATGTAAATGTAATTATAAGGGTAATTATAGAAACCCCCTTGACCTCATTAATTTTAAAAGCCTGGCTATGGCCATGATTACACACGTGTGTACTGATTTTCATGCATCTATGTAAAATGTAGCTCGAGGTGCACTCCATTGAAATTTTACAAGTGGTGCTATCAAGTCATTTTGTCATACACACATTCAAATGTGAAGAAGAAGGCCCTAATAAGAATAGAAGCCTGAATGTATAGAATAAAGCAATACTCTAATGGAATTAGTGGGCTAAAGTCGACTTTCTTCTAAATAACACACATTTCATGAACCTTTTCAGTGAGTTTAAAATATTCGGCGCCCAGGGGTGCTTCAATAAAATATGAAACCCTGCCCCCTGGTATTTTAGAACGTTCCCCTTACTGTTTCCATGGCGACGCATCAGGCTGTCACATGACACACCATGTCTACAACACAGGGCTAGGCAAGGCAAGACAAGGCAAGAGTTGACGGAAATGTAACGCTCAGACATCAAACAAGGACTCCGTAACAAGGACAGAAACAACCCAGGTATTTAAAGACAGGTGCAAACGATGTAAGCGGAAACAGCTAAAAACAATGAACAGTGACGATAAGGGGAGGTGAGACCTCTAGTGGACACCCAGGGATACAGAGACCAGACACTGTGACATTACCCCCCCTCTAAGGAGCAGCTACCAGATGCTCCTCAGACACACCAAACAAACCAAAAAGACCAGGAGGGAGGAGGACCGGAGGAGGGATGGAGGGCCAGACAAACTGAGGGGAACAGACAGAAACATAACAGAACTCAAGTACACAAAACAGAAGTCCATAAGGAACACCATGTGGCGCCCACCAGGGCGGAGCAGAAGACCACCACAGCCTTGTGGTCAAGGCCAGAGCCCTCCAGGGCGGAGCGGATGACCACCACGGCCTTGTGGTCAAAGCCAGAGCCCTCCAGGGTGGAGCGGAAGACCACCACGTCCAGGTGGTCGCCGCCAGAGTCCCCCAGGGCGGAGCGGACGACCACCACGGCCTTGTGATCAAGACCAGAGCCCTCCAGGGTGGAGCGGAAGACCACCACGTCCAGGTGGTCGCCGCCAGAGTCCCCCAGGGCGGAGCGGACGACCACCACGGCCTTGTGATCAAGACCAGAGTCCCCCAGGGCGGAGCGGACGACCACCACATCCTTGGGCTCGATGTCGGAGTCCCCCAGGGCGGAGCCGATGACCAATACGCCCCCGTGGTTGAGGCCGGAGTCCCCCAGGACGGAGCAGCAGACCACCCAGTGACTTGACTTGGCTCTGGAGGGTCATCGAACACCTGACTCGACTCTGGAGGGTCCACTGGCACCTGACTCGACTCCGGAGGGTCCACTGGAACCTGCCTCGACTCCGGAGGGTCCACTGGAACCTGCCTCGACTCTGGAGAGTCCACCGGAACCTGACTCGACTCCGGAGAGTCCACGTGAATCTGACTTGACTCTGGAGAGTCCACCGGTACCTGACTCGACTCCGGAGAGTCCATGTGAATCTGACTCGACTCTGGAGAGTTCACAGGAACATGACTCGACTCTGGAGAGTCCACCGGAACCTGACTAGACTCTGGACTGTCTGTGAAGACCTGAGGCGCCTCGACTTCGGGCACTGCCTCTGGATAGGTCTCGGGCACCGCCTCGGTCATGGCATCGGGAGCGGCCTCAGGCACTGCCTCGGGAATGACCTCGGGCACCACCTCGGCATCGGGCACCACCTCGGCCTCCGGAACAGCATCGGGCACCGCCTCGGCATCGGGCACCACCTCGGCCTCCGGAACAGCATCGGCTAGTCACCGCTGACCCTCCTGAGTCAGGTCTAGTCACCACTGACCCTCCAGAGTCAGGTCAAGTCACCGATCTTCTGGAGTCCAGTAAAGACACCAGGGGATTACCGGAGTTTCGTAGTCCCGTTGGTCCGGCCGCAAAGAGGTCAGCTCCACCTTGGGGGGCTCCTGTCACAATGTCTGGGTTGTTGTTCCCTGGGGTCCCACTAGATGTCCTCCTTTCTCACGGTGTCTGTCACCAGATCACTTCCTGTTTCCTTATTTGGTCACCCTTCTCCTTGTTGTGTAATTGATTGTCCCCCACCAGTCTCCTGTTCCGTCATTATCCTTCTGTCTATTTATACCCAGTCTGTCTTAGTCTGTGTGACAGAGTCCTTCTGTCACGTTCGGCGTTATAGGAACGAGGCGAGAGAACCAAGTGCAGGTATGTTTCTTTAATAAGGGTAATCCAAATGGGTAAACAAGCCAAGCAGGGTCAAAACCAGAATATCCAAAACAAAACATAAACAGGACACGAACACAGGGCTAGGCAAGGCAAGACAAGGCAAGAGTTGACGGACATGTAATCCTCAGACATCATACAAGGACTCCGTAACAAGGACAGAAACAACCCAGGTATTTAAAGACAGGTGCAAACGATGTAAGTGGAAACAGCTAAAAACAATGAACAGTGACGATAAAGGGAGGTGAGACCTCTAGTGGACACCCAGGGATACACAGACCAGACACTGTGACAATTTATGTGTATTTAAATGTCTGAAACCTAACATATGCATTATGTGGTTAATTACACTGCATAGTGCAAGAGCAGTGCACATCTCTCTCTGGCTCAGTTATGTGACGTCACTGAATGTTTTAATATATGTGGGACCGTACCGCTAAAAAAGGTAAATAATATTATAAATACAGGCCTGTTATTCTGAATTATGTGAAAAGGCTAATAAAAATAGGTAACACAAAACGATTATATGGTCACCAAGGTGAATTGGTTTAGTCTTGACTTCTGGTCCTGAGTGACAGTGTTGGGGAGATGGGAAATCTGTTGATTGTCGAGTGCCAAATAAACTCAGAGATGGACAGGAAAAGGTCAAAGCGATCAGGTGCATAATTTGGAAAAAGAAAAGAAGAGGAGAGGAGAAACAAGCAAAAGATAAAGGTATCCATCTATGTTCTCTCTGTATGATTATTATGATTTGTGCAATCAAGAAAGTAAATTTCCTCTTTTGACATGACAAGAGGTTGTGACACATTCTTCAGTGTGAGAACAGCAAACATGACCCTAGTCTCAGTCTCAGACGTCATGTCCACTGACTGTTAGCTGAAGGTCTGATACATACGACACACAAAAGAAACACTTCATGAGTTTCCAAAGTCATCATCAGTGGTTGAATTCTACAGGATTTCTGGGAGACGTGTGTCACGTTCTTTAATGTTCTGGCTGGAAACAAAGATGCCATGACACCAAACCCCCTCATGAAAGAAGAAAGCCATAGTGTTCACAAACTGTGATGAGGAGCATTTATCAGGATCAACTAAACACTTGATTCTCAAAATTATGTGAAAAGTTTCTGGCATAAACTCTTTAAAATATGTCAGAGTTTTATACACTGGTCTGTTATTATGGAAACATTTCCACGCCTCGAAACATGACGCTGAATGAAACGAACTGTGATTGGTTGTTTGACGTGTCAGTCATATAAATATATAAAAACTAAATTTTTGTTTAGTTATACTATTTGCTAATGACTTCATTTGGACAAATTTAAAGGGGATTTTCTCAATATTACATTTTTTTACATCCTCAGACTCAGACAAATGTTGTCCTTTATGGTAACATTTTATGGTTATAGTAAAAAGAATGATTTTTGAACAACAGGAAAAGTTAAAGATTATGTAAAAAAAAAAATAATAATAATAATAAAAATTATAATAATGACAGGACTGAAACAGATACATTGTTTTTTAGAAGATGGTGTTCTCCTGTGCCAAGAGTCAATATGAAAACATAACCTAACACAATAAAGATATTTTAATACCAAATCTCATTCTCATTGATTTGTGTGCTTTCAACCTTCATATATTTTACATATAAATATATTTCAAAATGGACTTTTTATGCAAGAAAATGTATTTTCTTGGACTGAAATATATAGAGGTCAAAATATATATATTTATATATTTAAAATATAAATATATTTATATAGAAAAATTTGTAAAAAATATATAAAAAATGTTTTATTGGTATATATTTTCATAAATATGTATATTTACGTAAATACATATATTTTTGACAATATTTTGGTATGTTTTTTCAATGTATTTTAAATGTTAAAATACATTTTCAAAAATAGACAAATATTGTGCAAATTATATGTACATGAATATATTTTAAAATATATTGTACCAAATTAATTTTTTTGAAAAAGGTTTTATACATTTTGAAATATGTTGTAAAAAACAAACAAATTGTATATATATATATATATATATATATATATATATATATATATATATATATATATATATATATATATATATATATCGTCTCGGTTACCTACGTAATCCTCGTTCCCTGATGGAGGGAACGGAGACGTTATGTCGACCGACAAATGGGGTCTCACTTGGGAGGCCAATCATCTCTGATTTTAAGGGAAAACGCCAATGAAATTGGCAAGTGGATTAACACACCTGAGCCACTCCCCGTGCCAGCGGGTATAAATAGGGCGACAGGTGCATCCACTCATTAGGTTTTACGTTGAGGAGCCGAGAACGTGTCCCAGCAACAGCGAATGGTTCAAGGTTGTGGCATGGGGACATAACGTCTCCGTTCCCTCCATCAGGGAACGAGGGTTACGTACGTAACCGAGATGTTCCCTATCTGTCGGTCACTACGAGTTATGTCGACCGACAAATGGGGTCCTATGGAAAACGCCATAACCTGAACCTCGTCACAACCCTGAGGCGCTGCAATTGTTGACAAGCCTTGGCGTGCCACAAAAGCTACGCTTAAGGTCATAACCTTCCCAAAGCCCCAGCGCAAATTCACTGACCTTGGTACCGAAGGGGCCAAAGGGTGAGTACATCGCTGCTGGAGAAGGCCATGCTGCTGTTCCGCCCACATAAAGTAAATGGAAGGGATTTCAACCTTCAGTGAAAGATTGCTTCAAATCTTCCCTATTTGTTCTTTCAGCTGGCAAGACAATGGGGAAGCGAGCCTTTAGGAAAGGTCGCTACGGAGACCACATCCTACCCATAGGGAGGTGACATGTGGATATACCGATATGGACTGACCCAGGGGGCAGTACTACATATGGAAAGGGTCTCTGAGGCAGGTCCTACCTTGGAGTAGGGATGGAACGGCTGCCAGAAGAGACTGACAGAGCGATCTGTCAAGGGAAGACACGGGTTTGCCAAGAGGGAAACCTTACCGTGGAAGAATACACATATGGGATTACCCGTAGGGAACCCAGCCATATGGACACCTAGCCCAGTACAGGGGCTGACCGGCTCCGGGCATGCTAACGCCAGTACTGGGCCTGGCGACAGACTGCTCCGCCAAGTCTGACGCCGAGGGTGCTGGAGGATGCTCGACCAGGGTACGCCAACCGGGGAACTCTACTGGGAGAAGAAGGCGCTCACATCCCCGTGTTAGGGGGAATGGCGCAGCAAGCGAGACACCCAGCCAGCCCTTCCCGCCAATTACTTGTTACCCAACACACGGGAGGAAACTGGCTCTACACGGAGGTTGTAAAACCTCGCAAAGGTGTTAGGTGTCGCCCAGCCCGCAGCTCGACAAATGTCTGCCAGAGAGGCGCCGTGCGCCAACGCATAGGAAGAGGCCACACTCCGTGTGGAGTGGGCCCTCACCCCCAGGGGGCACGGCTCACCTTGGGAATGGTAAGCCAAGGCGATGGCGTCCACTATCCAGTGGGCCAACCTCTGCTTAGAGACAGCCTTCCCCTTCTGCTGACCTCCAAGCAGACCAGGAGCTGCTCAGAGCTTCTGAAGCTCTGGGTGCGGTCCACGTATATGCGAAGCGCTCTTACGGGACACAGCAACGACAAGGCTGGATCTGCCTCCTCCAGGGGCAGCGCTTGCAGGTTCACCACCTGGTCTCGGAAGGGAGTGGTGGGAACCTTGGGCACGTATCCAGGCCGGGGTCTCAGGACAACGTGAGAGTAGGCCGGTCTGAACACAAGGCACTCTTCACTTACCGAAAATGCTTGGAGGTCCCCGACCCTCTTGATGGAAGTGAGCGCGATCAGGAGCGCTGTCTTGAGAGACAGGAACTTCAGCTCAACCGAATCCAGCGGCTCAAAGGGACCCCTCTGAAGTCCCGCCAGGGCAATAGAGAGGTCCCAGGAGGGAATCAGGGGTGTCCTAGGAGGATGTAACCTTCTGGCACCCCTCAGGAACCTAACGATCAGGTCATGCCTCCCCAGGGACCGGCCGTCCACTGCATCGTGATGGGCTGCAATCACCTTCAGGGTGGAGGGTGACAGCCCACGCTCCAGCCTACCTTGCAGGAAAGAAAGCACGACTCTGACCGGGCATCTCCGGGGGTCTTCCCGGTGAGAAGAACACCAATTCGTGAACAGACTCCACTTCAGAGCATAGGCCTGCCTCGTAGAAGGGGCTCTAGCCTGAGTGATAGTGTCTACCACCACTGGGGGCAGATCACTTAGGTCTGCCGCGTCCCGTCTAGAAGCCACACATGGAGGTTCCAGAGATCTGGGTGCGGGTGCCAAATGGTGCCAAGCCCCTGAGAGAGAAGGTCTCTCCTCAGGGGGATGCGCCAGGGAGGGGCTGTCACGAGGAGCATGAGTTCCGAAAACCAGGTCCGGGTGGGCCAGTAAGGCGCAACCAACAGGACCTGTTTCTCGTCCTCCCTGACCTTGCACAGTGTCTGTGCGAGCAGGCTCACTGGGGGAAACGCATACTTGCGTAAAGCCCGAGGCCAGCTGTGTGCCAGTGCATCTGTGCCCAGGGGGGCCTGGGACAGGGAATAGTACAGCTGGCAGTGGGAGGACTCGTGGGAAGCAAACAGGTCTACCTGGGCTTCCCCGATTCGACTCCAAATCAGCTGGACCGTCTGGGGATGGAGTCGCCATTCCCCGGGGAAAGTGAGCTGTCGTGAGAGCACGTCGGCTGCACGATTGAGCTCCCCCGGGATGTGGACAGCGCGCAGCGACTTGAGCCACGTCCGACTCCAGAGGAGGAGATGACGGGCGAGTTGAGACATGCGACGTGATCGTAAACCGCCTTGTCGGTTGATGTACGAAACAGCCGCAGTGTTGTCCGTGCGGACCAACACGTGCTTGTCCAGCACTAGCGGACGAAACCGTCGCAAAGCTAGATGCACTGCCAGCAACTCCAGGCAGTTGATGTGCCACAGCAGTCGAGGTCCTGTCCAGGACCCTGAAGCTGCCTGCCCATTGCATGTCGCGCCCCAGCCCGAGTTGGAGGCATCTGTTGTGACAACAACGTGCCGGGACACCTGTTCTAAGGGCACGCCGGCCCGTAGAAAAGCAAGGTCCGACCAAGGACTGAATAGGTGGCGACACATCAGTGTGATGGTGACACGATGTGTACCGCGGCGCCATGCCCATCTCGGGACTCGGGAGTGTAACTAGTGCTGAAGTGGTCTCATATGAAGCAGCCCGAGTGGCGTGACTGCGGCTGCGGATGCCATATGCCCCAGGAGCCTCTGAAAGTGTTTCAGCGGTACCACTGTCCTGTCTCTGAAGGAACTCAGGCAGTTCAGCACTGAGTGGGCACGCTCGCTGGTGAGACGTGCCGTCATACTCACCGAGTCTAACTCCATACCGAGATAAGAGATTCTCTGCACAGGGGAGAGCTTGCTCTTCTCCCGGTTGACCTGAAGCCCCAACTGACTGAGGTGCCGAAGCACGAAGTCCCTGTGATCGCACAACTCTTCTCGGGACCGGGCCATAATGAGCCAGTCGTCGAGATAGTTGAGGATCCTGATGCCCACTTCCCAAAGTGGGGCAAGGGCGCCCTCCGCGACCTTCGTGAAGACACGGGGGGACAGGGAGAGCCCGAAGGGGAGGACCTTGTACTGCCATGCCTGACCCTCGAAAGCAAAGCACAGGAACGGTCTGTGACGAGGGAGGATAGAGACATGAAAGTACGCGTCTTTCAGGTCGATCGCTGCAAACCAGTCCTGGGGCTGGACGCATTTGATAATGCGTTTCTGCGTCAACATCCTGAACGGGAGCTTGTGTAGGGCCCGATTCAAGACTCGCAGATCCAGGATAGGTCGAAGGCCACCGCTTTTCTTGGGCACGATGAAGTAAGGGCTGTAAAACCCCGTCCTCATCTCGGCTGGAGGGACCGGCTCGATTGCATCCGTCGCCAGGAGGACAGCAATCTCCTCGCGCAAGACAGGGGCATCCTGGACTGCCACCGAAGTCTCGAGCACGCCATTGAATCGCATAGCCGAGTCGAACCGTCCGGATGAGCCAGCGTGACGGGTTGGGCAGCGCAAGCCACGCTCCCAGATACCGTACAAGTGGCACCAAGGGGACAGTCGACATACCCGCAGTGGTGCAGCGATGGGGAGTCGTGCCGGAAGGCCCAGACGGCACTGCGTCCTGGGTCATCGCAACCACACTCCCCGTGTTCCCGGAGGAACTGGCCAGAGACGCGTGGAGAGGCGTTGCGTCTCCGAACCGCGACCTCTTGGCCGCTGGCGAAAGGGGGCGTTGTGGGTGAGAATGAGGAAGCTGTGCATAGCTCATTGTCAGCCCACGAGCCTTGCAACTCGGAGGAAGGAGAAATTGCTCTTCCAATGAAAATGTGGGTGCCACTGGCCGTTCGACCAGCGGTGGAACAGAACCAGAAGATTCTCCACCCGGCCCTCCTCCGGGGGAGGGAGTGGCGCTCTCTCCGCCATCTTCTGAAGAGCAGTTCTCCGCATCTCCGAGTTGCCCGTGTCAGGGCCGCTTAGTCGACTTCCTCGAGGACTTTGCAGTCGGGAGTGACACGGGGGGCGCCGCTCTCCTGCGCGGGGCTCGACGTGCCGGCCTCGAAGAACTCTCAGCATGGGGCGGAGCTGGTGTGGAGGACGCAGGGGGGCGCCCTCGGCGACGAGCAGGCTGAGGCACTGCCTGCGACGGAATGGTGGCAACCGGAGGATCACGTCGTGGCAAGATGTGCTGTTTGGCCTCAGTCTGCTGTTGTTCTGTCAGGAACTACTGGGCACAGCCCCTGACAGCGTCGCCACACAGGACAGCCTGGGACATGGGAGCATCGAGAAAGTGCACTTTGTCAATGTCTCTCATACAGACCAGGCTGAACCCGAAACGGCACTACTGGACCACCAGAGTGGACATCGCCTACCCGAGGGACTGCGTTGTGACTTCTGTCACCCAGAAGGGGGAGGTCAGTCGCCATGGGCAGCTCCTGCATCAACCTCGGGTTGGTCCTACCCTCGTGCATTGTTAAAGCCTTGGCTTGTTGGGTTTGCAGGATAGCCATGGCATGCAAAGCAGAGACAGCTTGGCCCGCAGCACTGTAAGCCTTGGTAGCGAGCGCGGCCGACAGCTTACAGACCTTCGGTGAGGGGCGCGGACTATCCAGTGGCGGCGTTTTGCGGACACAAGTGCACCGCATTCGCACTCTCCTGCTGGGGAATGTCAACACACCCCTAGCTGCCTCGCCATCGAGGGTAGTGAGGACGGAGGAACGAAATGAGCTGCTTCCGGCCGTAAAAGGGGCCATCCACGACTACATCACTTCCCCATGCACATCCGGGAAGAAAGGAACCAGAGTAAAACGTGGTTGTGAGTCGCGCTCCACACCGAGAACCAATCAAACAGCCATGAGCACTCAGGGCTGGGCGGTGCATTCACCTCCATCCTGATGCTCACAGCTGCCCGGGCAAGCACGGCTGTCAACTCTGGGTCCAATTCGGCAGTGGCGACAACACCCGAGGGGGGCAGCCCCGCCGAATCTTCATCCACAGAGGTCAACAGCCCATCCCTGATGCTGCAATCGACATCTGATCTCCGGCGGCAAACTGAATGACCCGTTGGGACTGCCATAAGACAGCCCAGCAAAATCACCCAGCAGCTGCACAGGACAAACACTGCGGAAGGGGTAAGAGGTCCGTGGGGCGTGGCCCGGCGGAGAAGCTCTCACTGTCACCTTCAAATCTCCCAGAGCACTAGCCGGCGGTCCTCTGCTCGAGACAGAGAAACCAGAACAGGTAGTGACAGAGGGGTCTGCTCCCTTCCCCTTAAGAAAGGGGAGACGCGATCACAGCGTTGCCATGGTCACACACGCAGTGCGTGCATGAACCATCCACGAACGCGCCTTCAGCGTGCTGAATGCCCAGACATGGAAGAGAGCGAATGTGGCCGTTGTCAGAGAACAGGAAACGACCGCATCCAGAAGGACGCGGACGAAACAACGAAAGGGACACCGCTGTTTGCGCCGTACCGCCAACCAGAACAGCTTCCCGACACAGCAGATGAATGGCTTTGTGGAGTATAACGGCTTTCATACAACCACTCGGCTCCGAAGCAAAATTCTAATGAGTGGATGCACCTGTCGCCCTATTTATACCCGCTGGCACGGGGAGTGGCTCAGGTGTGTTAATCCACTTGCCAATTTCATTGGCGTTTTCTCTTAAAATCAGAGATGATTGGCCTCCCAAGTGAGACCCCATTTGTCGGTCGACATAACTCGTAGTGACCGACAGATAGGGAAATATATATATATATATATATATATATATATATATATATATATATATATATATATATATATATATATATATATATATATATATATATATATATATATATATATATATACCCTTTCCTGAGCCGTTAACTTAACTATTCTGATTAAAAATAAAAAAACCTCACACTGTAGTTATGGTCAGTTAACTCTTTGTGTGAGTCAGTAACATCATTAAACATCATTGGGAAGTCGTGGCCTAATGGTTAGAGGGTTGGACTCCCAATCGAAGGGTTGTGGGTTCTAGTCTTGGGCCGGACGGAATTGTGGGTGGGGGAGTGCATGTACAGTTCTCTCTCCACCTTCAATACCACGACTGAGGTGCCCTTGAGCAAGGCATCGAACCCGCAACTGCTCCCCGGGTGCTGCAGCATAAATGGCTGCTGTGTGTGTGTGTGTGTGTGTGTGTGTGTGTGTGTGTGTGTATATATATATATATATATATATATATATATATATATATTTCGGATGGGTTAAATGCAGAGCACAAATTCTGAGTATGGGTCACCATACTTGGCTGAATGTCACTTCACTTTCAGATGTCAGAAGAAAGACTGATGACTCTGTGGTGAGTTTTGTTGATCTATGAGTTATTAATGACCATAAGCTCCACAAAAGACTGACTCTGAAATATCACACTCTTATTACTCACATTAGATCAGCATAAGTTAGTGTATTTCTACTGTTTCTGCTCTAAAGCTCACAGATAGAAAGAAATATAAAGGAAACAATGACACAATCAACATTTCCATTCGTCCTGCTCACAGTGAACAGTATGATTCATCTTCAGTTATTAATGTTGATTTTCGTATTTGTTTATATTTAACAGTTGCTGTGGTAATTTTCACTTCACATTCACATTCACATCATTATTCTGATCTGTGAAGACTGACCCAAACTGAACTGTGAAAGTTTTCAGAAATCGAGCTTGAACTAAAACTGTATTTTTCTAGTCTGCGTGTTTAATAGTCGACATGAGGAATCTTTAACATTCATTACTAGCAGATTTACCAATCAAGTTGGTGAAGATGACATCGGTTTAATTCCTCTAAGTGTCCAACTTAAAAAATAATATTAAAATAAAACTCCTGATTTCGGCCCAGAGGACAGTGTCACAAATCATGGAGAATAACCTGCATCCAGTTACCACATCATTCACAAACACACTCACCTCAGTCACTCGTCGACTGGTCTCAAGATTACAAGCGTCTCAGCGAGGGTCTCTTGTCAGTCTGTCGATCCTGAATCCTCAGATATCTGTTGAAGAACAAGAAGTTTCAGTTCAGATGAGACTGTTTTCTCTGCTTCTGTTGATCACCTCAGTTTGATTCTCCTGTGTTGTGAGCTTCTCTTCAGTTTTCTTAATAAATTTACCTGCTTTCTTCAATCTGTCTGTTTGACTCCTTGAGCAGTTGTGACCGCTTTCTTTACATTAGAGCTGTTTTGGACTGATTGTTTGAACACTTACTGGATCGCTGGACAGAAAACTTGCCCAGAGTTAAGCACCTTAAAATGATCTAAACGCAAAAAGAGAAAAGGAATTGAGTAAATCTGGAATATAAACTGTGTTCATTGTAATTCTGTGTTAATTGCATTGAATTATTTTAATGTGTTGAGTATTTTTGAATGAATCACATGCATTAAAGTCTTTGACAGTCTTAATTCTACTACAAACAGTACTTCAGTCTACAATATTAATGTGAATATATCTGCATGTGTTCATGTGATTATTCAGATTCATGCAGTGATGCAGGTTTCTTGTTTTGTCGAGGAGTAATTCTCCTCTAAAATCATCAGGCCTCAGTGAAGCAGTAGTTTGCATCTCTCCTAGACTTGCTGAATGAATTCATTTCTTCTGAATATTGTGACTAGGTTGTAGATTGAAAATGTTTGTTTTTAGTAAACTTCTTCAAACCCACACTACAAAAGAATCAAAGAATCATGTAAAATCCAGTAATCCCATTAAAGATTATTCATGACATTAGTGCAAAATTTATAGATATAATAATGTGTAAAAAAAAAATTGGGTTTGCAGTGAGTACTATTAATTTAAACGCAGATTGTAAATTCACAATTATTTGAGAATTGAAAAAAAGAATAGGAAGAAAGAAGAAGAAGAGGAAAAAAGAAAAAAAAATGCAGCACCGGCTGCAGCCACCACAAAAGATTGCACTTTTAGAAAAAAATGGCTTAAAGGTAAAAAATAAAAAAAAATCAGCACAATTAGATACAGTATATAGATATAAAAATAAGATATATCAGCACAATAACACCCTAAGCTAAATATTGTCTAATTATTGGTATCTATAAAATCCCAGAAATAACAGAAATATATATTTTTTTGTCAATATTGCAAACCCTTGATTTTTTTTTTTTCTTTATTTTTTTGTGCCACCCCAAGATTTACTGTGGCTTCATCTGGCCACCACTATTAAACTTTTCTGGGGCCGCCACTAGTGAGCAGTGTCAAGTGTCATATTACCAAATGCATTATGGTCTTTTGAAATCAAAACTTTTCATAATCTTGGCAACAGACATTGGATCATTGGATTTTAAGAGAGAAGTAATATTGACAGAGAAGACATTTGTCACAGAAAAATGCATTAAAAACTTTGGATCTCACAGGAACCTCAATTTTTTTATATCAACTTCAATTTTTGAACATAACTTATTTAGACATAAGGCTTTAATTTTATACCAATTTTAGAGTAAAACCGGTTACATAAAATATATATAATAAATAAAATTTAATACAATTAATATAGCAGATTTTATTCACAGTACATTTAAACTTCTAAACATTTTTGATACTTTAATTGTTTGAAAAAAAAATCACCTTTGACATAATCTGCAGATTTTCTTTAAAAAGAGAACAACGTTAGGTCTATATTCCCAAGTGTTCATAAATTACAAAAATGTAAGTTTGGTTAAAGAAGGGATGTTACAGTTAAGGGGATAAAGGCTCATTTCTGTTATCGCAGGCTTCATTTGTGAATGTAAGATATTGATTTAAATGAAATCAGAAGACTGTGTTCACCCATCAGTGTTTGCTCATGTTTTGCTCATGTGCTGTTCACTAACACTTACAACAAACATCACATTCATTGTGATTCAAGCCATACACCATTGTTCAGTTTCAAAATGTTTAATTCAGACATATTTTAGTGACAAGGAGAATTTATATTACATTTTACATCCTATTACAATCATAATCTTTACATAAGATGACAAAAGAGGTTTACTGAAACAATCAGTTTTTCTGTTTACTCTCAATGATGAACTGTTCAGTCTCTTCTCACTCAGGTTGATCTTTTGATGAAAGACAAAAACCCATTGATTGTCTGTTTCTACAGATTTCTTCATTTCTTCAGATCTGGTGTGCATCCAGTTTTTGATTTATTAATAGTGTGATTATTAAAAACTACAGGAGCAGTTTATTAACATAGAAACAAGAGATCAGTTAAACCTTGTTCACATTCATGTTACTAAACAAACACAGACGGAGAGAAGAAATGAAAGGAGTAGTGTTGATAGTATGAGAAGTGAAAATGAATGAAACAGTCTTTTATTCGATCAGTGGAAAGTCTGTCAGTGTAATGAATGAAGAGTGATCTCTGCTTTTCTTTTGTGAATGTTTCTCAGTTTGCTCCTGTGTTTGTTATAAGCTCCATCAGATACTGACTGTTGAATCAGACTGTAATCTTGAGCATCTTCATCATCAGTCAGTGTTTCACATGTGTTTCAGTCTTTAATACAGCCTTTAACACATTTACATGAGGAAGAAGTCTTAATAAAATCACAATTATGACACTAAATTGTGAATATTGGATTGTAATTGAGATGAAAGTTTGACATTGGGATTAAAAATGTATTGACACAAATTATAATTGTAGATAAATAGTTGAAATTGTAAATCACAAGTTTAACATACAGTACAGACAAATAAAGTCAGTGGACATTAAACTTAAGTCTATGGTAATTCACAAATGACTTTAAATGCTATAACCTTCACCTGCACTCAGTGTGGAAAGAGCTGCAAATATAAACATATTCTTGATGTTCACATGAACACACGAGAGAGAAACTGTACACTGTACACATTTCCTTTAGATTGACAGATCTGAGCGCAGGAAAATACAGTTCATGCATTCAGCTGATTAATGTTCTTTTGGGCGATGGATGTTGTTGTGAAAACAAACACTACATCGCTTTATTCATGTCACAACACACTGTTCTCGTTTGCTCTCATAGTTTATTTATAGTTATAATTATAATATACTTTATTTATACCTTCACAAACAGAAAATAATTAATCAAATGGATGTTGTTTTAAAGCCATATTAGGCTACCTTACTTTTATTTTTATTTTTTTCGGATCACAGTAGAATCTATCCAAAAAAGAAAAAAATATTTTAATAAATTGTAAAAATAAAAATGTAATCTGTATAGAAACATAAAATTATCCCATGCAACTCATTCCATATTCTGCGTGTTCTGAAGGGAATGTGATAGAGATTGGTGAGAAATATAGAGAATATGTCATCTGTTATTCAGTGAAAATCTCCAGTCTTAAATCAAATGGTGATTCTTTCTTTACACTGGTGAATATCTCTGATCTCAGACAGTGTTATAAAGCCTAGAATGTGTGAAAAGAGCGCTCACTTTATAATCAATAAAAACTGTCACTCACTTCAGTTCATCACGATCTCATGATATTCAGTTAATAAGCTCTTTATCAGCTCAAAGCACATCAATCTCTTATTTACATCGTTTCTACACTTTCTTGAGCTTACAGAACTCAGCAGTGAGTGGATTTTAACTTAAAGAGACCTATTCTCCAAAAATCACTTTAACCCTTGAGTGCTCCTCATTCAGGTCAAAAGTGACCTGAAACCTGAAATGTGACTTTTTTTTTTCTTCAGTAAAATCTATTTAATATATTTTTGTTTAGTAATATTTGTTCTTTATTTTGTATTTTGAGATAATTGTATGGTATTTATTAATAATTATACAATAATTATTATAAATGTTTTCCATTGAAAATAGTACAAACATTTGTTTTTCTCTAGTTTTTCAATTTAAAATAGAGACAAGGCCTTTAAAATCATTTTTTAAGCAGCTTAGCTCCTCCTCTGAGAGAAAAGAAAGAAAAACTGTAATTTCCTGGTGTAAACACTAGATGTCTGTATAGGACTCTATAGAGAGGCTTTTGAATTCTCTGGTTGTTTTTATACATAATTATTTACTTTTATTAGGTTGTGGTTTTAAATGTATATATATATATATATATATATATATATATATATATATTTGTTTTTTTTTTTGTTTTTTTTTTTGCCATTTCCCATTTTTGACCGAAGACATCGAGTGTGATCGTTTATTTTTTAAATCTAAATCTGCTTGAAACTTTATAACCTTCTGCATTATCTATAAAAAAGAGTAATAAACACCTATATATATATATATATATATATATATAAAGTTTTAAAATATTCAACATTTTGAAAGCTTTAAAATGATTTACACAGTAAATTAAATGCTTCTTTATATTAATAAACTTTAAATATTGTCGAACTATTAAATGTGTAAGGCCTTTTGAAGACTAATCTTCTTCTTTCTTTTGAAATGGCAGCAAATTAACTATAAACATCTTTGCTGGGCACTAATCAAGTTTATACTGATATTTGCAGTCAAGTATGATGAAAATTACTGCATTTTTTTATCAAAAACAACACTTAGTAAATCTCGTATCAAAGCCAGGCTGTTTTTAAAGGACACGTGTGTTTTATAAGATTTTAAAGTTGTGTCCTCACTTTTTGTCAACACTGTCAGAAGTTGATGAAAATGTAATAAATCAGGGAATATGAGGGGCACCTGTCAGTCTGAAGGACCCTCTGTCACATTCACCTATGCATCAGTGTCAGACAGACTCTGGTAAGATTTATGGTCTGAGAATATTTTCAATTCTTTTGTGGATTGATATTCATCACTTCTAGCAGAAGTTTAGGGAACATAAGGGAACACATAACACTGGATAACATCCATCTGTACTATGCTCCTGCTCCAGAAGGAAACAGGATGGAAATCAAGGTAAACTGTATTTAATGTCTTCAGGAAACATGCAAGTATCTTCAGTTGAGTCTGAAGGTGCAGTACTAAACTGAGTGAAGAGATGGATCTCACAATCATACAGTCACTGCTGGGTTCATCAGTCGTAGATCATCCAGCTAACACACAGTGTTATAAACCAAGGGTTACATAGCTATTTATTAAAGAAACCAGAAGTAAAGAATAGAAACTGGCATCTAAGGGAAGATTTACACAACAACGATACTGTAACGAAACGTCACTCGAAGTGGGATCCATAAGCAGGCTTTATTAACAATAATCAGGGTCAGGATCAGCAAACACAACAGCGTGGATCAGGCAGAATCGTGGTCGTTAAACAAAAGTCCAATAATCAATAGCAATAGTCAGAAGACAGGCAGAAACAATCGAAGACGGGGAACAGACAATATCAGCAACAGGTAATCAAACAGGATATGAACACTCAGAAATGTGCACCATAGTAAACACAAGACCTCACGATGAACACAAGGAAACTGGGAGCTTTACACTGAAGACCAATGAGCTACACCTGTAGCATAATCAGAGAATCAGAGATTGACATGCTAAATGGCAGACTAACCCTGTTTACTCTCATTCATTTAGTTCACGAACAAGATAAGCTATACCAGTTCATTTCATTCACGAACGACGTATCCGTTCATTCAACTCAGTTCAATCTTTCATTCACGAACGAGATGTACTAAGTCATTCATCTTGTTCACGAACGACTAGGGTATCAGTTCAGTCATTTCATTCATGAACGATAAGATCTTTAGATCTAGTTCAGACTCATTTGAATCTCGTTCATTGAAGGGCGTATTCGTTCACTACATTCAACAAATCACATGCTCTGTCACATATCATACTCGAAGGCTATTGGCTCGAGTGTAGCAACAATGAGTTTTACAGAATAATTAACTCAAATGATATATAGGGAATTTGAATAATTAATCAGGAATATGATTAATTTATATCTCAGATGACAGTTACATTAAATTTGATTGATTATGAAAAATAGCTCAATTGTCTATACCAATAAATAATCACAGGGCACTGTAACTTACTCATTAATATGTCAATATTCCATTCTTCATATAAATTATTGTGATATCTCTTACTGTAAATTACTGCAAATCAAACAGTGGTATGTCCAGCAAACCACTGTTGACCTATCAATTTTCAATAAAGTTATCACGCCTTATAATTCAAGGAAAAGTATTCTCTGGCCATGAAAATAGTATCCTATCCTTATGATAAATTTAGTTTCTAAATTTAGCGCTTGTAGCTATAGATCAGACATCTCAGTGACTCATAATGTGAGTGGGGTGGAGTCCAAGCCAATCGTCAGTATATGGGTTTTTAATAATTAAACTATTAATACATCAAACTACAAATCACACAGAGTAAATATGCGTACGACAATACCAACAGTAAGCTTTATACAAGACATAACGAAATCCAAATAAAAGAGAGAGAGAGAGAGAGAGAGAGAAAGAGAGCGAGCGAACGAGAGAGAGAAAATGGAGAAAGCGAGAGAGATCACAGAATGAGCTCAGGTATGAAAATCATAGTCAGTAACTTTTGGAAGCCAACAACGATCAGATCATAGTAACAATTTAAAGCAGCATTTAAATCTCCATAGAGAAAGTGATACTTGCAAAGTGTCCAATGTGAGCGTGGCGTGAGATCGGCGTCGAGCTTGTGAGCTTTGCGCGGTGTTCCTTTTGAAAACAGCGGGCGTGTGCCGGAGGCCATGTGATGCGCGTGCACGCTGCGCTGGATCTTGGCGTGAGCGTGGAGCACGTGGTCCTTTGTTCTGTCCTCGCGCGGTATTTGAAAGGTTCAACAAACAATGTTCCAGAATTCGTCTTCCTTGTGTGGAGAGGCGAATAGTCGAATAAACTTAGTAAAGAAAAGAAACAACAAAAACGAAAGCTTCCATAGGAGCCATTAAAATGGCTTTTTCTCTCAGCCCCTGTGCTGAGGGGGGGCTTGCGCTATGAGCGCGGCCTAAGGCCGTGCGGAAGCAACGTTGGTCGATGCAGGAAGGAAGGGAGTCAGCGTAAGAAGAGAGGGCGGACCTTGTTGGGTCGATTCTTATAGCTTGAAATGGTCCCCGCCCCTTTTCGCGTTAACAGCCAATGAACGTCCGCGATCTGAAGCGGAGGGAAAAGTTCCTTTGTCTCTGTGGAGACAACCCCGTGGTGATCTAGGGCTTTTCCAGATTTCTAGCAATTTCGTAATTCCAGATTACATACATTTTTCAGTACTTTGCTCTAGATAAATGGGCTTGTCAGAACATGACGATCACAACGATACTAAACATAATATGTATAAGTGATCAAAACATGAAATTACATTCAAAATGCAGAATTACACATATTTAAAGATTTGATTAACACATGATAACACTGCAGATCGTCCCAATTTATATGGGAAACATCTAATGTACCAAAAAGGGAATACGTAAAACATGTATAAAACATAAAAACATAAAGTTAATGAATACATTCCATAGAATGCATTGTTCAAAAGAAGCCAGTGATTTGGCTTCTCTCCTGCCCTGTGTGGTCGTAAACTTTTACGACCTGCAAAAGTGGGGGTTACATACACATGACCATTTGAGAAAGTTAAAGTGAGGAGAGACATTTCCTAAAGTATAAGCTAGCAACTTATACTCTTCACATAACAAGAATTAACCATTTTATGCAATCCATAAACATTTAAAATACATATTAATAAGGACTTACAAAAGTAAGGAACTTTACGAAAGGTTTCCTTTGTCTCCAGTGTGTTGGAGGAATTTGGGGGGGTTTTCAGGTCTCCTTTGAAGCTTTGCATGGGTATCGTAAATAATTTAAGTCCAGCCAGGCTGGCGCCAGGCCAGGCAATTAGTGCAAAATGGGTTTCATTTGGAAAATCTGAATTAAACACATGAATCAATGATCTGCATATCCGTTACACCTCCCCCTTTACGTCAGATGAAGTCCCTGTGTGGACATCATCGGACGGCAATCATCAGGATGGGCAGATGACAAGTGAATCGTGATGGTCATGTAGCAGGTGGGTCATGATGGCAGGTGGTTCCTGAAGCTGAGGATTCAGCTTGATGAGGTTCGGTGTTGTCTTTGACTTGGCGTCCCTTTTCCGGGGATTCCATCTGAGACCTCCAGCCACAGTTGTCGTGAGTTTGGCTGTAGAGGTTTGCATCTCGTTGAGTATCCTGTATAGGATGAAGGTCATGCCAAGAGTCAGGGCGGGACCAATGATGGTGGAGATGCACTGTGCAGTGTCGGCAGCAGTCCAGGCTCGGACCGCAGATGACTGGTTCAGAATGGGCTGTCGAGACAGTGCTTGGAGGGCTGTGTCGACAGGAGTAATGTCAATGTGTTGGGTGGTACCTTTCAGTACTTGGTCAAGCAGGTTGGCACGGGTGGCGGTGTCATGCTGGTCATAGGTCAGCGTAGCTGAGCGCACAGGAGTGTTGACGAGCCATCTGTTACCCACAATCTCTGCTTGCGTTTCTGTGACTTGTGTACGAGGCTTGGCTTCGGCAGGGCAGCGTGTATCGCTGACCCAGGGTTGCAGCTCGCAGATTCCTTCAGAGTTGTGTCTGAGGAAGGGTTTGCTAAGTCAGAGATAATGAATGTCTTTGGACAAAGGACACATGTGCATGTTTGGGGCCAGGTACAGCTGTGTGTCGCTGTCATGGTAGGCCACCACATTTGGAATGTGTGTTTTGGTGTGGGTGTTGCTCTTCCACATCCTGACACTGACAATGTCTTTAGGTCTGTAGACTTGGCTTGACTCGCTGATGGGTTGGTTCAGGAGCACGTTCACTTCTCTCGGTTTGGGGTTGACGTGCCGTAGGAAGGCGCTATCCAGAGAGTTGGCCAGGTGTATGTGTAGTAGGTCAGCTGGCATGGTGATGGTGTAAGACAGCACAGTTAACACAAGGCTTAAGGGTATCATGTACGGTGGGGTTAGGCTGTCATTGGAGGAGCTAACCTCCCGCAGCATGTCTGTTGTTAACACTGTAAACAGCTGAGTCTGGGTAAAGTCCTTCTGGAAGACAGTAAACAGTGGTTTCAAGGAGTTTACGGTCTGATTCGCTGCATTGACACTGGACATAACAATGTTAAACATTCTGGCGGCAGCAGCGGCTCTAAGGAAAGCTCCCGGGAACTGTTTGGAGCGGTGGTGGTGTCCACCTAACTCCATTTGTGTAACCGTCACTTTCTCATGTTGGCTGAACAGGTGTTTGACATCGGCCTCAGTGTGAGTGAGGGAGTCCTCTCTCCATCGGAACCTTGTACAGCTGTATTCGGTTACAGTGCTGGGGTAGTGTGCCCTGTCATCGGTAGTCAGGAGTCTCAGCGGTTTTCTCGGTGGCAGCTGTCCTCTCTTTGGCTGACAGCACGGCACGGCAAACCACAGCAGCATCCTGGTACAGATAATAGGGAGAGAGAGAGAGAAAGGGGAGAAAGAAACAAACAAGGCCTGTCTTTGGTTGGACAGGACAATCTCTTTGCTTCGTGGGCGGCGACTGGGTTTAGCTCGCCCTCGCCCATGTTTTGCCACATCTTGCTGCTGGCATGACACTTGCTTCAGTGTTTTGTCAGTGGCTCTGGTGCTGCGTGGTGCAGCACATGCTGCGTCATGGAAATATATTGGCATTATCCCCCTTTTGCTCCGTGGCATTACAAGCCCTGGCATTGTGATGTCAGACGGTGCACAACCCACAATATTGTTCTGTGCACGCAGCATGGTTTGTGTATCATGTAGTGGTCTTTGGTTGCCAGTGACAGTAGACTGGTTGCCAGGGTGGATGGAGGGGTCTGAGGGGGGTAAAGCAAAGTCATTATCGAGTTTTCAGAAGCACGCATGTCCGCTATGTTGGTCTGTGTAGACAACGGAGCCAGCGTAAGCGATTCTGAGGTAGGCAGTTTAGCTAGTAAAGTTCTTATGCTGTGTGTAATCACTTCAACCTTGAATGTGGGTGGGTGGGTTGTGAGTGACCACAGAATGTTGATTAGTGTGCCAGTTTTGGCAAGGGTGTCAGTGTGATCTTTAAAGTCCTTGTCTAGACTTGGTAACTTCGAGTGTCCTTTTACCTTCTTCCAGTACACGATCACATTGTGTGTTTTTGTGATGTTATCACATTGCTGGAACAGGTGTTGGTGTTTGACATGCTTGTTTGCAAGTGTGAGTCCGAGTTCCACACATTCAGGTGAGGATTGGAAGAAACCCAGCGTGTGGTGTAAGGTTTGATCACATTGCAGGTTGAGCCGAACAGCGACCCCTTTGGTGTAAGCTGGTACCACCGTACCCTGTTTGTTGACTAAGGTACAGAGGCATGAACTTGAGCCTGTCGTTAGGGCGTTGTACTCATGGCTGGCTGCTGGGGTTCCGTGACCTCTGTGACCTGACCGTCTGGCTCTGTGGGAGTTCCCGTGACCTCTGCGACCTGACAGTCTGGCTCTAGCAACCTGTGTGGCTGGAGAGAAAGAGGTTCTCGCACTTGAGCAAAGTCTTTTAGTTGTTTGAAGTTCAGAAAAGGGTCAAAGTGTTCTAGCAGGTCTTTGTCGATGAGCAATGTATGAGTGTTCATTGGTGGGACATACATGGGATGTATTAGACTCATCGGAACGATTGTCAGGTGAATGGAAACATCCTGTTCAAACTGGATGTCATTCTGTCTGTACACCTGTACATTCAGTTCATAAGTTTGAGGTGTAAGAGTTCGATCTTGTCTCTTAGCTTCAAATTGGAGTCTTTTGAAAAGGTGAGATGAGATCACCGTCAGGTTTAATCCTGTGTCGATCAGGTCTTCCCTGTTGACTCCTTTTCGGCCCACCCCCTTTTTGACAAGGCTGCCCAGGAATGTTGGCATCAGGGCAGGTGTGACGATCGGTGGGTGGTGAGGACCGGTCTTGTGTAGCTCGCTGCGAAGGCAGGTAGTCAAAACAGCATTTTCTGGTACCTTGTGTTTGTGGTACCTGGTGTGAGGACCTGTGCTGTCTCGTTCAGGGTGTGCAGCTGTTGACTGTGGAGCTTGGGTGTTGTTGTCACTTTGTGCTGTAACAGTTAGCTCTGTGGTCTGTAGATGACGGGCAGTGTTCTGGGTGCTTGGCTCATCTTCCTTGTGAGTTTTCATGTGAAGAAGCACTTTCAGCACCCTCAGGATCTCTGCTGTCTCAGACGTGGCTGCACTGTGTTGCCCTCTGCTGGCTTGGAACGGTATTGACTCTCTGTAAAAATGTCTGTGACTGTAGTGTTGTAGGGCGCCATCTAGGGTTAACTCCAAGCAGTGCTCAGAGACAGAGACTTTGGGTTTTTTCACAGTCTTTTCACAAATAGTCTTTTGCTTGGTGCAAGCTTTGTGGGCTAAGTTCCGTAACTCTTGTGTAGTCCTGTTACGGGGACACGCTGGGACTCTGAGATGAAAACTCCAACTGGCATGTAGGTTTGGGAGGAACAGAGTTTCTAAGTTGAAATCCTGTTCCATACCTGGTTCGTTGCATGCTCCGAAGTAGGTGTTTCGTAGCTGACTACAGAAAGTCTGTGGGTTTTCAAATCGGCCCTGTTTGAGGTCCATAGCAATAAGGAGCCCATGGTCTGAGTTTGGATCAGAGAATTCAAGAATCAAAGTCTGTAGCAGTTGCTGGTAGTACGCTTTGACAGTCTCTGGTTGACGATCCAGAAAGCAATGCACATCACGGCTGGCCGTGATTTTTAACAGGTACAATGTGTTCACATCTGTCACGTTGGCGACAGTTTGCAAATGAAAGTCAATGGCTTGTAAAAAAGCATGAACGTCATGCCCTCCTGCAGGATCTGGAATGAATGTAGAGATGCTTCTGGCTAGCTTGTGAAGTTCTCTGTGAGCAGTGCAGGGTTCGGTGACATGCGTTCTCTGGAAGGGTTCTCTTCCCTCCGTTGTTGACAGATGTTCTTGTAAGCTGGCTGGTGATTTCCTTAGAAGTGAGCTTACACCCCCTTTTCCAGCTCTGGGTTCTTGGCTGAAAGGGTTGGAGTGGCGGCCCGGGAGAAATTTTGTGGTGTGCGTTTCTCCGATCCAGCCACTCTGTAATCTGTGAGATTGTCTCAGTTCGGTGTGAACAGTGTCAAGTTCATCTTGGAGCTCATCTCTCTGCAGAGTAAGCTTGTTGAATTTAGCTCGGGCCGCTTGCAAGTGTGTTTTGCAGGCCCAGGTTTTATAGTCTCTTTCTTTCAGTTCAGTCTCTGCTCTTTTTAGGAGAGCGTCGCCTTGCTGGAGTTTTTTGTTGAGTTCTTTTCTGGCTTCTCTCTCCAGCTGTTCTCTTTGATCTGTGTCGAGGCGAAGATCTTGCAGGGCATTGTGAAGTCTTTCAACTCCTTTCTGTAGCTCTGGATCTGTGTCGTCCTCTTTCTCGCGCTGGTTCTGGGTCTCGAGGAGAAGCTGATCAAGATGACTCTGGGTTGGGGCCTGGTCCTTCCAGGCCTCCTCCGCGATGTTGCTCTGTTCTCTGAGCCGTGCCTGGGCGACGAGAATGTGAACTAGGCTTCCGAAGATCCTGGAGAGTTCTCTGTAGTAGTCGCTTTGGTTTGGATCGCGTGCCATCAGTTCATCTAGCTCGGTGTCTAGTTGCTCTGGGTGCTGCAGGTTACTGGCGTCCTTGGGCAGGAAGGGGGTCGTCACTGCTTTCAACCATGTCGAGAGGTGGCCCCCGTGGACTGCTGGACTGGATGCCTGGAACATCCTGATTCTCTGTCGGTGAGAGAAGCACATCACACACACACAAAAAGACTAAAGCAAGTTCGTTCTACGTTTAACGAGCTATATTCATACGGGCTGTGCCGTTTATGAGAATTTTGGGGCTAACTGATGCAAACAGTCAGACAGTTAAGTAGCCAATTAACTTGGGTCAACGAAGGACCTGAAATGGAGATTTGACAGGCAGTAGCCTAGCGGGTCGTGTGATGACACCGGCTGCTGGTGGTCGCTCTACTATTTAACTTCGTTGGTGGCTCCCAGGTTACTGTCTCTATGTGAAATGAAAGAAACAAATCACAACAGAACGGAGGGTAGAAAAAGATCAAAGTGAAACACAACACTTGAAATGAGATGAAAACAATAGAAACACCATGTGTTAGTGAGAATGAGGAGGCCTAAGCCTACTGCTAGGTTTTAAGATAGGGCCAACAGGTGAGTGGGCTATCTGGGTAGGAAACCTAGAAATATGGTGTGGCTTATAGAAGCAAAAGGGTTAAACACTTAAAATATATCCGGGGGAATATCTAATATTCTGTGGCTTATAATAAGTGGATTCAAACAGAATGGAAAAGACAGAGGTCTGTTAGTCGATTTAACAGGAGACTGCCACTAGATGGCTTACCTTCTAAGTGGGTCAAACCGTAGTTGACCTGACACATCTAGATTTCCACTATTAACAATTACATTTTAATTCAAATCATGTTTGAACCAAACTCAAAGTAAATGTAAACAGTCAAAGGCAGGGAACATTCTTTTGTTTCCCTGTAATAATATTCGCACGAGCAAAGCTGTAAATGCAAATAATTATTGAGAATTTAGACATCTAATTCAAATACATCACAGGGGATTATAAATTAGCAATCAGAGCGCATTATCTGAAATGGCCACAGGATGGCAGCTTTGCACTCATGCAAGCTGGAATCAGAAAGCAGGGTGTACCCTGAAATTTCTAACCCACACGTTCCCTCTGGTGTTTAGAGAGCGGAATTACAATTTCAATATGACTTAGAAATTATCTGATCGTTTGTCAGGTTGATTTTCTGCATCAAAAATCACAAGTAACAAACCAAAGGTTTTAATCTCTGAGGTGCTATATTAACATAGGTTGAAGGAAGGATCCGTTCACTTCCAAAACACAACTGTAATAAAAACAGGAATTTTCCAACTGTTGACTCCAATAAACATTTATCAAAATAGCACTTATGTTTTAGGTTTAAAAATCGGGTAGCTAAGCCAATCGGGTAGCTAAGCCAATTTTATCAATTTTAGACCAGGAGTTTTTATTGTTTATTTTTTTGAATATCATGTGGTTTACCACGAATTCAATAACGATATTTAATAAGCAAGGCCTTTTTAACTGAATCAGAGGAACATCGCTCAGGTTCAGATTTACATGTTGCAACTATTAAAAGATTTCTTTATCTTTTAATTATTCATATTAAAATGTTCTCACTGTAAAAAGATTTTGGTCTTTCTTAACAGGATACTTTTAACATTATACTGCAGTTTACTTTAATTAAAAATAACAGTGACTATACTGTTAAGTTTCTTCAAATATCTAGCGCGCTGACTGACCAGCTTTTTGCCTCAGTCAGTTGAGTGAGTTCGCATCTTGCGTCTTATCTCACAAGTAACGTTACATAATTTCATAGCGCACGTGCAGAAATTATTAAAAACCATATACACAGATTGATTGCTCACAAAACGAAGTTTGAAATGCCCGCGTTATCTCCACCAATTCTGTAGCAACAATGAGTTTTACAGAATAATTAACTCAAATGATATATAGGGAATTTGAATAATTAATCAGGAATATGATTAATTTATATCTCAGATGACAGTTACATTAAATTTGATTGATTATGAAAAATAGCTCAATTGCCTATACCAATAAATAATCACAGGGCACTGTAACTTACTCATTAATATGTCAATATTCCATTCTTCATATCAATTATTGTGATATCTCTTACTGTAAATTACTGCAAATCAAACAGTGGTATGTCCAGCAAACCACTGTTGACCTATCAATTTCCAATAAAGTTATCACGCCTTATAATTCAAGGAAAATTATTCTCTGGCCATGAAAATAGTATCCTATCCTTATGATAAATTTAGTTTCTAAATTTAGAGCTTGTAGCTATAGATCAGACATCTCAGTGACTCATAATGTGAGTGGGGTGGAGTCCAAGCCAATCGTCAGTATATGGGTTTTTAATAATTAAACTAGTAATACATCAAACTACAAATCACACAGAGTAAATATGCGTACGACAATACCAACAGTAAGCTTTATACAAGACATAACGGAATCCAAATAAAAGAGAGAGAGAGAGAGAGAGAGAGAGAGAGAGAGAAAGAGAGCGAGCGAACGAGAGAGAGAAAATGGAGAAAGCGAGAGAGATCACAGAATGAGCTCAGGTATGAAAATCATAGTCAGTAACTTTTGGAAGCCAACAACGATCAGATCATAGTAACAATTTAAAGCAGCATTTAAATCTCCATAGAGAAAGTGATACTTGCAAAGTGCCCAATGTGAGCGTGGCGTGAGATCGGCGTCGAGCTTGTGAGCTTTGCGCGGTGTTCCTTTTGAAAACAGCGGGCGTGTGCCGGAGGCCATGTGACGCGCGTGCACGCTGCGCTGGATCTTGGCGTGAGCGTGGAGCACGTGGTCCTTTGTTCTGTCCTCGCGCGGTATTTGAAAGGTTCAACAAACAATGTTCCAGAATTCGTCTTCCTTGTGTGGAGAGGCGAATAGTCAAATAAACTTAGTAAAGAAAAGAAACAACAAAAACTAAAGCTTCCATAGGAGCCATTAAAATGGCTTTTTCTCTCAGCCCCTGTGCTGAGGGGGGGGCTTGCGCTATGAGCGCGGCCTAAGGCCGTGCGGAAGCAACGTTGGTCGATGCAGGAGGGAAGGGAGTCAGCATAAGAAGAGAGGGCGGACCTTGTTTGGTCGATTCTTATAGCTTGAAATGGTCCCCGCCTCTTTTCACGTTAACAGCCAATGAACGTCCGCGATCTGAAGCGGAGGGAAAAGTTCCTTTGTCTCTGTGGAGACAACCCCGTGGTGATCTAGGGCTTGTCAGATTTCCTCAGGGAAATTTCTAGCAAGTTCGTAATTCCAGATTACATACATTTTTCAGTACTTTGCTCTAGATAAATGGGTTTGTCAGAACATGACGATCACAACGATACTAAACATAATATGTATAAGTGATCAAAACATGAAATTACATTCAAATGCAGAATTACACATATTTAAAGATTTGATTAACACATGATAACACTGCAGATCGTCCCAATTTATATGGGAAACATCAAATGAACCAAAAGGGAATACGTAAAACATGTATAAAACATAAAAACAGAAAGTTAATGAATACATTCCATAGAATGCATTGTTCAAAAGAAGCCAGTGATTTGGCTTCTCTCCTGTCCTGTGTGGTCGTAAACTTTTACGACCTGCAAAAGTGGGGGTTACATACACATGACTATTTGAGAAAGTTAAAGTGAGGAGAGACATTTCCTAAAGTATAAGCTAGCAACTTATACTCTTCACATAACAAGAATTAACCATTTTATGCAATCCATAAACATATTTAAAATACATATTAATAAGGACTTACAAAAGTAAGGAACTTTACGAAAGGTTTCCTTTGTCTCCGGTGCGTTGGAGGAACTTGGGGGGGTTTCAGGTCTCCTTTGAAGCTTTGCATGGGTATCGTAAATAATTTAAGTCCAGCCAGGCTGGCGCCAGGCCAGGCAATTAGTGCAAAATGGGTTTCATTTGGAAAATCTGAATTAAACACATGAATCAATTATCTGCATATCCGTTACACGAGGTTGAGTAATTCTTTGACAGGATGAAATGGTTTAGTTACCCAGATCACTGAGCTGCGCATGCGCTGCTTATAGCGCCGCTCTGCTGTGGAGGGAGAAACTTCAGTGAACGAGAAATACGAGTCAGTGCATTGCGTGAACGAGAACTATTCGTTCACTTAAAAGATTCGTTCAAAAAGAACGATTCGTTCACGAATGACACATCACTAACACACACACACCGTGGCAGTGATCAGTCATTACTCTTGAACCAGTGTGGTTTTAGACATGGAGAAGTACACTTTCATTGACGTATTTGAAAGAATCTTTATTTCTGTGTGCAGTTGTTTGGACTGAAGTTAAGCTTCATGAAAATCATTACATGACAGATGCAGATGATAAAAATGTGTTATACCTCATTCTTTGTGTTTCTGTTTAATAATCATTTGACACTCAGGATAAACAGGCAGATCCAGTAGTAATGAAAAGATGTATCAAGACTTAAGCTCTTAAGACCCTGCGGCCTCATGTGAGGACATTATATTTTTGTGAATTTAAACAAGACTTTGCAAAGTGTCTGTGTGTAAGTGCTGCTTATATGTGTGTGTAAATGAGGTGCAGGTGTGGCAAGGAGATTAGCTGATGAATGAGATGCAGGTGTGGCAAGGTGATAGTGATGCAGTGACTCATGGGAGATGTAGTTTGGGTGTGGTGCAACAGTATGAGAGGTGCTAGTGTCCAACTGATGATATGGTGACATCTGGTGGTTGATGGGTGGAATGGTCCTGAGTGGAGTACTGAAGTTCATGGGCACTCCAGCTAATGATCGTGACAGATGTCCTCCATGGAGGACATAGCATAGCGTATGAATATATTATATATATCATTTGTATATATATTATTCATACGTTATGCTTTGTCCTCCGTAGACGACTTCTCATATACAGAAACGTTTTCTAAAACATTGCAGTTTTGTTTGCATGTTTTGTGAATATAAAAATAAAATTTGTACAGATTACATTTTCCATTGTACTTAATGATGTACACCTCTGCATGCAGACACCCAACTGTGCAAATTCATTTATAGATTTAAAACCCAGTCCTGAACCGGGAGAACCATGTTCTGCAGAGTTCAGCTCCAACACACTTGCTTGGACATTTCTACTGATCCTGAAGACCTTGCTTAGCTTAGGTGTGTTTATTTGGGGTAGCTAAACTCCACAGGACACTGGCCCTCCAGGAGCAGGACTGAGACACCTAACATTAGCTCTTTACATTCAATGCATGTGATTTATCAATACCTATTACATCTTAAAATGTACAGCTCATGAAAAATACAAAAGCTCCAGATGGACAAACATTAAATGCCTAAACCAGTGTTAATAAACTATATCTTAAAAATAAATTTGGATTGGAATGGGAATAGGAAGTTTTAAGTAGCTGTAAAGCTTGAAGTGTGAAGTTTATTCTTGTACACAGATATGGGATATTCATGGCAATACACATGAAATTCATGTATTTATTTGTCATTTGAACTGATGTAAACAGCCCTTTCTAGTGGACAAGGGAATATTGTCGGATGGTTCGCACTCTGAAAAACTAGGTAAGCCCTTTCTAGTGGACATTAAGTGCTAAGGCCTTCATTGCTTATATAATGAAAGTCACTAGGATTTTTTGAGAAGGTAAAAGTCTGACCAGTTATACAGCAACGAGTCAGACGAAGATCTGAACTGAATTTGGTTAAACATTAAAGTTCTAGTCTGTGTCAAATCACTCTCATAATAAATAATAATAATGCTCAAATATATGTTGGCTTTCTCAAACCCAACAAAGAAGACTAGAAGAACTATTTGCACTGTATTTATCAGTGGGACAATATTCATACAATACTGTAACCTAGAAATAATTTAAAGGGGTCACTTTGCCCAGCTACATCTGATTCAAATATTATGCTAATTAACAGTGAGTGGTGGTTTCAGACATTATAGTGCTGCACTCTTATTCTGTCTGAAAGAATGAAAAGACCGCACTGAAGGCGGAGCAATTCGACCAATCAGATGAGAGGAGTGTTTCAGCTCAAGTGCGAAGCCAAAACAATTTTTTAATCTCAAATGAAAAAAATTAGAAAGTGAGCCAAAATAAAATTTTCCATTTGTTAAACTTCACGGAATAACGAATAAATGAGCCATTTTTCCATTTCTTGTTATTGCATTCTAAATAAGAAATTGTCAAAAAGTACACGGATCTGGCGCCTGCACAATCCAATCACGTTTGAGAGGGAAACAGCAAAATTGAGGGTTTCCAAAATTTTTCGTTTTTCCTTTTTTTTCCATCCACACGGAGACGCGTTTCTGTGAATACGCACAATTTTTTTATCGGATAGGCGTTTCTTCTCAGAGATCCTGTGTTTTGGAAGAGTGAAACCAATGTTTTTTTAAACCGGGTCCCAGAGTGGATCAATTTGAGGACACCGCCTTTGCGTTTTTGTTTGGACAGCGAATCATACTACAGCTAAAAAAAAGAAAGAAAAAAATGTTTATTTCATAATGATATTTTCCCCCTCATTTTAAATATTATTATACAATGATAGGATAAATCTTTGTGATTTTTTAAATGAAAGATCAAAAGGATTAACAATGCATATGAATTTGCATATGTGTCTGATTTTTGATGGTTCTTGTTCACAGAGGCATAAAGTTGACTGCAGTTTTCCTGAGCTCCAGCTTTTGTTCCTCTGATGGAAGCGTAAGTCACTTTATCATCACAGCGAACCTGAATCAACATCACAGTCTCTGTTTCAACCCACAGTTATTACAGAATGAGCTTTGAGCTCAATTCAAGACAGATTTCTATAAGAATAAAACTAATACAGGTCATGTTGAGGAAGATCAAGAAGTGTTTGCTTACCTTGTTCTTCTTGGAAATATTATTTATTGTACGCAGTAATAACCATAAGTCACTTCATCCGTCTGCACCAAAACATGAGTGAAGACTCATTATTTTACTGCAAATGTTTAAATCAAATATCTGTAAAAACTTCAGGTTCAGTGAAAATCTATCACACAAACATAAGGTTATGGAAAATTACCACAGCAACTGTTAAATATAAACAAATACGAAAAAAAAACCCATTAATAACTGAAGATTAATCATATTGTTCACTGTGATCAGGACGAATGGAAATGTTGATTGTGTCATTGTTTCCTTTATATTTCTTTCTATCTGTGAGCTTTAGAGCAGAAACAGTAGAAATACACTAACTTGTGCTGATCTAATGTGAGTAATAAGAGTGTGATATTTCAGAGTCAGTCTTCTGTGGAGCTTATGGTTATTAATAACTCATAGATCAACAAAACTCACCACAGAGTCATTAGTCTTTCTTCTGACATCTGAAAAATAATGACATGAGAACAGTTATGATCAAACTGTCTCTAATGCAGATGAAAATCAGTTTCTAAAAGAGTCTAGAAGAATTCTAGTGCTGGAATAGAAACATCATTTCTGTTAACTCAACATTCTTAAAAAACGCTGGGTTGTTTTTTCAACCCAAATGCTGTGTTGAGACCACTGGAAAGGACTTTGGGTTGTTTTAATCCAACTTTGGGTTCAAAATTTGTCTCTCCTATAATCCAGCGGGGCTGGGTTGGGAACATGGACGTGAAGGAGAGCACGCACGTAAGGGTAAGATCGTACGTCTCCAGTGCGAGCAGCCGCCATTTTCTCAGCGTGAAAGAAGCGAGAAGCGAGTGAAAGACATAATGCTAAGTAAAGATCCAAAGCATAAAGTAATCGTTTTGTTTACCCAGTTGTATGAAAGGCGGAAGGTTTTATGAAAGGTAGAAACAAATTAGCTTAACGTTATTTAAAAAATGGCGGATGCGGTTTTCGCCTCAGAAACGGAGGACTTAACGGCCTCATTTAATGTTACTGAACGGAAGAGGTACTTTTAATATAACGTTCGTGAATGTCTTATGGCATATTTACATAAGATTCTACTTTATCTGCACTTTTTGAGGCGTTAATAGACTGTTATGGTTACGGTCACACTCATTTTTTTTTGCGGTTAAACTGAATGTACGTTAGTCTCCTAAAGGAAACAGCATTGTGTAGTAAAGACGAGCATAATTATGTTGAGGCTGTTGAAGTGATAACTGTTAAAAGTATGTTTTACATGTAATATTTCAGACTTGTGGAGCTCGTGTCGTCATTGTCCCAGCGCCGAGAGTTAAAGACACAGAAGCTGTTTGTGTTAGAGTCGCAGACTGTGTGAGGAGGAGGAGCTGTTCTTCTGAAGAGAGGGACAGACGGGTTTAAGGAGAGTTAACTTCAGACTAACATCAAGTTATCTTTATTTTTACTAAGACTAAAATAATGTTTGTTTCTGTAGATGTTGGAATTCAGAGACAAGATAACTTCATTCTTATGAGACTGATGTGAGTTATTTTTTTTTTTTAGAAAATTAATGTTTCTGTTGTGTCCTTCCTGTTTACTTCACATTTTGATGCAACAACAGTGTGATTATATGTTCATATTTTATTGAAACGATTGATGTCCCTCTTTGCAGAACTCAAACTAACTGGAGTTAAGGGGACAGAAGTCTGCTTGTGTGAGGAGGTGGTTTTCTCAGCAGAAAGATAAGGCAAGTAGCAGTTTAAGGCAAGTAAACTTCATAATGTCATGTTATCAGTTATCAGTTGTTGTTTTTTTTACTAAGAGTAAAATGTTTGTTTTTTGTTTCTGTAGATCTATACTAAAAAAATAAAAAATGATTTTTTATATATATATATATATATATATATATGTATATATATATATATATATATATATATATATATATATATATATGTTTTTTTTTTTCTACACTGACGGAAATGGATATTTGTTCTATACCCTACTGAATAACTGGAAAAGGAGAGGCTTGATGGAGGAAATGGGGATTATTGTTTTACTGACTTTGATCCACCTGAGTTTGTGTGTGTTTGAATCACCTCAGGATTTGGTATGAATCCAATATTCCCGGGAGTTTCTTTTACGATGGTACAAGCCTAACAACGTGAAACAACCCGGGGGATTTGGCTATCCTCATTTAGGAAGTTTTTCACCTGTTGCTGTTGGAAAAAAACAAAATGGCTCGCGACAAAATGGCTCTATATTTAAATTTCGAAAGAGAGGACGGAAAGGAGGTGTTCGTCAGAAAATGAAAAAAAAAACTAATTCTTTCTAAAACTCCTCTCCCTATAATTTTTCTAACGAATGTACAGTCTTTAAGTAAAAAGATGGATGAGCTCCAAGCTATGGTGAAATTCCAGCATGACAACAGAAAAAAATAGTGCAACTATCTTTATGAACTGTATAATTATATAATGATTTACTTAGTATACATAATATACATGATCGATCCGTTGGCTGTAATCTGTGTCAGAATCGAGTTTACCGGGACATCGCAAGACATAAATCCCAGTGCTTTATTAGATGTAGCACTGTTTCATCCTTGTTTTTGTTTGTTTTATGTCAAAGTACTCTGTGGTGTGTTTTCTGTGCTTTTTTGGAGAGTTTTCTCATGCAAATGTGTTATTGTGTGTTTGTATTCATGCACTTATGACAGACTTTACTTTCACTTTGTTTTCGGTCATTTTCCAAAGCAATAGGCTATGTTAAGTAGTAGTTTAAAAGACTACTTATTGGTTTAATATGGGAGAGTTTGAAACAATCTGGGCACGGGGGTGGGACTAAGCGTCAATCATATCTGCCGCGGGCGTCTGTCTTGGTCTTTGAGGGTTAAGAGCTAAGATCAATCGTTATCAGGAAACTAGGCCCAGAACTTTACACACAGGCAAACACGGCATGTGTAACGCAGGAAAGCGCGTTACTATAGTCTAGTAAAGTAGTGTAGTTACCAATATTATTAGTGTAATGTGTACTTCGTTTCCAAAAAAAGTAATATAGTTACTGTAATCCGTTACTTTGTAACTCGTCACCCCCAACACTGATAGCATTCCCTGTGGTAGACAGAGACATTAAACAACCACACAAAGTGTTGTAAGTGCATCATTTGTAAAAACAATGTTAAATGCTTGTTCTGTGTTAGAAATGGAGTTTACACTCCTTCATACACATGCTCACATTCTTTCACACACACACACACACACACACACACACACACACACACACACACACACACACACACACACACACACACGTCTGTTAAATGTTATAATATCAATGTTAATGTTGTGGTTTATTTGTGTACTGTCATGCCAGAATAGTTGGTAACTAATTGTACATTTATTGTATAATAGTGTTTTCGTATATTTTATACAATATATACAATTGAACAAAGTACAATTTGATCTTAAATGTTCAATGCTTTATTAATTTTTTCTTACATGTTACTTTTTGACTTTTATCTTGTTTTAAACATTTTCCTTTTGATAATTATTATTTGTGTGTGAACGTGATTTTTAAAATGAACAATATTTGTAGGTTTAATGCCTAGCTCAATTTGGGTTCATTTTAGCCTAGCAGTGTTTCCCCACAGCCTTGCACTGAATTGGTGGCGGCACTCTGCGAGTCCATTTTCTTCCAGCAGGAGGCGCTAAGAGCGGCAGAGGAAAGGTTTTCTGAGCTCACAAACACTGCCTTACACCCGTTTGACACATACTCCGTCTGCAGTGCGTATGCGTTGCATATTTTTATACGCACCCATGTTAACGGATTGCAGCGTTCACATCGCACGCGGTTGCAGTCCGTCAGTCCGTTCCAGGAGCAGTGCAGCGATCGTTTACGCACCGAGTCTATTTTTGCTGTGCCGCATGCGCTGAATTAAAATGACATTGTTCGTGGTAAAAATTATGGAAATGCAGTCATTTCATAATAAATGTATATTAATTAAAGCCTAATGTGTTTCACACGCAACCCATGGGTTTTGGATGGATTTAAAACAAGAAAGAGAGCAACTTTGGAGAAACAAGGCAACATTATATATGCACTTTTATAGAGGCAGAAAAGAAAAGCTATTTAAGACCAGCAAATCATATTAACTTCAGTTAAAACATGCAGCTGATCATCTGCAGATCACATGTAGTGAACAAATAAAACAGTTTATCATTGCACATCTGTGTTCACTGCATGAAGAAACAACCATGAGCTCTGCTCTTCAGCACAATGGATGGAAACCAGAGAAACTTCAGCAGAATAAATCAACATTAGACTCGACTTACAAAACACATATAACTCTTCATTTTCATTTCTTTATTTCTGTGAAACTGCTCTTTCAGTTGAACTGATTGAATATTGTCAAGAGTATTCAATAAAACTCACAACAGTGAAAGTAAATCTGTGACTGTACCTTGTGTAGACGTTTCTGCTGGAGTCAATGCTGTTACTCTTTTAGTTTGATCTGTATGAAGAGCCAAAGTAGCTCTTCTGATTGGCTGAAATTCACTAATCTCTAAACAGTCCCGCCCACTACCTCTACAGATACACAAATCACTTTTGAACCGAATATCTCGGTGCAAAAGGGAGAGCGCGAAACTCGTCACTTGAAAGCGAAAAACAGTGTTTGAGCTTCATCGCAGCAGATTCAAGCAGCTGTAGTTATGTACTTTGTGTTTGTGTTAGAAAAATATACAAGACATTTCTGAGAAAATATTCTACAAGTGTGCAACTCTTATTTGATGAATTCACATACTGATTTGCGGATGTTCAACATTTCTCCACGACTTCACATTTCTTGATGCGGGTGTGTAAATGCGTTTTGCACCACATTCACTGCAGCAATTGTTTCATAAATGTGAGCGTACGAGTTTCTAAATGTGTGATTTGTAGAATAGGATTTGTGCACCTGCAATGAAGAATTTGAGAAGGTGTAACAGTTGTGTTGTGTTTGTGGGAGAGAAAAAAAGTCTACACGTTTGCAACTCTTAAAACATTTCTCTCTGTGACTTCAAATTTACTGATACACATGTGTGGCTTTTCTCTACAACTACAAATCGCACTGCCACAGGTGTTTAGTTGTTTTGAATCAAAAATAACTTCATAGATCTGTAAAGATGATGTTAGTTCAGATTCATCATACTGTTGAACATGACAGTCATGTTTTATTGAGTTAAGACACAAGATAACTCTTCACTGATGTGAGAAAGTCACTGATGCTGTACCTTCAGTGTCATCTGTGTTTGTAGTTGAGCGATGCTGAGAGTTTGTGACTGCTGTCGTTGAATCAGCTTGATCTGTAAAGATGATGTTAGTTCAGATTCATCACAGAACATGACAATCATATTTCAGTCACTTAACACAAGATGACTAACATTATCTATCATTATATTATCACATCTCAGACTCTTCTACATCTGATCATGAGATTGTTTTCTCACCTGAGATCTTGACAGTGTATGAGACTGAGGTCTGGACTTGATCTCTGTGAGTAACTTCACATCTCCACTCTCTGTTGTGATCTTCATTCAGGATTGTTGTCTTCAGAGAGATGATACAGTGATCTGGAGCTGATATCTGATATCTGGAGTCTGAGTTTGTCAGTTTAACACCAGCCTGATTCACCCAGAACAGATCAATTCGTTCAGAACGGATCAAATCATCACAAGAGACTCGAGGATATGATGAATATGAATACAACTGACAGGAGAGAGTCAGAGAGAGACCTGCACTGATCTCAGTCTGTGACGGTGATGAAGAGACTGAAACACAGAATAAAACACACATCTGACAATTCAATCATCACGAGAAGTTAAATGTAGAATTTGAACTTTTTAAAATGACCACATAATCATTAAATTACCATGAAGAACATGCAGATAAACACGAGCATCAGTTCCTTGTTGTTGATCATTCACATATTGTCTGCAGAAGTAAAGTCCACAATCTTCTTTTGTGACGCTCTTGATGTTCAGAGAGCAGTCAGACCCCAGATTCAGTCTCTCATGTCTCTCTGTGTCTGTCGTCTTTATCCCTCCAGTGATCAGTTCAACTGTCTCTGTATGTCTGAATCTGTTATAGATCCATGAAGTTGATTTACAGTCATGAAGAGCATTATTACAGGGCAGACGGACATCTTCACCAGAACTGATGAACACATGATCCACTTCACTGAGACCTGAAACACAAGAATTATACTATTATTAGAGTGATTATTATACTATATATTAATAAATGAAGACATAAACACACCATCATTAAAAGATTCAGATCATGCAGGTTTTTTTCTCATTTAAACAGTTCACCCAAAAATTAAAATAAGCCTGTGTTTAACTCACCCTTGAGACATCCTCGGTGTGTTTGACTTTCTTCTTTCTAATTTTCAGTTTTAGGTGAATTAACCCTTTAATGCAAACACATTCTCCAGAATAAAATATTTATATTATTAAAATATGAAATGAGATGAGATATTCCTGTGTATCTTCAGCATCATTTCTCCAGTCTTCAGTGTCACATGATCCTTGATAAATCATTATAATATACTGATTGATTATTATTGGTGCTCAGTTATTAATAATGTTTTCTATTATTATCAGTGGTAAAAACACTTATAATGTTCAAAAGAACAGCATTTACTTGAAATATAATCTTTTGTAACATTAGAAAGTTTTTTACTTTCAATTGAATGCCTATTTGCTTAATAAATGCATTAATTTCTATTAAACACACACACACACACACACACACACACACACACACACTGAATGGTAGTATAGTTCAAGTTTCACGTATTATTTCTCAAATGTACAAGTGTCAGTGACAGAACTTTTTGTAAGGTTTAGTCAAACTACAGCAGAACAAGAATAACAACAGAAATAAATAAGAAAGGGGCAAGTCAGAAGTTTAATGCAAACACACTCTGTTTAATTACATTTACATTTATCCAGAATAAACTGTTTGTCTTGATCAGAGAGCTGTTTGAATCACAAACACACTCTTAACATGAAGATAATTCAGCATCAGATGTTTGATTGTGAAAGTGTCTAGTTTCAGTGCGTTCAGGAATAATCCAGTATGTTCTGTTTGTAACACAATAATAAACTGATCATGTTCAGATGAACTCTTTCTCAGATTAATTCACTAACTGTCTTGAAGAGAAAACACAGATGTCTTTACCTGTGAGAAGTGAAGAGAGAAAGATCAGTCCCAGCAGACACAAGTGACACTTATCAGCCATCTTCTCTTTCTGTCAGTCTTCCTCTTCATTATATGATCTCAACTCTTTCTTTAAATACTCTCAGCTCTTCCTGTGCGTGTTCACTTCCTCTGATCTACAGACTGAGTGTTTAAATGCTGCTTTATAGTGAGATGATGCCAGTGCTGCTTGACTTTTCTCTTGGTAATATTGATTAAATATTATATGTATCCTATAGAAGACATTTGCATAAGTTTTCTAAATGTTATAAAAGCCAGATGTGTTTTGAAGTCCTCATGGTCTGATTGTAACTGTATGGAGAATGAGTAAAGATTATTAAACCGTTGACAGCTCGAGTGTAATGTATGTGCCTCTGGAGACCTCTGGGCTTTAAATAAAAGATTACTTTTAAAAATAGACCAACAGGTAAAATCCCACAATAAAGGAGAATCAAAGGAGTTAATGAATAATTGTAGATGGTGAGGGGAGTAACTGGCCATATGCTACGATGAGTGATAACAAAACTATATAAAAATAGTATCCTTAAAAGAAACCATTTCAGATGAGCGTCTGTCATCTCGGCTTTCTTGTCATTGTTCAGTAAAGTCTCATTTTGACTTCAGGGTCTCTGTGTTTCTTGACTGATTCTTCTGAAAACAACCCGAGTCTCTCCACGACAAGATCCACTCAAATTCAAGTAGTTTTCACAACTAATATGTATCTTCGTTGATGATAATAAAGTAATGTACAGTACACTTGTACTGTAATAAGAACAGTTCCTCAAGATAAACTTGTGGTTGATGTTCAATAGTAACAGCTCAGGCAGGTCATTCTGCAAACACCTCAACAGATTTAACTTTCTCTGGAGAGCTGAGCACAGACTGATGCTGCTTTTCTGTTGAACTCTGTTCCTCTTATGTTTACTATCTATCTAACCCTTACTATAACCATAAGCACTAACCTGGGAAACACAAGACTTTGACATGACAAGAGGTTGTGACACGTTCTTCAGTGAGAAGAGCAAACATGACCCTCGTCTCAGTCTCAGAGGTCATGTCCACAGACCGTCAGCTGAACGTCTGAAGCATACGACACACAAAACACTTCATGAGTTTCAAAGTCATTAATCATCAGGTCGAATTCTGCATGATTTCTGGGAGACGTGTGTGTCGCGAGACTAATGTGAGCCTGGAGCACAGAAGCAGTCAGAAATAACACTGGTATATTTGAAGCAATAGCCAACAATACTGTGTATGGGTCACAATTATTGATTTTTCTTACATGCCAAAAATCATTGGGATATTAAGTGAATATTGTTTCACAAAGATATTTTGTAAATTATCTACTCTAAATATATCATCACTTAATTATTGTACATTTATACGGAGTGTTAATGACTTCATTTGGATAACTTTAAAGGGGATTTTCTCAGTATTTAGATTTTTTTTTCATTGTTGCTTGCACAGTTCTGTAAATGTGTGAGAAAAAAAGAAAGACTCCCTGAATGTGTGAGAATTCACCCCCATCAGTCCAAACTGGGATCAGAGATCATCAGTTGTGTGTGGGTTAAGATGCCAGTTCTTCTTCTTTCTTCAAGCGAGTTTCTTTAATAACCTCTGCGGTCAAACACACTGAGTTCTCACAGCCAGCAATAACATGTTTCCAAACCTCAACAGTGAGATCACTGCTCTGAAAATATTAGAAAGAGATGTGACGTGCGGCCGAGTATAGAAACCCATTCTCTGAATTTATGCTCTGCATTTCACCCATCACAAGTGCTCACACACACACACACACACACACACACACACACACACACACACACACCGTGGCAGTGAGCAGACTCTACATGTCACAGTTTTACAGAACACATTCAGGGCTTTTCAGAGATGTCAGATGATTGGATGTTTCACCGTGAACATTTTCTCTCCTTGGTCAAAACAAAATGTCTGAAATTAATTTAGTGTCACTCTTATAGAAATATGATCATGTTTTTTAATTATCATTTAAATCAAAATTTTACATTGTGTGTCATAAATCAACATCTCAGGAAAATGTGGGGTTTTAAATCAAAATATGACTTTGTTATGAAACAAGATGTTGATTTCATACATGTGCTCATATGAGGAGACTGAGACACTAAAAGTATGAGAAACAACAAATGAACAGAGAAACAAATCATATTTCAATATTCTGTGAAATATTATATTTTATTATGAAATCTTGTCAATTATTAGTATTTTCACTACACTTTTTTTCATTACATGTTGCCCCAAAAACACTATGTAAATTAGTTTTAGTTTACAGATACATATAAAACTTGTTATGGTCATTTAACACACATTTTGGAGAAAAGAAAAACAATATTGAATCATTCTGTTATAGTTGAAAATCATCTTTTATGCAATCATCTTTTTAACCAAACCAAAGTTAAGTTAAAAAAAAATATTTCGCCATTTATTTATATATATATATATAAATAAATAAATGTGTGTGTGTGTGTGTGTGTGTTTATATGTGTATGTATGTTTGGCATGTTATGTTTTATTTGTCAATAATAAAACATAATATTACAAACAGCTGCTCAAATGATTCAAACACCAGATTATCAGAGCCTGTCCTCCAACAAAAAACTACGGTATAGGTCGTTTGTTCAAGCACTTTATTACGAACTATATTTACGTTTTAAAGTTAAGCGTCTGTCATCATGAAATGACGTATAACATCATTACCAATCAAAACGCACGTTTATTTAAATGCAACGGTGTGTGCTGTTTACACCGATCTCACAGTATTTCCTACATATTTTACTAAGTGGCTTATTCGTCCAAATGTCCACACCTAACCCCAGACCTAAACCTAACCCTTACAGAAATCATGCTAAATTATGATTTATTGAGCATATACCTTTTCGTGCACATCCGTTCCCTTGGATCGAACCCATGATAGCATGATTACATATCAAGGTATAACGCAATAATCTACCAACTGAGCTACACGAAACACAAATCACACTGCAAATAAAAGAGTACAAAACATTAATATGAAAATGACCTTTTGCTGATAGGGGCGCAATTGTAGTATACGCTCTGATGGGTAGTATTTCAGGGATTTGGACAAACGACCCATACGAGCGTATCTGTTGGAGGACAGGTTGGATTATCATTACTGTCTCATTGTGATAAACACTTACATCATCATGTAGCTTTGCTGTTCTCATAATTAGTGCAAGCTGACAGTTAATTAGCTGTTAATTAGATTAGATGTTAATTATATCCTGTTTTTTTCAAAGAAATCTAAATCTGGATCCCTGGTGGTCTCCGGATCCCTAATAACACAATAATCTGACCAGAATCAGCAATAACTATTAATAAATCAGAGCTGGTTTCTCAACATGTGATATTATTATAATGGCAGTGAATGAAATCATCAGGAGTCAAGGTTCATACTCCTCTGCTGATGTGGTTTCTGTATAATTATTTGTCTGATTTGTGATGGTTCTTGTTCACAGAGGCATAAAGTTGACTGCAGTTTTCCTGAGCTCCAGCTTTTGTTCCTCTGATGGAAGCGTAAGTCACTTTATCATCACAGCGAACCTGAATCAACATCACAGTCTCTGTTTCAACCCACAGTTATTACAGAATGAGGTTTGAGCTCAATTCAAGACAGATTTATAGAAGAATAAACTAATACAGGTCATGTCGAGGAAGATCAAGAAGTGTTTGCTCACCTTGTTCTTCTTGGCTCTGTTTTTTCTGCGCGCAGTAACTTCAGTATAAGTCACATCATCTGTCTTCTCCTAAACACCAGTGAAAATACATCAGATCAAGCTGTTAAAGACTCATCCATCACTACTGTGTGAAGAAGACTCATTATTTTACTGAGGATGTTTAGCTCAAATATCTTTATAAATTACAGGTTTAGTGAAAATCTATCACACAGACATGAGATTATGGAAAATTAGCACATAACTGTCAAATATACACAGATATGAAAATATAGATTAATTACTGAAGATGAATCATATTGTTCACTGTGAGCAGAATGAATGGAAATGTTGATTGTGTCATTGTTTCCTTTATATTTCTTTCTATCTGTGAGCTTTAGAGCAGAAACAGTAGAAATACACTAACTTGTGCTGATCTAATGTGAGTAATAAGAGTGTGATATTTCAGAGTCAGTCTTCTGTGGAGCTTATGGTTATTAATAAATCATAGATCAACAAAACTCACCACAGAGTCATCAGTCTCTCTTCTGACATCTGAAAAATAATGACATGAGAACAGTTATGATCAAACTGTCTCTAATGAAGATGACAATCAGTTTCTTAAAGAGTCTAGAAGAATTAGTGCTGGAATAGAAACATTATTTCTGTTAACTCTATGATTTCTCATTTTATCTGAAAAACTCAGATGTTTGGGATTTTTTTTGCCTGCTGTTACAGAATATGAGAAACAATTAAAACTCACCGGCTCTTTTTTTACGAATCAGCCAAAGAATCAGAGCAGGAAGAAGAAGAGCGACCGAAACACCGACAACAATCACAATCACAATCACTGAGAGAGAGACGATAGAGAGACACGACTGTATTACTGTGTTTAACCAAATATAGAGAAGTAACAGACTACCAATAAAATGATAAATGACACATTTAACAGCATGCAGTACTTATTGTGATTTTATGGTGAGTTTATTACAGCTGTGCTTGTTCTCTGAGCTGCTGACACTTCATGGTTCAGTAGATATAAAGACTACATTATCTGAAAGCTTACAGTAAAAATAGTCAATTAAAATGTATTAAACAGCTGGCCGAGCAACACTGTGAACACTGCATCAATAGTACAGTGTTATTAATACTGACCTTCTCTACGGTCACTTTCACTACAGTTAGGGTGACCATTCCTGTCATTTTTACAGGACAGGTCCTTGCCAGGATTTCTATATTTCATAATATATCCAGGTTTTTATCTGTTTGCGCTCCACAGATCGATCGTTGTATGACATCTATGCACTGTGAGAGCTATAGAAAGCAGATGGCTCTGTTCGAATCGCTCTCGCTGTACTTTGATTTCATTCACGATCTGTGCAGCGCCGCTTTAAGATATACACACACACCTCATATCACTGATCTATAATAGAGAAATTCTTGCTAGTCTTGTAAATGACAAGCAGCAATCTGTTTCTGGATATATTATGTGTCAGGTAAATTCAGCCGTTAACCACATGGACCCTTTAAACCCATTTGAATTTCAAGTTAAGCTTTTATTTTTATTTTTTTATATATTATTTAAACATTTATTTGACACTTGAGTAACATTTTAAACTCAGATTAGATTGAGACTTTTTGTGGCACTTCAAGAAGTTTAAAATATGTAAATTCCAGCCGTACTTACAGTAAATCTACAGAAGAACAAATGTTTCAGCGGAGAAATAATGCTGGTTTCCGTTCTACTAATAATCAAGCTGGTGTCTGATATACAGTGTTGCTATGGACACCGGTAAATATTAGGGGATATCTGATGGCTGAATGCTACAATTGACCAATCAGAATCAAGTTTTTTAGAGAGTTGTTTATATGAGCTGAAAGTTAAAGACATGATTGTTTAAGATCGTGGGTGAGAATGACATCTCTTTGATATTTAAGAAAGATACTTTTCACATAACAGTATTAGTTTTCCTATTTAAAGATTGTAGATGAAGTATGAAAGAATGAAATAAGAAAATGAATATATAAATTACAAATGAAGCATGTCTTGATTTAAAGTTTGAGTTAAAGAGAAGTTGATACATTTAGATTCTAGTGTGATTCTAGTGTGAATTTAGTGTCTGAAATGAAGATAGTGATTCTAGTGTGAATTCAGTGTGATTCTAATGTGATTCTAGTGTGATTCTAGTGTGAATTTAGTGTGCATAGGTGTGATTCTAGTGTACATTCAGTGTCTGAAATGAAGATAGTGATTCTAGTGTGAATTCATTGTGATTCTAGTCTGATTCTAGTGTGAATTCAGTGTCTGAAATGAAGATAGTGATTCTAGTGTGAATTCAGTGTGATTCTAATGTGATTCTAGTGTGAATTCAGTGTGATTTTTGTGTGAATTCAGTGTGATTTTACTGTAATTTCAGTGTCTGAAAAGAAGATAGTGATACTAGTATGATTCTAGTGTGAATTCAGTGTGATTCTAGAGTGAATTCAGAGTGATCATTGTGTGACTATAATGTTAATTCAGTGTCTGAAATAAAAATAGTTATTCTAGTGTGAATTCAGTGTGATTCTAGTGTAAATTAATTGTGATTCTAGAGTGAATTCAGTGTGATTCTTGTGTGACTATAGTGTGAATACAGTGTGATTCTAGTGTGAATTCAGTGTCTATAAATGAAGATTGTGATTCTAGTGTGAATTCAGTGTCTGAAATGAAGATAGTGATTGTGTTAATTTAGTGTCTGAAATGAAGATAGTGATTCTAGTGTGATTTCAGTGTGATTCTAGTGTGAATTCAGAGTGATCATTGTGTGACTATAATGTTAATTCAGTGTCTGAAATAAATATAGTTATTCTAGTGTGAATTCAGTGTGATTCTAGTGTGATTCTAGTGTAAATTCATTGTGATTCTAGAGTGAATTCAGTGTGATTCTTGTGTGACTATAGTGTGAATACAGTGTCTATAAATGAAGATTGTGATTCTAGTGTGAATTCAGTGTCTGAAATGAAGATAGTGATTGTGTTAATTTAGTGTCTGAAATGAAGATAGTGGTTCTAGTGTGATTCTAGTGTAATTCAGTGTCTGAAATAAGAAGGATATACAAACACACCCTGATCCTGAGAGATTGGTGTGGTGTCTGGATTCAGTGTTGTTTCTGTAGTTGAAGTTACAACTATTAAAACATGATGGAAATAGAAATATCATACATTAGTGCATGAAGACAGCATTAAGACATTTCTTTAACACAGTGCTGTAGTCCAGAAGTTTATATCAGTTATTGTGCTGAAAGCTGTTCACATTAACATGGAATGACTTTGTATGTTTAATAAATGCTCACTCTATGATTATAAACATTTAAGCACTAATCTTCAATTCTATCATTGACATACAATGAAAGAATATGCTTTTATATGGGGATAATAATACAGAACTGCATCCATACCCTGTTGATCAGTAAATCCAGATGTGTGTGCAGCTGCAGTCCTCTCAAAGTTTGGGGTGTTTAATGATTTCTGATTTTCTGTACAAATAAAGGATGCATTTTTAGTTCATATACACCACATTTTGGGAAAAAACATTAAAGTAATAAACATTTATCTTAAGTTCTTGTTATCAAATGAAGATCACTCTCAGACAGTCTGATCAGTGATCAGTTTCTGGAAATCTAGAAATGGATCATGTTTCTTGGCTGAAGTTTGTTCACTGATCATCTGTACACTGTATCTTTGGGTGTTTTTATTATGTTGAGAGTTATACTGTATTCAAGAATCAGACAACTGTTAATTTATTGTATTCTTGGTTAAAATGAACTTAATTATTCTGTTAATTACTTAAAAAGTTTTCACAGATCTGTCTGAAAGAGTGTTTTATTCTCATCACACCCTGCGTGTTGAATGATAATGTGCTGCTGAAGCCTCTAACCCTGGTTTCTCTGTAAAGTAATTTACTCAAGGACTCAAGCAAGGCTTAAAAGACTAAAACTGCAGTGTGAAACATTTCACAAACCACTGCATTAGTGGGTGATTTGGTCCCAAATCTGCTGGTTAAAAAAATATGAGGTCATAAGTCTTTTAATACATTTTATGGTTTAGATCACTACTATTTCACAATGTCAATATGTATGAAACCGTCAGAGAGTCAAACTGATCTCTGAAAGTTTTCTCTAATCTACATTTGTTTGAAAAGAGTGTTTCCCAGAACAGACCATGTGTCCAATGATAAATGTCAAGGCCTTTAACATTTAAATAAGTCTTTTTTTTTTCTGTAAAGCTGTTAGGGGATCAGGAGTTAAATAGAGGATCGTATCTAATGTTGTGAACCGTTATTCATTATCTCAGTCAGTTATCATTATTAGACAATCTATGCACTCAGAAACAATGAAACATTATAAAATAAAGATAATTGTGAACAATTCACATATAAATAAAGATAACACACATATCAATCCACATATCAAGCTATACAAAAATCCGCCGCGAACTCTATGCGTGCCTGCGAAGTGTGACGGTGTGACACTTGCCGGTGCCCTCTAATGACATTTCAATGAAAGCGGATCCTGCTCATTAAAGAAAATGTCTGGTGAAAGGGAACATTGGGTAGATGATGTCAGGCAGTAGCCAAAACTAACAGATAAAGGTAATTTATGTAAAATGTAATGTAATAATGTAAAAAAAAATGTAATTCAGTTAAGAAGTGTATTAATTGTTGACAACAATAAAAACCGAATGGTGTCATTACTAGCTGTGTTGCTAATATGTTCACAAGCTTCACAAGTTTCAAATAACTATTAAGCAATCCTTAAAAATATTCTTGTTTGTCATAACCCGACCGACCCTGTCCATTTAGGACCGACCCAATTAATAATTTTTCCCCTTTTAGTCCAACCAACTTGCCGATTGTAATTGCGTTAAGACCCACAGATTTCTTTTTACTCTTCAAACAACTAATACAAATGCAATAAAATGTGAGACACACACAACTGACGCTTTTCACACGCTCTCAAGCCACACATCCATTTTCTCCGCTCGACCAATAAATCTGTGTAATCCGTATGGCCGTAAACATGGGCAGTCAATGTGCAACAAAGGTTCGTGAATTTCACAAATGGTTTCATTCCAGGACTGTAGTTTTGTGCTGTTGTTAAAACAGCCAACCACATAACACGCTCTTCTCGGCTTCACTGGACAGCATACGTAATGTTACTAAAAAACTAAATAAAAATAAGTTTTCGTAAAGCTAAAATCTGCTACAGCCACCTACAGGACCAACACGTTACTTCTGCTTCTACCTTAGCAGCAAGGCACGAAGTAATGGCGGCGCTGCTTTACTTCCTTGTTTCGCCGGATTTGTGTATATCTAAAAAAATGATTTTGCCTTGACACAGACTGCATGTTTTATTTTGGATATAGTGGTCAAACATGAAAAACATATTTTCCACATTTCCAGGAAAAAAATTTAATTTGTTTGTTTTACAAGCAGATTCTAGTAAATTCATGTCAGTGATTTAGTTATGTAACCCACTCAAATAATTGAGTCAATATTTCTGATAATTGAGAATTTATCTTTTCATGTATGTATTTTATTTTTCTTGCTTAATGCATAGCATGTTCAGGCATGTAAAGTATATTTATTTTTTGTATACTTGTATTTATTTTTTGCGAAACAGAATTAACTATTAAAACAGTGTGTCGATGGATGCTGACGTCACTTACATGCCAGCTCGTGGTGAGCGTGATATGAGCCGCATTTCAACTGCTGCTTAATCTTTCTGATTTAATTTCTTCTTTTAATGTAACGTATGCCTGAAATGTTTTGTTGCATTAGTGATCATTGGATGCTGTGCTTGCTTGTTGAGATCTGACTGTTTCGTCGCGTCGTGGTCATTTTGGATTCAAATTTAGTTGGATTTCAATACAGATGGTTCATTCGTAAGGAAACATTCTGTGTTTCCCGAGTTCACACTTACATATAATAAGCTGAGGTATGGTATGCGTGTTAGTGATGTGTCGTTCTTGAACGATTCATTCATTTTGAACAAATCTTTAATGTGACTCGGTAAGAACGAGTCGTCTCGTCGCACATGCGCATGCGCAATATTCTATAGGTTCTGTTCCACTAGTAGTTATCAAGGGGGCAGGGTTTCATATTTTTTGAAGCACCCCTGGGCGCCACCATTGGCTAGCGGACCCCCACCTGCTGTTAGCATTCCATAGACTCCCATTCATTTTGGCGTCACTTTGACAGCGAATAACTTTACATCTGAGGCGTTTAAAGACTCCATTTGTCCATTCATTATTTCTAAAGAAACATGAAAATGTATAAAAGGCCCCATTACCTTGTATCTTACGTTATGGTCCCGTAGAAGCAGTTTTTGTAAAAAATAGGCAAACGATTGCGTCATAACCTGCGACTCTGTGTCGCACAGTAGATAAATTACCGATAGACAGAATGAGAAGCTCGCAGACAATCTTTTACTGTCTATGAGGCAATCGTGTGGACTGGGAGGCATAAAGTCAAGGGAGAAGCCCATAGAGAGTACATAAAAGACACGGGACAAAATTATTCAACAACGTCTGGAAGATTCGGTGGGTGATTCAGATTTCTCTTGGCACAGCGATTAGAAGAATTACAATTGTCAGACAGGTTGCTCATGTGACCTCTACGTCATCAAGTTCAGTTTGAGTCTGAGCAGTACGCTCGACCCCCAGGAAGTGCGTACTTCTAATTGACTTCACTTGTCTACGTTGAATTTAATGGGGTCGCTGTGTCCATTTCTTATATTGTCTATGGTAGTAATTCACCTGTGCCAGTCAATGCAGTCTGAGCCGGAAAGAGAATTGATAAGTTCATCTTTCGGGTCTTCAAGTTGTTATTTTGGCACTTTGCAAACTCCATGCAAAAAGAACAAAAAACATCAAAATAATAATCTCAAATTCAGCCGGAGGTGGTAAATTCCTAATAATGTACGTATTTTTTAGTTATTTTAATAAGATAGATACCAAAAATATGTTGCACATACAGCTCAACTAAGGCGATCATTATAAAGTTGTTTGAACAACAAAACACATCCACTTGCACATATTTCACAATCGGATTATCAGATATATCCTGCTATAGCTAACAAATTTGTGAATTTTTAAAAGCAGATCATCAGTCATTCAGCGCTATTGTGGCTGTGGTGTGACAAGCAATGAATGACGCGTCTCCATGGGAACCATAAAGTGATACTATGATCAAGGAATTATATTAACATTATAACATTAACATTATATTAATTATTACATAACCTCTATTTTTTATTTTTATTTTTGGATAAACAATTTTATTCACAATTTACACTACCAGACAAATATTTTTTTAACAGTAACATTGTTTATAAAGAAGTATCTTCTGCTCATCAAGCCTGTATGTATTTGATCCAAAGTACAGAAAAAACAAATGTAATTTATTCCTGTGATTTCAAGGCTGAATTTTTATCAACATTACTCCAGTCACATGATCCTTCTTATTATTATTATTATGTTGAAAACAGCTGAATATAATTTTTTTTCAGGTGTCTTTGATGAATAGAAAGTTCAGAAGATCAGCATTTATCAGAAATAGAAATCTTTTGTAACATTATAAATGTCCTTGTCAATTTAAAGCATCCTTGCTAAATAGAAGTATTAATTTCTACAATCACCCCCCCCCCACCCCAATAAAAAAAAAAAAAATTATATTGACAGCTTTTGAATGGAATTGTGTATAATGTTAAAAAAAAAAAAAAAAAAAAAAAATCTGATCTTGGGATCTTTATAATCAAAGAATCCTGAAAAAAAAATTACTCAACTGTTTTAAATATTGATAATAATAATAATAATAATAAATGTTTCTTGAGCAGCAAATAATGATATTAGAATGATTTCTGAAGATCATGTGACACTGACTGGAGAAAATTCAGCTTTGATCACAATAATAAAATACATTTTACAATATATTCAAATAGAAAGCAGTAAAAATATTACACAATATTTCTTCTTTTGCGGTACATTACATGTGTATTCTCTGTATTATGCATGCTTTATATAACTCAAGTAATTTTGTGTGTTAAACACTTATCACGGCTAAATCCTTGTTTACTTCCACCTCAACTATGGGAAGTATGTAGTTTGTTACCTACTTGATGGGCAAATGATTTCTAGAATTTTGATATGAAGTAGATGTGTGTAGGATGCACCTTATTTAAACTATTAGGTTTGCTTATTAAAGCGTTTAAACTAAACTCTCAGAAGTTTGGACTAACGCGATCACGTGGACATTACGTTAAATACATGCAAGAACCAGAGAAAAGGGCGTAGGCCCCGCCCAAGACAATATCTGAGAAGAACGGGTCGGATGGACACGCTTATAACCCAATGACAAGCAGCTATGCGTTGCTTTTTGCCTTGCTTTTGCCCTGCTTGCAGTGACTTGGGCTCTTGCCTCTTGCCTATGTTTTGTGCTGACCTTTCCATCGTCCAGCGTGCACTCTTCAAACCACCAAGAGCTCACTCATCAACTCATCAACTCTTCCGTAAGATCCTTTGCTGAACTCCGTCCAAGAAAACCCTCTCAGTAGAGGTGGGCAGATCGATACTAATATCGATAATATCGATACCAACGGGAAAATATCGATACTTAAGTTTCAGTTTCTCTCGTTTTGCCACCTGGCCGTGTTTGTCAAAATGCTGCTGCTGTCACAGAGCAGAGCAAGCTCTAAGAGTGCTGCTCGTGCTCGACACTGCTCTCCGCCCCCTCTCCTGTGTTGTACCGTCACGTGACTCACCACTAGCGCTACCACCAGCAGTCAGGCGCGCGCACCGCTCAGCCGCGCATTTCTAACAGCAGTCAGTCAGAGGCGGAGAGAAAGAAGAGCGTTGTATGGCTGTATTTTCAGGCCGATCTACCCTTTTTGTGTTAGCTGTGAAAGGGATACTAGTTTCTATATTTAAACTTCACCTAGATGTGCACCAGAATTAATTATTTTTTATTATTTTATCAATAACTGATTCTCCAAGAGCAGTGGATATTACAAGGCGCCTATCAGAAATGATTGTGAAGGACCTGCAGCCTCTTTCCATAGTGGAAGATGTCGGCTTCAGGAATTTTGTATAAGGAGAATTTGTTTTACATTGTGAAGTAAAACGTTGTGACTTTAAGAAAACAATCCTGAAAAGAAGTCCACAAGAGGAGAAACATTTTTTTATTAACATGCTACTTGAAAAGAGAATTTGTTTTTACATTTTTTATATTTGTGAAGTAATCATTTTGTAACTTTGTTTATTTAAATAAATCAGAAGTAACCAAAAGTTGTTTCTGAACAAAAGCTTTCGTAGTACTGATTAATAACCCAAAATGCAAATCACAAAAACAAATTAAAAGTCATGAAAATTCATTTAGATTTAGGTTGAAGACGCATCCACCTTAATTATTAAAAAGTATCGATATTGGTATCGGTATCGGCGATACTGGCCCTGTATTTACTTGGTATCGGATCGATACCAAATCTAGCGGTATCGCACACCTCTACCTCTCAGAGAAACTCCGTTGCATAGCAACCCGCAATCCAGGAAGTCTCGCGAACGAAGCCATAGACAGTAAAAGAAATGGACACAGCGACCCCATTGGAACTCAATTGAGACAAATGAAGCCCAGTTTTAGCGGTTTTTAGCACTTCCGTTTCTGACGCGCAGACTCAAACTAAGCTTGATGACGTCAGCAACCTGTCCGACAGATGTAAATCTTCTAGTAGCTGTGCGTGCAAACTGCCATCGTTAATCTTGCAGAGACGGCGAGCTTGAGCGGGGAGTTCTTTGTCGTGAGTGAGCAGGAGTAAGTATTCTGATTAATTATTTTGTATAGTATTTTAAAATATAATGCCAGTACGCCATATTAAGTTAATTGCCTGCGAGCTTCTCCTCCTGTCCGTACTGTAATGCGACAGAGAGTCGAGTGGTTATGAAGCAATCGTTAGCCTATTTTTACAAAAACTGTTTCTACGGGGCCATAATGTAACATAGAAGGTAATGGAAAGCCAACCCGGCAAAGCCAACCAACCACTCACAATCGATTGCTGTCCCTCCGAACGCATCATCCACCGACTGTTTGAATGAATGTTTGTGTGTTTTTGTTAGTTTAGTTTGTGTGTATTAGAGTAGTTCAATAAAGTTTTGTTTGATTTTACATACCAGTGTCTTGTGCTGTGTGCTTACAAGTTACTGCCTTAAACTGTAGATTCTGTTACCTTGCTCATAATCAGTTATCATAATTTCATGATATTATTACCGTAGGCCACGGGATAATATTTTGTCCAGAATTGATAAAATATCCTAACCTCAACTTATCAGTGGACGAATAGTTGATAGTGTTAAATATTAATTCTGAATAATTTGCATACTAATTTGGTTCTTATTTACTGTAATTCAATCCCCTTTGAGTTATATTGATCTTAATTTACAAAGCTACAAGAATACTTTTTTGTGCAAAGAAAACAAAAATAGCAACTTTATTCAACAATTCTTCTCCAAATCACATATTCCGCCATTATGGAGAGTAACAAGAGGCATGAACATTGCTTTCGTCTGCGTGTAATCAAGACTCAGTCCATGTGTGTTCTAGGTCAGCAGCACAATGCACATGCATTATTTACGTGCTGTTGATAATTGTGGAAGATGCGATTTGGAGAAGAATTGTTGAATAAAGTGGCTATTTTTGTTTTCTTTGCACAAAAAGGTATTATTGTAGCTTTGTAAAATTACGATTGAACTACTGATGTCACATGGACTGTTTTACTGATGTCCTTACTACGACTCTGGGAATATTCCAGTTCTGTTGCTTACCAGGGTCAGAAAGCTCTCGGATTTCATCATAAATATCTTAATTTGTGTTCTGAAGATGACTGAAGATCTTGCGGGTTTAGAACGACATGAAGGTTGAGCAGTTAATAATAGAATTTTCATTTTTGGGTAAACTATCCCTTTAATTGGGAATACAGGTCCTTCTAAAAAAATTGCATATTGTGATAAAGTTCATTATTTTCCATAATGAAATGATAAAAATTAAACTTTCATATATTTTAGATTCATTGTACACCAACTGAAATATTTCAGGTCTTTTATTGTTTTAATACTGATGATTTTGGCATACAGCTCATGAAAACCCAAAATTCCTATCTCAAAAAATTAGCATATTTCATCCGACCAATAAAAGAAAAGTGTTTTTAATACAAAAAAAGTCAACCTTCAAATAATTATGTTCAGTTATGCACTCAATAATTGGTCGGGAATCCTTTTGCAGAAATGACTGCTTCAATGCAGCGTGGCATGGAGGCAATCAGTCTGTGGCACTGCTGAGGTGTTATGGAGGCCCAGAATGCTTCGATAGCGGCCTTAAGCTCCTCCAGAGTGTTGGGTCTTGCGTCTCTCAACTTTCTCTTCACAATATCCCACAGATTCTCTATGGGGTTCAGGTCAGGAGAGTTGGCAGGCCAATTGAGCACAGTAATACCATGGTCAGTAAACCATTTACCAGTGGTTATGGCACTGTGAGCAGGTGCCAGGTCGTGCTGAAAAACGAAATCTTCATCTCCATAAAGCTTTTCAGCAGATGGAAGCATGAAGTGCTCCAAAATCTCCTGATAGCTAGCTGCATTGACCCTGCCCTTGATAAAACACAGTGGACCAACACCAGCAGCTGACATGGCACCCCAGACCATCACTGACTGTGGGTACTTGACACTGGACTTCAGGCATTTTGGCATTTCCTTCTCCCCAGTCTTCCTCCAGACTCTGGCACCTTGATTTCCGAATGACATGCAAAATTTGCTTTCATCCGAAAAAAGTACTTTGGACCACTGAACAACAGTCCAGTGCTGCTTCTCTGTAGCCCATTTCCTGCACACACCTGTGCATGGTGGCTCTGGATGTTTCTACTCCAGACTCAGTCCACTGCTTCCGCAGGTCCCCCAAGGTCTGGAATCGGTCCTTCTCCACAATCTTCCTCAGGATCCGGTCACCTCTTCTCGTTGTGCAGCGTTTTTTGCCACACTTTTTCCTTCCCACGGACTTCCCACTGAGGTGCCTTGATACAGCACTCTGGGAACAGCCTATTCGTTCAGAAATTTCTTTCTGTGTCTTACCCTCTCGCTTGAGGGTGTCAATGATGGCCTTCTGGACAGCAGTCAGGTCGCAGTCTTACCCATGATTGCAGTTTTGAGTAATGAACCAGGCTGGGAGTTTTTAAAAGCCTCAGGAATCTTTTGCAGGTGTTTAGAGTTAATTAGTTGATTCAGATGATTAGGTTAATAGCTCGTTTAGAGAACCTTTTCATGATATGCTAATTTTTTGAGATAGGAATTTTGGGTTTTCATGAGCTGTATGCCAAAATCATCAGTATTAAAACAATAAAAGACCTGAAATATTTCAGTTGGTGTGCAATGAATCTAAAATATATGAAAGTTTAATTTTTATCATTACATTATGGAAAATAATTAACTTTATCACAATATGCTAATTTTTTGAGAAGGACCTGTATAGCTAAACTCTGCAGGACAGTGTCTTTCTGTGCTGTTCTGGCCCAGTACCATTTTCCACTGTAATGTTTGTTAGAATCCCATCTTGACTGCTTGCCTGTATCTCACATGAGGAGATGAATGACTGGATTTTATTATTTGTTTTACTTGTAATTTTAGAAAGAAAAAAAAAACAAAGGTTAAATTTTGTTGTTTTCATCTTCAGACTAATGAGACTAATAATTGAAGTATCCAAATGAAGACCCTAGCAGTATGGAGTATATGGTGAGTTTTTTTTCAAGGTTAATGAATGATTTTTTAAAGTTAATACACAATAATTTGAGTTCTCCATCCTTTTAAATACTTCTAGGATACAGACGTTGCCAGCAATCAGGAGGTGATCCAGAAGACTCGTGGGAATCTATTTGAAGCTGCATCATTGAAGACAGTCTAGCAGATTTTGGAGTTTTAAAGGATAAAGTTCTTCAGGACCTATAGCAGTTTACAGTCTGCAAAACCATGTTGCTGGGACTGATATATGGACTGAACTTGAGCAACCCTCCTGAACTCAGGTACACATTTGGAATACTGAAGAAGTTATTTCTGGAGCCAGTTCCTGTTCCTGGAATAAGGTTTGATTGGTTACCCATGAATGTCAATTAGAAAATGAGTAGATGTGGATTCAACTGTATTTAACAGTGTAATTATTTATTGCCTGTTAACAACAATACACTTTAATCATTTGTGACATCTTATCTTTTGACTCATTACTCAATTTATTTTGACTCAAAACAAATCACACAAAAAATGCTTTGTTGAAGGGTGAAACTTTAAATAGAAAACATTTAGTTAAAGTAACTAAAACTAATTGTGTGGAACCACTGTCCATAATTGAAATGAGTAATTTGAAACAAACCTCCTTATGTTGATAGAGTGAAACAAATTTGACTAGATTGTAATAAGCCAAAACATGTTGAGTTAACTTAACTGGTTTAAGTTGAAGCAAAGTGAATAAATTGATTTGGTTGGACATTACTATTTCACATAAATTCTACCTCATTCAATTGTGTTGTCACAACACAAGGAGTTTGCATAGATTCAAAAAATTCCATTAATTTGGTTGTGTGGAACCACTGTCAATAATTGAATTATGAACACATGATAGGTAAAAATGTATAGCCTGAATGCACTGTAGGTCGCTTTGGATAAAAGAATCTGCCAAATGCATACATTTAAATTTTAATTGAATTAAGTAAGTTTAAAGAGTAATTTTTTGAGAGCATTAGTGTAACGATATAACGTTCGTAATCATCGGGAAGAAGGAGGCGGGAACCGGCGCACAATCAAAAACATTTTAATAATTCAAAAATAAACACAAACCAGCGCACCAGCCCCTCACGGCCGACTGGTGCGCATAAATAAAAACCAAAACATAAAATAATGTCCCAGGCCTGGTCCTCTCTCGTCCTTCACGGTCGTCGCTCCAGTTTTATATCCTTCCATCTCCTACGTGGGACTCGAGACAGGTGGTGGGGTGCAGGTGCAGCTCATCTCCAATCACTACACCTGGCCTCACTCCTCATTCCCACGTCTCTCGGCCCCGCCCCACTCGTCACATACCCCCATCGCCCCTCGCAGGCCGGAGGGGACCCTCGAGACTGCGCTCTACTCCCCCCCCCCACTTCCCTCCGGGGGGGCCGCTCACGGGGACCTGCAGGAACCTGGGGGTAGGACAGACGAGGCGAGAGAAAAGGAGATGGAAGGAGGAGCGACAGGGACGAGAGAGGGGAGAGAGGAAAAAAAAAAAATTCTGGTTCCCAGACGCACTGCTGCTCGGCCCTCCACCAGCTGGGTGATCTCCTCCGCGGTGCCTGGCGGTGGCACTGGACGGCCCTCGGCGGACGGCACGACACTCCTCCGCCGCCCGATGGACGGCGACGGCTCCTCCGATTTTGGGCAGCGGCAGGAGTCCCCCGTTCCCTGCCCCTCCGGATTCCATCGCAGAGGCAGCAGGCTCCGGCCCCCTGGCGAACGGCGCCGACTCCTCCGCTCCCTCACGGACGGCAGCCGCCCCTCCATATCGTGGGCGGCCGGCAGCGAGCTCACCCGTCCCCGGCAACTCACTCCAGCCCACCGCCTCGAGCGTCCATGGAGGCACATACTTCGCCAGCTCGAGGGCACCGCGGATTCACCACAGCGGCGAGGGATCTTCAGCAGCGTGTCCCTCCTTCTCCCGGGCTTCGGCACCACTGTAACGATATTCACACTCCATACTCATCGGGAAGAAGGAGGCGGGAACCGGTGCACAATCAAAACACTTTAATATTCAAAAATAAATACAAAACAGCGCACCAGCCCCTCGCGGACGACTGGTGCGCGCAAATAAAAAGCCAAACACAAAATATTGTCCAGGCCTGGTCCTCTCTCGTCCTCCACGGTCGTCGCTCCAGTTTTATATCCTTCCATCTCCTACGTGGGACTCGAGACAGGTGGTGGGGCGCAGGTGCAGCTCATCTCCAATCACTACACCTGGCCTCACTCCTCATTCCCACGTCTCTCGGCCCCACCCCACTCGTCACAATCAGCGTAGCACCATTCTTGAGAATATGAGCTGAACTCCAACTGCATACGCTCTTCTGTGTCAGCAGCTCTGCACTGATGTGATGTTTTCTTTCAAATCAAAGCGTTAATACACACAGAAAAATTATCCTTGTGGCACAGCTGAAACCGAAACAGTGCAACGCAGTTTGAGTTTAGTACATATTCTCCAATATGGTGATTGGGAGAGACACAGAGGAGAGGAATTGTTGAATAAAATCTTTTTTTTTTCGCGTACAAAAAGTATATTCTCGTCGCTTCATAACATTACAGTTGAATCACTGATGGCAGATGGAGTATTCTGACGAAGCTTTTCATAATTTTCTGGACCTTGACAGTGATATTTACTTGGCAGTCTATGGGACAGTCACAAGCCTCCCGGGTTCCATCCAAAATATCTTAAATTGTGTTCCGAAGACGAATTTGGATTTTGGTTATATTTGCATGTAGAATAGAGTTAGTGACAGAATATCTTGTTTATCAGAATATCTGGGAGCTCGCGCTCGTGCGGCAGTACTGGAGAGTGAAGAGACTAAATAAGGTTTCACCAAGAAGTCAGGAGCTTTATTTGTTTATTTATTTTGGAAAAAAGTCTCTAAATCTATCGACAAACTAATATGGCAACACCGCGCACGCTCTGCTTGTCTGCTGGGTCACTTGTTGTTGCAGTACGTTTATAAAAATAAAAAATAAAAACAAAAACCACAACGATATTTATTGAAAGACTGAAAGACAATAAATACGTGACTTATTTCAAGTAATTTAACTCAAGTCCGAGTCAAGTCTCAAATCATGAATACCAAGTCAAAGTCAAGTATTTTATGAATATTGGTCAAGCAAGTCTCAAGTCCTAAAATATGCAACTTATGTCTGACTTGAGTCAAGTCCCTCGAGTCCCCCAGCTCTAAGTAATATTTAACATTATATTTGTTGCATAAATATCTTAAGTAGACAACCTTAATCTCTAATAACTCTAATAACCATTCTGTTGTCTGTTTCTTCGTCTGAATATAGCACTTATCACATGCTGTGTGGTATCGGGCGTTTAGGAGCTCAGTATTGATGCGCATCTAGAAAATATGCAGCTAATAGAGCACATTTACTGACAAATAAAACACTGTTTATCATCGCAGTGATGTTAACACATTCATTACATGAAGAAACAAATACCATTGTCATTGAACAACTATCCAGTAAACTAACCACATGCTCTACTCAGAACAAAACTGTGTAAAACCCAAAATATCTCAACTTTTTATACACTAACAGGTCTTTTACACTTTATTTGAACAACTCTTTCAGTGTAAGTTTAAGTGATGACTTGTATTTGTTAACATGGACAATAGAGGATTCAGTAGAACTGTGTATTTCTGACTATACCTGGTGTAGAAGTAGTTGATGTTGTTGTAGTTGTAGTTGAGTCTGTGATGTGGACTGGAGTCTCTGCTGTTTCTGAATCAGCTCGAGCTGAAAGATGAATGTTAGTTCAGATGCATCAGAATACAGAAGATGTTAATCAGTTAACACACAAAATAACTAACATTATCTATCATTATATTAGCACATCTAAGACTCTTCTACATCTGATCATGAGATTGTTTTCTCACCTGAGATCTTGACAGTGTATGAGACTGAGGTCTTGAGTTGATCTCTTTGAGTAACTGCACATCTCCACTCTCTGTTGTGATCTTCAGTCAGGATTGTTATCTTCAGATAGCTGATACAGTAATCTGATGAGAATGATATCTGATATCTGGAGTCTGAGTTTGTCAGTTTAACACCAGCCTGATTCACCCAGAACAGATCAATTCGTTCAGAACGGATCAAATCATCACAAGAGACTTGATCATATGAATATAACTGACAGAAGAGAGTCACAGAGAGACCTGCACTGATCTCAGATGAAGAGACTGAAACACAGAATAACAAAGACATCTGACAATTCAATCATCACGAGAAGTTAAATGAAGAATTTGATCTTTTTAAATTGACCACATAATCATAAAATTACCATGAAGAACATGCAGAAAAACACGAGCCTCAGTTCCCCGCTGTTGTCCATTCACATATTGTTGGCAGATGTAAGATCCACAATCTTCTGTTGTGACTCTCTTGATGTTCAGAGAGCAGTCAGACTCCAGACTCAGTCTCTCATGTTTCTCTCTGTCTGTCCTCTTTCTCCCTCCAGCAATCAGTTCAACTGCTGATGAATGACTGAATCTGTTATAGATCCATGTAGTTGATTTACAGTCAGGAAGAGCATTATTACAGGGCAGACGGACATCTTCACCAGAACTGATGAACACATGAGCATCATCCACTCCACTGAGACCTGAAACACAAGAACATATGAGTGATTATTGTTATATAATATTAATAAATGAAGACAAAAAACACACCAGCATTAAAAGATTCAGATCATGCAGTTTTTTTCCTGACTTAAACAGTTAGTTCACCCAAAAAAGAAAATTAGCCCGTGTTTTATTCACCCTCGAGACATCCGAGGTGTGTTTGACTTTCTTCTTTCTAATTTTCAGTTTTGGGTGAACTAACCCTTTAATGCAAACACACTCTCCAGAATAAACTATTTATATTATTAAAATGTGAAGTTACATGAGATGTATTAAAATGTAATCTATTCCTGTGTATTTTCAGCATCATTACTCCAGTCTTCAGTGTCACATGATCCTTCAGAAATCATTATAATATGCTGCTGGATTATTATTGGTGCTCAGTTATTAATAATGGTTAAGTGGTAAAAATTTCTGCTGCTTAATATTTCCTGGAAACATTTTTTTTTTTTTTTTTTTTTAAATTTATGATTTTTTGATGAATATAATGTTCAAAACAACAACATTTATTTGAAATATAATCTTTTGTAACATTATAAATGTTTTTAATTGAATGCCTATTAGCAGAATAAAAGCATTACTTTCTATTAAACACACACACACACACACACTTCAAACATTTGAATGGTCGTATAGTTCACGTTTTATTTCTCAAATGTTCAAGTCTCAGTGACAGCGCTTATGTAAGCCTTAGTCAAACTACAGCAGAACAAGAATAACAACAGAAATAAATGATAACAACAACGGCAAATGGCAAACAAGACAGAAGTTTAATGCAAACACGCTCTGTTAAATTAATTACATTTATCCAGAATAAAGAGTTTTTCTTTATCAGAGAGCTGTTCGAATCACACACACACTCTTAACATGAAGATAATTCAGCATCAGATGTTTGATTGTGAAAGCGTCTAGTTTCAGTGCGTTCAGGAATAATCCAGTATGTTCTGTTTGTAACACAATAATAAACTGATCATGTTCAGATGAACTCTTTCTCAGATTAATTCACTAACTGTCTTGAAGAGAAAACACAGATGTCTTTACCTGTGAGAAGTGAAGAGAGAAAGATCAGTCCCAGCAGACACAAGTGACACTTATCAGCCATCTTCTCTTTCTGTCAGTCTTCCTCTTCATTATATTCTCTCAACTCTTTCTTTAAATACTCTCAGCTCTTCCTGTGTGTGTACACTTCCTCTGATCTGTTTACAGTTTTTCTCGATTGCTCAAACACATTTGCCCACTCTGACATCACATTTTCAAAACAGTTAACACACTGGATAAAACAAGCTCAGTGGCCAAAATGACATTAAAAACATGCAACATAAGCAAATATTTCCATCAAACACCACAACTTGTGGTCAAAAATGTATTTATTATTTCAATCAATCATTACACAATGGACATCAAAATACAGCCATCAATATTAAATGATACTTTACAAACTCAAATGGATACTGGAAATAAAAAAGCTACCAAAAGGAAACTTATGGGTGGAAATACCTTAAAAAAATTATATATATATTTCACATTTAGTCCATTCGTTCTTGACGATTATGCCACAGGTTCTCATCAACATCGCATTGATAAAACATCTGCATTACTGTAGACACAGTTGGTTCTGCTAACAGAGCAATACAGTAAAGCTGAAATACACAGTGGTATACATTACAGAAACACTGTGAATGACCTGTTCTCGTTCCAAAAAAGCCTAAAAAATAGATGCCACAGTGCTCCGACTCAGAATGGGCTGGACCCTTTGTTCCATTAAGTGTGTCTTAGCAAATGAGAAAAACTGTAAATCATGCTAAAGCTGCTATTAATGACACGATGTCAGTGTGTGATGGAGAAGAGCTGCTTCACATTGTGTAAAACGTGTCAGAACTGAATATTGTTAACTTCATTTGATCTATACACAATCTAAGTACATTACTGATGCTTTCACTTCTTTCAGTTATTTCCTGCATGCCTTTCAATTCTAGAAATAAAATCATTTAGTTATTAGTGATAAAACTGGGCTGTTTCCACTATCCATGATTCACTTATAGAAAATGAATTAAAAAAAAGAAAATTAACTGCTTGCGCATATTTTCAAAACTTTGCCTCTTTTTTTTTTTTACTTTACACACAAATCCAAGAAATGCACACACAAACTGCAAAATGCCTCACATCTCTCACAAAACAAAGCACTGCATTCAAAATACCACAAACACATCTCAAAACCAAACATTTGTCTTATGTTTTGTCTTATGTTGCAAACACCTTTGCCATAACATTATATTTTTGGATATATCATATAAACAGTTCTTCAAAAGATCTTCCTTCATGAGCTCCTGTGTACACTTCTGAACAAGATTGAAAGCAACTTGATAGAGAGATGTTGAAAAATTTACAGTGAACACAAAAGCAAGATTGAAACCAAACTATTTTTCTTTAACTTTAAACTCAAAATTTTGTTGTAGTAAGTTGAACTTAAAATGCATTTTCTAGTTCCCAGCATGCTTTGCATCAGAAAACAAGGAAAATAAATGTAGAAATTAAGTGTTATTTTGTGTGTTTTTACACAAGATTAACATAGAGGTACATAAGTTAGTACTTAAATGTTGTGTCATGTTAGAATTTACAAAGGTTTCTGTTATGTTGGTTTTGTCGTGTTACCGTTGTGGTGAAGAGAAGAGCCTGTGGTTAGGCTGAGGATGGACAACAAAAGACTAAATTTGAGTGTATTTCCCACATTATATGAGTTGAACAATCGAGAACATTTGGTTGCACTTTATTTTACAGTATGTGTACTAACATGTACTTCGAGTGTACTTACAGTGTAATTATCTAAGAAAGTTCTGGTAATACAAGGTAACTACATGGGGTAAAGTTAGGTTTAGGGGTAGGTTCAGGGTTAGTACCTAGTTATTACATAGTTATTGTAAATACTATAATAAGTACATAGTATGTAAACGAGGAACAGGACTGTAAAATAAAGTGCTACCGAACATTTTGTATTAGTTGATTATAAGTTGAGAAATATCAGTTTTTCTAAGTTGATATTGAGATAATTTACAGTTTTTACCAACTTCTTACACACAAAATCTTTTCATGTCACACGATTTTTGAAACCTTTCACTCAGTGCAAAACTACATGCCAAATCTTCAAAACCATAAGCTATTTCTCAGCCTTTGACTCAGTTTTCAATTGAATAAAACACTTTTTTCAAAACGCTACACACAATTCTCTACCTAAAACACAAAGATCTATCAGGAAGTGACTTGCTTTCCTTTTTTCAAAACACAAAATGCTACACTTATTCACCAGGTCACACGAATCCTCCAGCGGCACCAAGTGACGATGAAACAACTTTACAAGGTGCCATTTGAGAGAAACTCTGACAGAGTCAAGAATCTGCGACATGACTTTGACTTTGAGGTTTGCATGCAACTCTACTTCCAGTACTTCAGACATACCATTTTTACTCATCTGTATATAATGTTGTCTGTTACAGAGAGTATTGGAGATGGATGCCCATGTAATTCGCCACAAATTTATGTGGATGAGGTTGGCTTCAACCTCACCAAAACCAGGCGCTGTGGACGAAATGTAATAGGACAGAGGGCAATTACCAATGTCCCTCGACAACGTGGGGGTGATATAACCATGTGTGCTGCCATCCCTCAAAATGGGGTCCTCCATCACAATGCCACACTGGGTCCATACAACACCGGCCATATACTCACTTTTCTGGATGCAGTTCACATAATGCTTGCTAGATTTGTGGTTGTATGGGACAATGTTAGTTTTCACCGGGCTGTTCTGGTTCAAAACCGGTTTGCCACCCATCCACAATTTGTAGTTTTGTACCTACCCCCATATTCACCTTTTCTAAATCCCATAGAGAAACTCTTCTCTGCCTGGCACTGGAAAGTGTATGATTGCCAACCCTTTGCCCGCATGCTGCTTCTCCAGGCAATGGAGGATGAATGTGGGGACATAGAGGTGGCCTCTGTCAAAGGTTGGATACGCCATGATAGGAGATACTTCCCTCGATGTTTGGCAAGAGAAAACATATATCGTGATGTGGATGAAGTATTGTGGCCAGACCCAGCTCGGAGAAGAGACTGGGGACTGCACCCCCTCCCCAACACCCCCCACCCCCCGCCAAGTCCTGGACCGGGACCCCCTCACAATTTACTGTATTCTACTGTAAAGAATATACTTTTGGTTTACATGTTTATAGTTTTGTTGTATGTTAATGTATACAACAGTAATGTTTGGCCTAATAAATATTTTCTGTTTCTACATTGCATTGGCGTTTCTGGTGTACTTGTTACCCCTCTCAGCAGATTACTTTCATTGTAGAAAATTGTATTGAAATGTAGATCTAAGTCTATGAAAGACCAAGGAGCTTTAGATTTAGAATAGCAGTCATGGTATATCCCAAAATGTATTATTATGAAAGAAGTGTTTGCCATTTGATGCAAATGCTTCATTCTGACATGTGTTTATGGGATTTTGAATGCAGTGGTGCATTTTGAAGGAGATGTGAGGCATTTTGCATTGTGTGTGTGTGCAGTTTTGAGAATTGTGTATAGAGTTTTGGAAAAAGGAGACTTGGTTTTGAAAACGTGTGTAAGCAATTGGTGAAAACTGTAAGACAAATGGAAATGTAATGTTATGTTAACTTAAATCATTTAAAAACATCAGTTTAATGTTTTTTGTGTAATCTGTTACAAAATGTGAGTTCTGTGAACTTGTTAGGGTTTACAGTGCAGTATTACACAGTACGAAAGAAACTTGACCTTTGGCCTCTGTAAAGCATGATTGGTTGGTGTTGAGTGAAGCACATGTGAGGTGTTCGTGTGAGACACTGATGAATTTGTGTGTCATTCTGATCAAGCTACTTCCTGTTAGATTTTTGTGAAACAACTTGATTCAGATCATCTTCAGACCATGCTGGCACAAAGTTATGGATTTCTTGCTGATATACCAAACCATTGTTGTTTAACACATCATGACACAATGTCAAAATGGTTTTATCTCTTCAATGATCCGTAGCCAGGCTCTGAAACTTAGTGAGGTCCAGGGGGTTTCTATAATAACCCCTAAAAATGATATACACTAACACTTGAAAAGAGACAGAAATGTAGATGTGTTTATAGGGATGCTCATTTTTAAATCATACCCTATTGCTTCAGAGTTTGTTACAGTTTTTCTCGATTGCTTAAACACATTTCTTGAAACTATGCCTCATATTCTCAAAACTGTAAACACAAATTCATAACTTCTCACTCAATTCCCCAAACAAACTATTTTCAGGTCAAAATTAAGCTCTACACTCAAAACCACTCACTCTTGCTGAAAAACCAAACTTTGCCCTCAGACATCACACACAAGCCCTCAAACACACACACACTACAGTATAGTCTTACACACTGGTGAGATCAATACAAAACAATACTACAAAAACCAAAAACCAGTAATAAGTTGTTGCTTGTGGTTCTCCCCCTCAAGGAACATTTCACACGATGAGCGTGTATACATTAGCACATTTTCTATACCTTAATGTACTGTACAGTACAATACACCAAACAACAACAACATATAATCTGCCCCAGCATCACATCTTTGGTCTGGGACAGACATCACAGTCTATACTGGCTCTAGTCAGACAGCGGGGGTAAAATCATCTCATGACTGATCCATCCCTGTCACACATCAACTGTAATGTCTAGTCAGGCTTTTTCCATCCCATCGTCTCTGTGTCCTACACAAATAGAAGTAGTGATTTTATAAAAGTACTTTTTTTTTTTTTTTTAATGGAAGCAGACAGAAACTCTATTTGTATGTAAGGCAATTTGATGCATGTGTTGTAACAGAGTACAGCTCTCAAAAGTTGCAGTAGAGTACACTGAGGCACATCTACCTGAATGTTTCTATGATCAAGGGGACGGTGAAGCAGCTTAAGTTTGGCTGGACTCATTGCCCAGCCAAATGGACAAGGACATGGTCAACTAGTGGCACAAATTTCATCTGAGACTCCTGGTCTCCTTGCCCATCATCCTCGTTCTCCTCCTCTTCCTCTTCATTCACCTCTTCCTCCACTGCTGACTGTTCTTGCTCATCCTCTTCCTCCTCTTCCTCCTATCTGAGATCATCTCTGAACCCAGTTTGCACTGGTTTAACCCACACAGATCTGAGATCACCCCTGAACCCGGTTTGGACCGGTTTAACCCACACGGATCTGAGATCACCCCTGAACCCGGTTTGGACCGGTTTAACCCACACGGATCTGAGATCACCCCTGAACCTGGTTTGGACCGGTTTAACCCACACGGATCTGAGATCATCCCTGAACCCGGTTTAGACTGGTTTAACCCACACAGATCTGAGGTCATCCCTGAACCCGGTTTGGACCGGTTTAACCCACACAGATCTGAGATCATCCCTGAACACGGTTTGGACCGGTTTAACCCACACTGATCTGAGATCATCTCTGAACACGGTTTGGACCGGTTTAACCCACACAGATCTGAGGTCATCCCTGAACCCGGTTTGGACCGGTTTAACCCACACAGATCTGAGATCATCCCTGAACCCGGTTTGGACCGGTTTAACCCACACAGATCTGAGATCATCCCTGAACCCGGTTTGGACCGGTTTAACACACACAGATCTGAGATCATCTCTGAACCCGGTTTGGACCGGTTTAACCACACTGATCTGAGATCATCCCTGAACCCAGTTTGGACCGGTTTAACCACACTGATCTGAGATCATCCCTGAACCCAGTTTGGACCGGTTTAACCCACACTGATCTGAGATCATCTCTGAACACAGTTTGGATGGATGATGCTGTGAATTCTCACACATTCAGATCACAGTTCCTCTTCTTTCTTTAACTGGGTTTCTACAGAAGAACTTCTCCTTAATAACCTTAATAAAAAAATTTTTAGTCAATTTATCATTTCACTGTTAGTTTCATTGGTGCAGCGTTTCTAAAGTGTTCATTTGAGTGATTTTCTGTGAAGCTGTTGCTGTGTTTGAAATGCCATAATATCATACTACTCTTACTATTTCTGCAGTATTCAGTGTGTATGCTGTGCATAGTATGAAAATGTTCTGTATGCATAGAATACCCGGATGACTTATTATATTTACCAGAATCTGATAAATATAACTCAAGTACACTGAAATCAGTGCAGAAGCTGTGTTCAGAATGGCATACTACCACACAACTCTTACTATATTGCAGTATGCTGTGTGAATACTGTGAATAGTAAGATAATGTTCTGTATGCATGGAATGCCCAGAATCTTGAGACATGGAATAGTAATTATAAAAACCTTTTATACATACATGTTACTGTAAACTAGAAACTATTGCTGTGTATCTAAAAACAATATCGTAAGACATAAATTGTACTTTAATCTCTATAGCACGTTTCTGATCAAGTCAAATGACATCATTTTTATCTCTATAGTGCTTTATACAGTGCAAATTATTTTAAATATATTGAATAATAAAAATATTGAAGTAATATAAATAATAATTTTGTTGGCAGAGACTATTTACATTAACTCCACCCACCAATGTCTGTCTGTGATACACAGCACTGCAAAAGATCTCCATTCATCTCTGATATCAGTAACACAGCGGGTAAAAGACATGCCCTTTACCAAACTTGTTCTAGGCTACTCCTTTTCCCATCACATATCAGATCACAAAGCAAATTATTTTTAATAAAAATAAAGGAAATATTTGAAAATTGGAAATAAAACGTCTCATTATTAATACAATTTTATTTATGAGGAGGTTGGCAGTATAGGTGTAGAGAGCTTTTTGTCCAAATAAAGTTGCATCCATTTAATAATTTTTTAAGAATGATCATTTAAACACACTATGCTATTTCAAACTGTTTTTACGTTTTTATTTTTACTTTTTTTAGGCAGTATACACTATGTACTGGGCAGTAAGCAGTAAGCAGGTATGCCATCTCGAACACAGCCAGGGTTTCTCATTCACACACCTGGCTGTGATGTTCAAGTGATCTCAAAGACCATGATTAGCTGATTCAGGAGTGTTTAATTAAGCTGCAGAAAGTGTCCCTCCAGGAGCAGGACTTAGGTGACTGATGTAGCTAAAGCACAGATCTACACATACGACCAGCAGATCCCAGACCTGTTCAGGAGCCTCCCCAACACTGCACACACTGAACGTCTCTACCTCTGGAGTCTCTACTAACCAGCTGAAGACTGAATCAGGTGTGTTTGATTAGAGAGAGACACCATGGCCCTCACTGTTGCTGCTCTGATGGACCGATACAGAGGAGCAGAAGATGAACCCTAACCTGACCCTCAGTCACTGTATGAAACAAGAGTTAGGTCTTACACTCCATGATGCTGTACAACGTATTACAGAGAGTCATCTTCAGATCTTCATGGATTCATTGATGACCTTTGGGTTACGAGTCTGACTCTCTAACCATTAGGCCACGACCGTCCCACTTTTGGTGGAGATGTTGATGACCCTGCAGGCCTGATTCTTCAGAGGAAAGACAGTCAGTGCTGATTCTGACCACACTGCTGTCTGTCAGACAAGATGCATGAATGAGGAACTTGAACGTTTCCACACATTCAAGGATGTAAATGTGTCTTTCCAAGTGATGGAGATCATCAGAAGACAGAGGTACTGTATTTCATGACATGACAACATTGAGCACACGCTGGAGGAGAACAGAATTAGCTGCTGTAGATCTGTCAGACTGACCATCTGATGAAGACATGAGGATGAGAAACTTCTCATGATACTCAAGACTCTCTCAACCAGTCCCAAGCTCCTCGAGGAATTCATGATTTTAAGTGTCAGGAGAGAATCTGCTCGCTGCTGTCTCCACACTTCCATCAGTGAACATGTACAGCTCATTTATTTGATTTATTTCTGCAGATGATTATGATAATAGTGATTATGGGATCATCATAGTCCATATACAGTTTTACAGAGATGTTTTGCATCTAGTCCAGAGTCAAGATCTACTTACAATCTTGAGATGGTTGACAGCCGTTATACTTTCGTAACTAAAATAGAGTATTAATTATAGCAGCTGTAGTGTTTCAGATCTGTGATCTCACTGTTGAGGTTTGGAAACATGTGAGTTAGACCGCAGTAGAGCAGAAATCATCTCTGAACCCAGTTTAGACATACTGTGAACTCTGAATCATTCTGATGACAGTTTCTCTTCTTTCTTTCAGTGAGTGGGGGGGGGGGGGTAAGGTGGGTTTAGTTGTGGTCATTTGAGTGAATAAGCCACCTTCTAAAGATCGGTATAAAAAGTCCATACATTAAAGATGCAAAACAATACTGTCATTATTCTTAACTTTAAAACATAAATATAGGTCGTAATAAGGTGCACAAATGACCTATATGGCCGGTTTTATTTTTTTAATTAATTAATTTATTTTTTTGAAGGAAAGGGGTATAGTAATAATTGGGCTAGTTTGTTTCTATTGTTCTAGATTCCTTTCAATTTAATTCTAATTCCTTTTAGTTTTGGGAAGTCGTGGCCTAGTGGTTAGAGAGTTTGACTCGGGTTGTGGGTTTGAGTCTCGATACCACGACTGAGGTGCCCCTGAGCAAGGCATTGAACCCCAGACTGCTCCCTGGGTGCATAAATGATGCCCACTGCGCCAGGTGTGTGTTCACAGTGTGTGTGTGTGTGTGTGTGTGTTCAGTGTGATTGCACTTTGGATGGGTTAAATGCAAAGCTCACAGTATAGGTCACCATACTTGGCTTTATGTCATGCCATTTTATTTAATTTCTTGTAGGAGAAATTGATTTTGTTTAAGAGATTAATTGTTTGTTTTCTTGTTTATAAATTCTATGAATTAATTTTGTCTCTTTAATATTATTTACCCAAAAGATTTTGGGCCCTATAATGCACCTGGCGCAATGAGACGCAAGGTGCAGCGCAAGTTTGCTAGTTTCAGTCAGGCGCAGTTCGCATTTTCCCGCCTAGCACCACATCGTTTAATTGGCGCATTGCTATTTTAAGGAGCTGAAAAAAAACAGCTCAAACTGGGTCTAATGTCTGGCAAAATGTATATATATATATATAGATAGATAGATAGATAGATAGATAGATATATCATCATTAGCCAATTGGCTCTTAATATTATTAAAATGTTCTCCAATGCTTCTGGGCTTCTTCTTATTGTGCACAAATGTGAATTAAATTTTTGTAAATAATATGATCACTGAACATAATCTAGATGTGCTCTGTTTGACAGAAACCTGGCTAAAACCTGATGACTACATTATTTTAAATGAGTCCACCCCCCCCCCCCCAGGTTACTGTTATGAACATGAGCCGCGTTCAAAAAGTAAAGGGGGAGATGTTGCTTCAATTTATAACAACGTTTTCAGGATTAAGGTAATGGTGCTTCATATAAAATTATCCAGAGAAACAAATGTTAAAAATAAATCCCCTGTTGTGTTTGTACTGGCTACTGTATACAGGCCACCAGGCCACCATACAGACTTTATTAAAGAGTTTGGTGATTTTACATCCGAGTTAGTTCTGGCTGCAGATAAAGTTTTAATAGTTGGTGATTTTAATATCCATGTTGATATTGAAAAAGATGCAAACATAACCCCAGGTATTTATTCAAAACAGTGGGTAAATTAATGAAAAAAAATAAAGCCTCAACAAGTGTTGACATTTCCCAACACCACAGCAGTAATGACTTTATGAACTACTTTACTTCTAAAATTGATACTATTAGAGATTAAATTGCAACCATTCAGCCGTCAGTTACAGTATCACATCAGACAGTGCACTATAGACCCCCTGAGGAACAGTTCCACTCATTCTCTACTATAGGAGAGGAAGAATTGAATAAACTTGTTAAACCATCTAAACCAACAACATGTATGTTAGACCCTATACCCTCTAAGCTCCTTAAAGAGGTGCTTCCAGAAGTCATAGATCCTCTTCTGACTATTATTAATTCCTCATTGTCATTAGGATATGTCCCCAAAACCTTCAAACTGGCTGTTATTAAGCCTCTCATCAAAAAACCACAACTTGACACCAAAGAACTACTTAATTATAGACCAATCTCAAATCTCCCTTCTTAGAGAAAAATGGTATATGTGAGGATTTCCAGTCAGGATTTAGACCGTATCATAGTACTGAGACTGCTCTCCTTAGAGTTACAAATGATCTGCTCTTATCATCTGATCGTGGGTGTATCTCTCTATTAGTTTTATTGGATCTTAGTGCTGCGTTTGACACAACTGACCATAACATTCTGATAAACATCTAAATGGTTTAATTCTAATATCACTGTAATCAGCACAAACTGGGCCATAATAATATGTAGCCATAATATCATTAATCATTGTTCTCACAAAAAATATTTTCTCATAACATGAGATCTGCAGTTTAGTTTAAAGATGAATCATTGTGCAAGTCATTATGTGTTTCCACTTGCATACAAATATGTCTATATTCATATCATTTTTGGTAATATAACATCTGCGTAATAACTATGGAATTTCAGAGTTTATCTCCATTTATTAATTAATTAGAGTAGCATATTTCATGTCACTGTGTATTAACTTGAAAACAGTGTTTAAAATCGTTGATTACTTCATTACCTTTATCTCTCCTGGAAAATAGTTTGTACACATGGTCTAGATTGTTGTACAGTGCACAGATATTTATGGCAAGTTCATTTTTTATAATCATTTTCTAGCCTTATCTCCAAATGACTACAGCCCCATTGACTCCCTCTGCCAATGCATTGATGAAATTAATAGTTGGATGTGCCAGAACTATCTTCAGTTAAACAAGGAAAAAACAAAGATGAAGTTTGAAAACAAAGATGAAGTGTTCAAGGTGAATGCATACCTTGACTCTAGGGGTCAAACAACTAAAAATCAAGTCAGGAATCTTGGTGTGATTCTGGAGACAGACCTTAGTTTCAGTAGTCATGTCAAAGCAGTAACTAAATCAGCATACTATCATCTAAAAAACATTGCAAGAATTAGATGTTTAGTTTCCAGTCAAGACTTGGAGAAACTAGTACATGCCTTTATCACCAGCAGGGTGGACTATTGTAATGGGCTCCTCACCGGCCTTCCCAAAAAGACCATTAGACAGCTGCAGCTCATCCAGAACCAGAAGATCTGAGCATATCACACCAGTCCTCAGGTCCTTACACTGGCTTCCAGTTACATTTAGGATTGATTTTAAAGGACTTTTACTCGTATATAAGTCACTAAATGATCTAGGACCGAAATATAATGCAGATATGCTCACTGAATATAATGAATATGTTCACTCAGATCACTAGGATCGAGTCAGTTAGAAATACCAAGGGTTCACACAAAACAAGGGGAGTCCTCCTTTAGTCACACCCGCAGTTGGAATCAGCTTCCAGAAGAGATCAGATGTGCTAAAACACTAGTCACATTTAAATCTAGACTCAAATCTGTTTAGCTGCATTTAATGAATTAGCACTATGCTATGTCTGAACTGATTGCACTGTATTTTACGTATTTACTGTATTTTATGTAAAATCATTTCCTATTTCTAACTTTTTTTAATTTGTTTAAAATAAGTCAATTTTTTAATTTCCAAAGTTTTAAAATTGCTTGTTTTTATTTTTGTTATTATTTTATGATTATTTTACTTTATTTTATGTAAAGCACTTTGAATTACCATTGTGTACGAAATGTGCTATATAAATAAACTTGCCTTGCCTTGCCTATAAATCCTGATATGTTTGGAAAATTGTGTATGCATATTTATATGGCCATTTTGTACATACACAACATTTATAAATGAGAGCTCTATGTCCAGTATCAGCAGTACAGTGTGTTCTGAAGCACGACACAACTAATAATAAACTGATCATGTTCAGATGAACTCTTTCTCAGATTAATTCACTAACTGTCTTGAAGAGAAAACACAGATGTCTTTACCTGTGAGAAGTGAAGAGAGAAAGATCAGTCCCAGCAGACACAAGTGACACTTATCAGCCATCTTCTCTTTCTGTCAGTCTTCCTCTTCATTATATTCTCTCAACTCTTTCTTTAAATACTCTCAGCTCTTCCTGTGTTTCTTCACTTCCTCTGATCTACAGACTGAGTGTTTAAATGCTGCTTTATAGTGAGATGATGCCAGTGCTGCTTGACTTTTCTCTTGGTAATATTGATTAAATATTATATTTATCCTATAGAAGACATTTGCAGAAGTTTTCTAAATGTTATAAAAGCCAGATGTGTTTTGAAGGGCTCATGGTCACATGACTGTAACAGTATGGAGGATGAGTAAAGATTATTAAACCGTTGACAGCTCGAGTGTAATGTTTGTGCCTCTGGAAACCTCTGGTCTACTTTAAAGATTTACTTTTAAAAATAGACCAACAGGTAAACTGCCACAATTAAAGGAGAATCAGAGGAGCTAATGAATAATTGTAGACGGTGAGGGGAGTAACACAAATTAAAGAATAAATAAATAAACAAAACCTGTCAATATGCTTATTGGATATTAAAGCTGCATGCAGCAATGAAAGGGCCCTCACACCTGGGCTCAGCGCCACCCAGTGGCCATAGGAGAACAGCGAACATTGGAAAATATGCTTATAAAATGTAAATATTGTGCCAAATTTCCTGCTGCCAACAGGTGGTGCTATGATTATAACTGAATATTGGCATGTAGATGTCTTCAGCCCAGGACTCTCACCAAATGTGTAGTTTGAGGAAGATCAGACATTTCATGTTTAAGTTAGTTTAAAACTAGTCATTTCCTGTTGCCAGCAGGTGGCGTATGATTATAACTGAAATAAGTCAAGTCACTTTTATTATCACATCACCACAGCACATGTGCCTTCGTGAGTGAAATTCTTATGAGCTTGCTCCAGAAATTGCAGAAACAATTAACATATAACCATACAGACTTCAACAGGTGAAAATGTGCAATATGCAAATACATATAGTCAGTTCACACAGTGTACTATTAGACATACTTACAGTTAACACTACACCCCAGCCAGCAATGACATGTGGGGTCCAGATGAGGAATACATGGGCGGCAAATGTGGGCACCATTATGGGCTTGCACCCGGGATCCACATTGGGGCAAGCCGTGGAAGCCCAGACGTACTAAAAGTGGAACCTGTAAGGGTACTGCAAGGGTCTTAATTGTGCAATTCGTGTCAGACCAATTTGGGCCCCACCTGCCCAAATGGGTCTAAATTGGGTTTGCACCCAGGATCCAGCTGTGGATGCCCAGATGGGCTTTAAAAGGGATCTATAAGAGTGTTATGTGGGATCTTTACCGGGCAATTCATGACAGACCAATTTGGGCCCCACCTGCTTAAAGGGCGTTGTAAATGGGCTTGCACCCGGGATCCACACATTCTGTCACACACACATTCAAATGTGAAGAAGAAGAAGGCCCTAATAAGAATAGAAGCCTGAATGTATAGAATACAGCAATACTCTAATGGAATTAGTGGGCTAAAGTCGACTTTCTTCTAAATAACGCACATTTCATTAACCTTTTCAGTGTAAGTTTAAAATATTTGGCGCCCAGGGGTGCTTCAGTAAAATATGAAACCCTGCCCCCTGGTAATTTAGAACGTTCCCCTTACTGTTTCCATGGCGACGCATCAGGCTTGTCACATGACACACCACGTCTACAATAACACTGAATGACAGATGGATCACTTTTATTTCTTTTTCCTTTTTTATTTTAAAATATTCACAAACTTGCATACCATGTCATGAACAATCTAAATGTAAATGTGTGTTTTGTCGTTTAAAAATCTTTCTGAAGGATCTTGATGGTGATCTGTAATGTGAGATGGGTGCCGCCATGTTTGATCGAGTCCTGTCAGTCAGATTTACAGCTGTGAATTCATCAATCTCTCCCGAAATACAAGTAATCAGTGACGAATAAACTGGGTGATGAATAGAGTGAACTTTATAGTTACTTACACTGTGTATCTGATATGAATAAAGCACATCTGAATATATTACATCTGAATGGATTGTTATTGTTGTTTCCATAGACATATGCGTGTATTTTTCAAACTCTAAATGTATTGTTTTACTAGTATTTATGTGTATTTAAATGTCTGAAACCTAAAATATGCATTATGCGGTTAATAACACTGCATATTTGTAATAATATAACAAGAGCAGTTCACATCTCTCTCTGGTTCAGCGCCAGCTAAAGCACAGAAACGAATTTGAGATGTTATGCGACGTCACTGAATGTTTTAATATATGTGGGACCTTAACGCTAAAAAGGTTAATAATATTATAAATTCAGGCCTGTTATTCTGAATCGTGTGAAAAGGCTAATAAAAATAGGTAACACAAAACGGTTATATGGTCACCAAGGTGAATTGGTTTAGTCGTGACTTCTGGTCCTGAGTGACAGTGTTGGGGAGATGGGACATCTGATGATTGTCGAGTGCCAAATAAACTCAGAGATGGACAGGAAAAGATCAAGCCATCAGGTGCCCAATTTGGAAAAAGAGAAAAGAAGAAGAGGAGAAACGAGCAAAAGATAAAGGTTTGCATCTATGTTCTCTCTGTATGATTATTACGATATCCACGTGATGAATTAAGGACTAATGTACCTTAAAAAGTGTGTTTCTTTTAGTAATTGCAATGGTTAAATAACTGGATTCACTTGAGTGTGTTTTTCAAATGTTCTGATGAAGGATTTGTGCAATCGAGAAAGTAAATTTCCTCTTTTGACATGACATGAGTTTGTGACACATTCTTCAGTGTGAGAACAGCAAACATGATCCTAGTCTCAGTCTCAGACGTCATGTCCACTGACTGTTAGCTGAACGTCTGAAGCATACGACACACAAAAGAAACACTTCATGAGTTTCCAAAGTCATCGTCAGTGGTTGAATTCTACAGGATTTCTGGGAGACGTGTGTTGCGTTCTTTAATGTTCTGCCTGGAAACAAAGATGCCATGACACCAAACCCCCTCACGAAAGAAGAAAGCCGTAGTGTTCACAAACTGTGATGAGGAGCGTTTATCAGGATCAACTAAACACTGGATTCTCAAAATTATGTGAAAAGTTTCTGGCATAAAATCTTTAAAATATGTCAGAGTTTTACACACTGGTCTGTTATTGTGGAAACATTTCCACACCTCGAAACATGACGCTGAATGAAACGAACTGTGATTGGTTGTTTGATGTGTCAGTCAAATGTCCTCATGGACGGGCCTTGGCCGATGAAAGCTGTCATGAATTCCAGACCTTCAGCCGTCAGTCTACACGAGACTAATGTGAGCCTGGAGCACAGAAGCAGTCAGAAATAACACAGGTATATTTGAAGCAATAGCCAGCAATACTGTGTATGGGTCACAATTATAGATTTTTTCTTTATAAAAAAAGATATTACGTAAAGATCATGTTCCATGAAGATATTTTGTAAATTCTCTACCGTAAATATATCAAAATAAAATTTTTGTTTAGTTATACTATTTGCTAATAACTTCATTTGGACAACTTTAAAGGGGATTTTCTCAATATTTAATTGTTTTGCACCCTCAGACTCGGCCAAATATTATCCTTTATTGTAACATTTTATGGATGAAGTAAAAAGAAAGACCTTTTGAACAGCAGGAAAAGTTAAAGATTATGTGAAAAAAATAATAATAATAATAATAATAATAATAATGATGATGATGATGATGATGACAGGACTGAAACAGATACATTGTTTTTTAGAAGATGGTGTTCTCCTGTGCCAAGAGTCAGTATGGAAACATAACCTAACACAATAAAGATAGTTTAATACCAAACCTCATTCTCATTGATTTGTGTGCTTTCAACCTTCAAATATTTTACATATAAATATATTTCAGAATGGACTTTTTAGGCAAGAAAATGTATTTTCTTGGACTGAAATATGTAGAGGTCAATATATATATTTATATATTTGTAAAAATATATTAAAAATGTTTTATTGGTATATATTTTAATAAATATGTATATTTACGTAAAGACATATATTTTTTACAATATTTTTGTATGTTTTTTCAATGTATTTTAAATGTTAAAATACATTTTAGTGAACGAACTCCATTGCACACCTGTAAGTGATAGGTGCGTAGAAAATAAAGACCAGGTGGGTCGTATCAACATATAAGGAACTCCCGCACACTATCTTAACTTGCAAATTAAAATTTTAATCACACCAACGTTTCGGTCACACGACCTTCATCAGGAGTATACAAATGTTCAAATTCATCTCTTTTAAAATAAACACATGACCAATTAACAGAGCTCCATCTGCACAGAATTAAGCTCATTCGGAATACATAATTAGCACCACATCATAAACAATTACAACAATCAAGATCCCCCTATAGGTTAACAAAATCATCCAAAAAACACAATCAACACATCGTCATCAAACAGCATCAAATTGTAATTCTAAACCGGTAGTCAGGCTCCATAATCTTGGGCTTCTCAGCTTTCGAATGATAATTTATGATGATTACTAAAAGAGAAAAAAAAAAAAAAAAAAAAAAGAGCACCAAGTGTCCCACAGGTGACAGTTAAGTGGTTAAAAAGAGAACAACATTAGGTCTATATTCCAAAGCGTTCATAAATTACAAAGTTTGGTTAGTGCACTTTAATGTTAAAGAAGGGATGTTACAGTTAAGGGGATAAAAAGACTGATTTCTGTTATTGCAGGCTTCATTTGTGAATGTAAGATATTGATTTAAATGAAATCAGAAGACTGTGTTCACCCATCAGTGTTTGCTCATGTTTTGCTCATGTGCTGTTCACTAACACTTACAACAAACATCACATTCATTGTGATTCAAGCCATACACCATTGTTCAGTTTTAAAATGTTTATTTCAGACATATTTTAGTGATAAGGAGAAAATATATTACATTTTACATCCTATTACAATCATAATCTTTACATAAGATGACAAAAGATATTTACTGAAACAATCAGTTTTTCTGTTTACTCTCAATGATGAACTGTTCAGTCTCTTCTTACTCAGGTTGATCTTTTGATGAAAGACAAAAACCCATTGATTGTCTGTTTCTACAGATTTATTCATTTCTTCAGATCTGGTGTGCATCCAGTTTTTGATTTATTAATAGTGTGATTATTAAAAACTACAGGAGCAGTTTATTAACACAGAAGCAAGAGATCAGTTAAACCTTGTTCACATTCATGTTACTAAACAAACACAGACGGAGAGAAGAAATGAAAGGAGTAGTGTTGATAGTATGAGAAGTGAAAATGAATGAAACAGTCTTTTATTCGATCAGTGGAAAGTCTGTCACTGTAATGAATGAAGAGTGATCTCTGCTTTTCTTTTGTGAATGTTTCTCAGTTTGCTCCTGTGTTTGTTATAAGCTCCATCAGATACTGACTGTTGAATCAGACTGTAATCTTGAGCATCTTCATCATCAGTCAGTGTTTCACATGTGTTTCAGTCTTTAATACAGCCTTTAACACATTTACATGAGGAAGAAGTCTTAATAAAATCACAATTATGACACTAAATTGTGAATATTGGATTGGAATTGAGATGAAAGTTTGAAATTGGGATTAAAAATGTATTGACACAAATTATAATTGTAGATAAATAGTTGAAATTGTAAATCACAAGTTTAACATACAGTACAGACAAATAAAGTCAGTGGGCATTAAACTTCACTAAACCTCTGTAAGAGTTTCTGTAGAAATCTGACAGAAATAAAGTCAGTCAGTAATGTGTGAAGCTAGTGTTTGTAGAATTGTTCAATTCTTCTCTGTTGAGATCTTGAGAGATTTAATGTCTTTTATTTCAGTTGATTTAATCTAAGACTGAAGTCACTTATAGTTGTGTTTCTGCTCGTCTTGAGCTTTTTTCAGTCTAATATTATTTCAGTTGATGGTCTTTGACTGATTCATTTCCTTTAATGTTAAATGTTTGTCATCCTGAGCTTCGATGTATTGCATCATTTTATGAATGTATTTATTTTTACATGACATTGTAGTACCTTCATCTTCTTTCTCTTCACAGAGATGCATTTTGGGGCCAGTGTCCTCCAGTTTTGAGGAAATAACAATCAATCAATAAACAAACACTACATCGCTTTATTCATGTCACAACATACTGTTCTCGTTTGCTCTCATAGTTTATTTATAGTTATAGTTATAATATAGTTTATTTATACCTTCACAAACAGAAAATAATTAATCAAATGGATGTTGTTTTAAAGCCATATTAGGCTATCTTACTTTTATTTTTATTTTTTTCGGATCACAGTAGAAGTGTCACAACCACACCTGCTACACTCCCAGGATCGGACACTTACGCCACACCCACTCGTCCCCAATCACCTGAATTCTAAACACCTGTGCATCATCACCAGCACCACATATAAAGCCACCAGTCACCATCACTCAGTGTCTGGTCTTGCACCGATCTCCTCACTTACCTGAACAACGTTAATCTACCTACCTGATCTGCTTTCCCCTCTTCATCCTCATCGGAACTTCTACTACCATCGTCTTCGTCTGAGTCACCGTCTGCACCACCACTCACCTGAAGGAAAGTAGTGTTGTTTCTGTGTCCTCCACGTGTCAAGATTCACCTGTGTCTGAAACCTCTGATTCACATTAAATACTGTTTCACTGAATCCTCTGTGTCCTCGTCTGTGTCTGACAGAAGACCAGACCCGATGCAGAGCTCTCCAGATACAGGCGAGGACCGCACCGCGGATCCCTTCACCGAACTGGTTAACGCTGTACGGTCCTCACTACTACAACAAACTCAACTTTCTGCTTCGACTATCACCGCTACACCGCCGGTCACTTCTTCAGTTGCCCCTGCGAGTCCCATGGCCAAACCTGCGACATACAGCGGAACGGCGGAGGATTGCAGCGGGTTCCTACTACAGTGTTCCCTCTACATGGAATCCAACGCTCATTTATTCACCACTGAACGCAGTCGAGTCGCATTCATCATCAACCTGCTCTCAGGTAAAGCTCTTCAATGGGCTCAATCTCTCTGGGACTCTAACTCCTCAGCTATCGGATCGGTAACAAATTTCTGTTCTCAGTTAAAATCCGTCTTTGGTCAACAAACTTCGGCCTTATCTGTCCATGATCAACTGTTTACAATTCGCCAACAGAGAGATGAATCCGTGAGTGATTATGCCGTACGCTTCCGTACACTTGCTTACATAAGCGGCTGGAATGAAACCGCCTTAATTACGGCATATCGTCACGGTTTGTGTGACAGAGTACAAGAGTTGATTGTGGTATATGAAGACTCACTGGGACTTGAGTGTCTAATCCAAAAATCCATTAGAGTTGCCCAGAGACTCACTGCCTGTCATCCGCTCACTCCCACTGTACTTCCTCCGCCCGCTATACCATCTGTCGCTCCTCCAGCACCAGAACCCATGCAAGTGGATTCTAACCATCTATCCACATCGGAACGTCAGCGGAGGATTAACACCGGCCTGTGCCTCTACTGTGGGGGAGATGGACACCTCTTACCATCCTGTCCAGTACGACCTCCACGCCCAGTGGTGAGTACCATCCATATTCCACCTCTAACTGCTCCTTTGGCTAAAACCTGGGTTACTTTAAGACATCTCCATTCTTCCGTTTCAGTACAAGCCCTCATCGACTCCGGTTCGGTGGGGAACTTCATCAACCGGCAAACATTAACTTGTCTAAGTGCCAAGCGTCATCGAAGCCCCGTCAAACTCAAAATAACAACAATACAGGGAAAACCGCTGGGCAAGGGTCGTGTCCATTATTTCTCCCCCACAATCATCCTCCGCGTGGGACTCCTGCACGAGGAAAACATTACGTTTATGGTGCTGGAGGAATCCACCGCAGACATCATCCTGGGACGCCCCTGGCTAAATCAACACCAACCTCACTTCCATTGGCCCACTGGTGAGATCCTGAAATGGGGACAATCCTGTCATCCTACCTGTATCACTCCCCCAACTAAAGTTCCCAAGGTCATTCCTCCCGGGAAGAAGTCATCCCTACCGGTCCAGTCCACATCAGTGGAAAGCCCCGACTCTGAGGCTGATCATGTCATCCCTCCGGAATATCGGGCGTCCCAGGATGTGTTCAGTAAGCGGTTGGCAACGAAACTTCCACCTCATAGGCCATGGGACTGCGCCATCGACCTCCTGCCTGGAGCAACCCTTCCTAAAGGACGAGTCTATCCACTGTCCATCCCGGAGCAGAAGGCCATGGAGGAGTACATACAGGAAGCACTCGCTCAGGAGTTCATCCGACCATCTACTTCCCCTGCCGCTTCCAGCTTTTTCTTCGTGGCCAAGAAGGACGGAGGCTTGAGGCCGTGTATCGACTATCGCCACCTCAACTCTCAAACCATCAAATTCAGCTATCCTCTTCCCCTGGTCCCAGCAGCATTAGAACAACTACGCGGAGCCAAGATCTTCACAAAACTGGACTTGAGGAGCGCCTACAACTTAATCTGCATCCGGAAGGGGGACGAGTGGAAGACTGCTTTCATTACCCCTTCCGGACACTACGAATACCGGGTCATGCCGTATGGGTTATCCAACAGTCCATCCGTCTTCCAAAATTTCATGAATGAAGTCTTCAGAGAATACCTTAACCAGTTCGTAATTGTCTACATCGACGACATCCTCATCTACTCCACTTCCAAGGAGGAACACATCCAACATGTCACGCTCGTACTCCGAAAACTCCGGGAACACCACCTCTACCTCAAATTGGAAAAATGTGAGTTCCACACGCCCTCAGTCCAGTTCCTGGGATACATCATCGACCCACAAGGCGTGAAGATGGACCAGGGGAAGGTGGACGCCATTACACACTGGCCTCAACCTGGTTCCATTAAAGACCTCCAACGCTTCCTGGGCTTTGCCAACTTCTATAGAAGATTCATCCAAGATTACAGTTTACTCAGCTCCCCTCTAACTTCTCCCCTCCGGAACCGGCCCAAGTCTCTGTCCTGGAACCCCGAAGCCACAGAAGCCTTCCACCGACTCAAGCAGGCCTTCAAGACTGCTCCGATCCTGGTCCACCCTGACCCTAAGCAACAGTTCATTGTGGAAGTGGACGCCTCATCAACCGGAGTTGGAGCAGTCCTATCCCAGCGGCAGGGGGATCCTCCAAGACTCCATCCATGCGCCTTCTTCTCGAAGAAGCTATCCCCGGCGGAGCAAAATTATGACATCGGTAACCGTGAACTACTGGCCATCAAGCTGGCTCTGGAAGAATGGCGTCATTGGCTGGAGGGAGCCCAGTTCCCTTTCGAGGTAGTAACAGACCACCGGAACCTGGAATACCTCCGTGAAGCTAAAAGACTGAATCATCGCCAAGCCAGATGGGCCCTGTTCTTCACGAGATTCAACTTCAAGGTCACATACCGTCCTGGCTCTCAGAACAATAGAGCCGATGCCCTCTCCCGTCTTCATCAAGCAGATCCTGAACCCGAATCTCCGGAACCAATCCTCCCTCCAGCCATGATTGTAAGTCCCATCCAATGGAACATTGATCATCTGATTGAACAAGAAAACCTTCAACACCCAGCTCCGCCGGGAGGTCCAGGAGGGAAACTCTTTGTCCCCCCTCAACATCGGATTACCCTCCTGGACTTAGTTCATACCTCTCCGGGATCTGGACATCCAGGCAGGAGGCGGACCCTCTCGCTCCTTCAACAACGTTACTGGTGGCCATCGATGGCTCTGGATACCGTCCGCTACCTCAAGGGATGCTCCGTCTGCGCCATAGCAGACACCCCTAGAAGACTCCCGGAGGGTAAACTGGTGCCTCTGCCCATTCCTGAACGTCCCTGGACCCATATAGGTATAGATTTCATGACTGACCTCCCCCTTTCTCAAGGCTACACCTGTATGCTGGTAGTGGTTGACAGGTTCTCAAAGTCATGTAAACTCATCCCCCTCAAAGGGCTTCCCACTGCATTTGAAGCGGCAGAGGCACTGTTCCACAATGTATTCCGCCACTTTGGCATTCCTGAGGACATCGTCTCCGACCGGGGTCCCCAGTTCATCTCCAGAGTCTGGTCCGCTTTCTTCCGTCTTCTAGGGGTGTCCGTCAGCCTCTCTTACGGATACCACCCACAGACCAACGGCCAGACGGAGCGTAAGATACAGGAGCTTGGGAGGTTCCTGAGGATATACTGCCACCGTAACCAGGACTGTTGGAGCCAGTACCTACCCTGGGCCGAATACGCTCAGAACTCCCTCCAGCAATCCACCACAGGCCTCATCCCCTTCCAATGTGTCCTCGGATACCAGCCTCTGCTCTTCCCATGGTCAGATGAGCCCTCGGAGGTCCCAGCGGTAGATCACTGGTTCCGACAGAGCGAGAGGGTCTGGGACTCGGCTCACGTGCATCTCCAGCGGGCAGTGCGGAGGCATAAGGAGCAAGCGGACGCTCGTCGAAGACCTAAACCGCAATACCAACCTGGACAGCGAGTCTGGCTCTCGACGAGGGATATCCACCTCCGGCTGCCCTGCCGTAAGCTGAGTCCCCGATACATCGGACGATTCACCATTGAACGGCAACTGAATGAAGTGACCTATCGACTCCAGCTACCTGCACAATACCGCATCTCACCCTCATTCCATGTCTCACTCCTCAAACCCTTCACTGAACCCTTGTCTCCTCCATCCACAGAGCCTGGTGATGATGCCGTACCTCCTCCTCCAGCCATCGAAGAAGACAACGACATCTTCCGGGTTAGAGCTATCCTCGACTCTCGACGACGGGGTCCACAATTGGAGTACCTGGTAGACTGGGAGAATTAAGGCCCGGAGGAGCGTTGCTGGGTTAATCGCAACGACATCCTGGACCCCAGCCTTCTCACTGACTTTAACCGAGACCATCAAGACCGCCCCGCTCCCCGTGGCCGAGGTAGACCCGTCGTCGTACAAGATCCCAGCCGTCAGGAGCCGCCCGTGAAGGAGGGGGTACTGTCACAACCACACCTGCTACACTCCCAGGATCGGACACTTACGCCACACCCACTCGTCCCCAATCACCTGAATTCTAAACACCTGTGCATCATCACCAGCACCACATATAAAGCCACCAGTCACCATCACTCAGTGTCTGGTCTTGCACCGATCTCCTCACTTACCTGAACGACGTTAATCTACCTACCTGATCTGCCTTCCCCTCTTCATCCTCATCGGAACTTCTACTACCATCGTCTGAGTCACCGTCTGCACCACCACTCACCTGAAGGAAAGTTGTGTTGTTTCTGTGTCCTCCACGTGTCAAGATTCACCTGTGTCTGAAACCTCTGATTCACATTAAATACTGTTTCACTGAATCCTCTGTGTCCTCGTCTGTGTCTGACAAGAAGACTATCCAAAAAAGAAAAAATAATTTAATAAATTGTAAAGAATTTCAATCTGAATAGAAACATAAAATTATCCCATGCAACTCATTCCATATTCTGCGTGTTCTGAAGGGAATGTGATAGAGATTGGTGAGGAATATAGAGAATATGTCATCTGTTATTTAGTGAAAATCTCCAGTCTTAAATCAAATGGTGATTCTTTCTTTACACTGGTGAATATCTCTGATCTCAGACAGTGTTATAAAGCCTAGAATGTGTGAAAAGAGCGCTCACTTTATAATCACTAAAAACTGTCACTCACTTCAGTTCATTACGATCTCATGATATTCAGTTAATAAGCTCTTTATCAGCTCAAAGCACATCAATCTCTTATTTACATCGTTTCTACACTTTCTTGAGCTTACAGAACTCAGCAGTGAGTGGATTTTAACTTAAAGAGACCTATTCTCCAAAAATCACTTTAACCCTTGAGTGCTCCTCATTCAGGTCAAAATTGACCAGAAACCTGAAATGTGACTTTTTTTTCTTCAGTAAAATCTATTTAATATATTTTTGTTTAGTAATATTTGTTCTTTATTTTGTATTTTGAGATAATTTGATGGTAATTATTAATAATTATACAATAATTATTATAAAAAAAATTTCCATTGAAAATAGTACAAACATTTGTTTTTCTCTAGTTTTTCAATTTAAAATAGAGACTAGGCCTTTAAAATAATTTTTTAAGCAGCTTATCTCCTCCTCTGAGAGAAAAGAAAGAAAAACTGTAATCTTCTGGTGTAAACACTAGATGCCTGTATAGGACTCTATAGAGAGACTTTTGAATTCTCTAGTTGTTTTTATACATAATTATTTACTTTTATTAGGCTGTGGTTTTAAATGTATAAATGTATATCATGTCACAACCATGAGTCTATGTTACACCATCTTCCAGGGAAAGTTGTGGCCAAGTGGTTAGAGAGTTTGACTCCTAACCTAAGGTTGTGGGTTTGAGTCTTGGGCTGGTAACACCATGACTTTGGACGGGTTAAATGCAGAGCATGGATTCTCAGTATGGGTCACCATATTTGACTGTATGTCACTTCAGTTTCTGAGGAAATTATATTTTATAAATGTTTAGATCATTTTATTTGGCATCCAGCCAGATTTGTGAACAGCGTCAGATGTCTGACAGTGGTGACAGGCCAATGATGGAGTTCACATTCAACATGAATTCATCATATTTTTTTCTGGTTTTCAAGCCATTTTATATATTTAAATATATATATATATTAAATACATAAAAGAGTGTTTAATTTTTCTAATAATGTATAAATACTAAATATACAGCATATATTGCTTTTGTGGATTGATATTCATCACTTCTAGCAGAAGTTTAGGGAACATAAGGGAACACATAACACTGGATAACACACATCAATACTATGCTCCTGCTCCGGAAGGAAACAGGATGGAGATCAAGGTAAACTGTATTTAATGTCTTCAGGAAACATGCAAGTATCTTCAGTTGAGTCTGAAGGTGAAGTACTAAACTGAGTGAAGAGATGGATCTCACAATCATACAGTCACTGCTGGGTTCATCAGTCATAGATCATCCAGCTAACACACAGTGTTATAAACCAAGGGTTACATAGCTATTTATTAAAGAAACCAGAAGTAAAGAAGAGAAACTGGCATCTAAGGGAAGATTTACACAACAACGATACTGTAACGAGACGTCACTCGAAGTGGGATCCATAAGCAGGCTTTATTAACAATAATCAGGGTCAGGATCAGCAAACACAACAGTGTGGATCAGGCAGAATCGTGGTCGTTAAACAAAAGTCCAATAATCAATAGCAATAGTCAGAAGACAGGCAGTAACAATCGAAGACGGGGAACAGACAATATCAGCAACAGGTAATCAAACAGGTTATGAACACTCAGAAATGATCCCCATAGTAAACACAAGACCTCACGATGAACACAAGGAAACTGGGAGCTTTATACTGAAGACCAATGAGCTACAGCTGTAGCATAATCAGAGTCCAAGGATGGGGCTTGTGGGAAATGTAGTGTGAGTCAGTGTAGGTGAGTGAATGGATGTGTGTGTGTGTGTGTGTGTGTGTGTGTGTGTGTGTGTGTGTGCTAGTATTCGGGTGATGGAGCCCTCTGCTGGTCAGAGAAGGGAATCACGGGGTTCATCTCCATAACAGACTAAAAATGGAAGTTTTTCCCTCACGTTTTTGAAAAGTTTTGTGGACAGGCATCAGTTTTGTCAAAACAACCCCCATTCACACACATACATTACTTAAAAAGCTAAAAGCACTGTGTTATGCATTTACATTGTTACATTAGCACTGATAACATCAAGACAGAGCAGATAGCCGAGAGGGTGAGTGTGAGTGTAGGTAACATTGAAAAGTGACATGTGGAGGGTAAGTGATGTGTCAGGAACCATGTTGAGGTTAAGAGTGAGGAGGATTTGATCCGAGGTGTGCTGTAGAGTAACCAATACTTGATCAGTGGAGCAGTGTTGTGTGTAAATAAGGTCCAGCTGGTTGTCTGAGTTGTGATTAGTCGTAGTTTAGGGTGAACATACGTGCCGTTTTTCCCAGACGTGTCCTGGCCAGGATTACTATATTGCCTAAAATATCCAGGTTTTGTTTTCCTGTTTTAATTTCTTTTTTCAATTTGAAGCAGCGCTGCACAGACGATCGTCGCATGACATCAAATTACACAACAGAAAAAAAATTCAAAATTCAACAATTTTTATTTTAGTTGATATATATATATGTGTGTGTGTTCACCGTACAATAGTTAATACTCTCTTGAGATCAAATAGTGTGTAAGTCTGCAGCCTGAGGTTTATCTACTGTAGGTGGATGCTGAAGTCTTCAAGCAGTACTAGGGGAGAACCATCATCAGGAAAGATTGAGAGCAGCACATCTAATTCATCCACGAGTTGCCCAGTCGTCCTGAGGGTCAATAAACTACTATAAAATGGATTTTAAGAGAGTGGGTGATAGAGGCCGAATGTGATTCAAAGGAGCTGTTGATAACCAGAGATGGTAAATTATTAAATTTCCAATAATTAGAGATGAGCAGACGAGTACCTCCACCTCTTCCAGTCAAACGGGGGGAGTGGGAAAATGAGAAATTATTGAAGAGTGCTGCAGGTGTAGCAATGTCCTCAGGTTTGATCCAGGTTTCTATCAGGGCTATGAGGTTTAGTCTTGAATGACTCGTACAAGAAGCAGTAGTCTGTAGTACTGCGGTCGGGCAATTCCTGAGATCAATAGAAAAAGAAAGTATTGTATTAGTAGACATAGGGAAAGTGCACGAGCTGTTAGAATATGATTACAGTGTGATGTATGGTTCGTGAGTGGTAGTGATTGTAGTGATCTGGAAACACATAGTAAGACTTGTTTATAAAGCTGACAACAGAAGGGAAACAAGTGGCATTATTCATCCCAGGCCAGTATCTGGTGATGTTTGAACATGTAATATGCATGAATATGTCACCATTTTCACAATTATTTATTTGTAGTTCACACAAAAACAGTAACAGTATTGTTTTTCTTTTTCACTGTTGCTTGCACAGTTCTGTAAATGTGTTAGAAAAAAAGAAACACCCCCTGAATGTGTGAGAGTTCACCCCCATCAGTCCAAACTGGGTTCAGAGATCATCAGTTGTGTGTGGGTTAAGATGCCAGTTCCTCTTCTTTCTTCAAGCGAGTTTCTTTAATAACCTCTGCGGTCAAACACACTGAGTTCTCACAGCCAGAAATAACATGTTTCCAAACCTCAACAGTGAGATCACTGCTCTGAAAATATTACAAAGAGATGTGACGTGCGCCAAGTATAGAAACACATACTGGGAATTTATTCTCTTCACCAAAATCATCTCAAGTGCTTTCACTGGACTGCAGTTATGCTTCATGAAAATCATTACATGACAGATTCAGATGATGAAAATGTGTTTCTGTTTAATAATCATTTGACACTCAGGATAAACTGGCAGATCCAGTAGTAATGAAAAGATTTATCGTGACTTAAACTCTTAAGACGCTGCGGCCTCATGTGAGGACATTATATTTGTGTGAATTTCTCTGAGACTGTTTTAAGTCTGGATGTCCTGCACAGAGATGCCAGATGATTGGCTGTTTCACCGTGAACAAAATGTCTGAAATTAATTTAGTGACACTCTTATGGAAATATCATATATCATAATATCATATTTTGTAATTATCATTTAAATCAAATTTTTACATTGTGTGTCATAAATCAACATCTCAGGAAAATGTTATGGGTTTTTAAATCAAAATATGACTTTGTTATGATGTTGATTTCATAGATGTGCTCATATGAGGAGACTGGGACTAAAAGCATGAGACACAACAAATGAACAGAGAAATAAATTATATTTCAATATTCTGTGAAATATCATATATTATTATGAAGTCTTGTAAATTATTACTCCCATTATTACACTATAATAAACCCAATATTTAATTACAATTTCCCCCGAAAACACAATATGCAAATTAAATTTAGTTTATAGATATATGGTAAAAAAGAAAACCTTTTTATGGTCATTTTACACACATTTTGCAGAAAGAAAAATGGTATATTGAATCATTCTGTTATAACATAGTTGAGAATCATCTTTTTTAACAAAGTTTGGTAAAAACAAACAACAACAACAAACAAACAAACAAAAAAATCTTGAAACCTAAAAATGTATTGGTGATTTATTTCTATAGTTTTTTTCCTATGCATGTTCATTCAGGTCTTTTTATTATTTTAAAGAAATTGAGTCCTGATGTCCTCTACTGAGCATATAGCATAACAAATTAATTAAATATATATTCTATATATACCTTTTTCTCTGGTTTTAATAGACTAGCTTGTACAATGATGGACAAAATTGTTTCACTACAGTCATGGCCAAAAATACTGGCACCATTGGTAAATATGATCTTTTCACAAAAGGCTGTGGAAATTACTAATCATTGTTAATCCTTTGATCTTTTATTTAAAAATTCACAAAAATGTATCCTTTCATTGGATAATAAGAATTTAAAATGGGGGGGAACATCATTATTAAATAAATGTTTTTTTTTTCTTTTCTTAAATCCTCGATGGACACAATTATTGGCACCTATAGAATGTTTTATGAGTAATATATCTCTGAAGTATATTCCCATTCATATTCACAATATTGAGCACTCCAGCATGATTATAAACATGAAATCATCCAGCTCTGGCTTCCTGTTTCACAGAAATATAAAGAGGAGGGGAAACAAAGCCCAAATGCCCTTAATCATCCAGCACAATGAGAAAAAACTAAGAATATATTTCTGATGTGCAGCAAAAGATAATTGAGCTTCACAAATTGGTGAAGTGGCTTTAAGAAAACAGCTAGAGCAGTGAAAATTCCCATTTCCACCATCAGGGCAATAATTAAGAGTTTCCAACCAACAGAAAATGTTACAAAACTGTCTGGAAGAGGACGTGTGTCTATATCTTCCTAATGCACAGTGAGGAGGAGAGTCTGAGTGGCTAAAGACTCTCCAAGGGTCACAGCTGGAGAATTGCAGAAAATAGTTGAGTCTCAGAAAACCTTTTTAAAAAAATAGTCAAACAGAACCTACATCTGTCCGGGAAAGGAACAGGATCCAACTGCGGTTGAATGAATGAGACGTTTTATTGAGAAACTCAGAGGACTTAATCCGTTGGAGCACGAGACAGTCAGCACTCTGCATGAACAGCCAGCTCGAAGATCCCTACGGTGACAGCCGCACAGCAGCGAGGAACAGGTGGCAGATCAGCACTGGGAAGCTGAAGCGTCCGAAGGCAATGCACAGGCGAGTCGAGACAGCCGCTTGGTTGATGTGGGCTACTGAGTAACGAGAGGCAAGGCAGAAAAAAAAAAAAAAGCAGGAACAGCAGGTCGACTAGATAGAGAAAAGACACAAAAACGGAGTCAGGCAAACTATGACAATCAACAAGAAGCTTACTGTAGCAACGCTTACGGACTGACACAAGATAGCAAAAACAAGGGTATGATAAAGGGAAGATAATCAGAGTAAGACAGGGTGCAGGTGAGGGAGAAAAAGTTAACAGGGATAACAAGAGGGGCGGAGAAAACATAGCGGGAATAGTGAAACACATGGCCAGCCAGCAAAACCCAAATCATGTGCTCCAGGACAGAAAAAGCCTCAGCCCCCACTGAGATCATGACAACATCACCACATGTTGTTTGGGAGGGTTACAAGAAAAATTATTCTAGCTCATCCAAAAACAAATTAAAGCATCATGAGTTTGGTGAACACAGCGATAAAAAGTACCCCATGTGTACAATGAAATATACTGATGTATTTTTGATGTTGTGGGCCTATATTTCTGCTGGAGGTCCTGGACATCTTGTTTAGACACATGGCATCATGGATTCTATCATATACCAACAGATACAAAAATCATTAAGTGACTGACTCTGTTAGAAATCTTATAATGACCATGTTTCTATCTTCCAATTGTACATTAATCCCAACACAAACCCTCAAAAACAACAAATAAATGGGTCACTGAGCACGAAACCAAGCTTCAGCTATAGCCATTCCAGTCCTCTGACCTGAACCCCAAGGAAAATGAGAGGAGTGAACGGAAGAGGAGAAGCAGCAACATGGAGCTGTGAATCTAAAGGGTCTTGAGTGATTCTGGATGAAGGAATGGTCTCGGATCTCTGATCTCTTGTCAGGTGTTCTCTCTAACCTCATCAGGCATTATAGGAGAAAATTTAGAGCTGTTAAAATGGAAAATGGAGGGTTCAAAATGTATTGAATTAAAAGGGTGCCATTAATTGTGGCCAATGTGTATTAGAGGGAAAAACTAAATAAAAAAAACACATGTAAAACACAGTTTTCCCCATTTTAAATTATTATTATCTGATGAAAGGATAAATTTTAGTGATTTTTTTTTAAATAAAAGATCAAACGTATTAACAAAGCTGATTAATTTTCACAGCCTTCTTTGATCATATTTACTTTAAGGGTGCCGATATTTTTGACCATGACTATATATATATATATTCATTATACATACACACACGTTTCACATAGGTTATTTTATTATTGACAAATAAAACACAATATTGCAAACAGCTGCTCAAATGATTCAAACACCAGATTATCATTGCTGTCTCATTGTGATAAACACTTACTGTACATCATCATGTAGCTTTGCCTGTTCTCATAATTAGTGCAAGCTGATTAATGTTAATTATATCCAGAATCAGGTAATCATTTCACTGGTTTTTCAAAGCAAAACTGGATTGGATGACAATGATCTACAGGTGCTGGTCATATAATTAAAATATCTGATTTCCGAAGGAAATACAAAATATACTTTCATGAGAGAACATAACTTTGGACCACTCAGCAGCAGTCCAGTCCTTTTTGTCTTTAGACGCTTCTGACACTGTCTGTTGTTCAAGAATGGCTTGACACAAGGAATGCGAAGCTGAAACCCATGTCTTGCATACGTCTGTGTGTAGTGGTTCTTGAAGCACTGACTCCAGCTGCAGTCCACTCTTTGTGGATCTCCTCCACATTTTTTATGCAAAGGCCTTTGCAGGTGTTTTGAGTTAATTAGCTCATTAGAGTCTGGCACCAGGTGTCTTCGATATTGAACCTTTTCACAATATTCTAATTTTCTGAGATACTGAATTTGCGATTTTCCTTAGTTGTCAGTTATAATCATCAAAATTAAAAGAAATAAACATTCTGAATATATCAGTCTGTGTGTAATGAATGAATATAATATACAAGTTTCACTTTTTGAATGGAATTAGTGAAATAAATAAACTTTTTGATGATATTCAGAATATATGACTAGCACCTGTAGATATTATGGGTGCTCCGATCGGCCGATCGTTATGCGTATCTCGTCAGTAAAGCCGGTTCTCTAATCAGCGGTTAATTCCATCAGGTGCTTGATTTCACATAGAGCAGCTGTTACTACACAGAGCTGTTGTTAATAGAGAAGATGCGCAAATCCACGTTCATTTTCAGCGTTTATTGGCGCATCTTCTCAGTTAACAACGGCTCTGTGTAGTAACAGCTGCTCTATGTGAAATCAAGCACCTGATGAAATTTACCGCTGATTAGAGAACCGGCTTTACTGACGAGATGCGCATTAACGATTGGCCGAATAAACTGACCAGAATCAGCAATAACTACTAATAAATCAGGGCTGGTTTCTTAATGTGAAAGACACTGCTATTATTATAATGGCACTGAATGAAATCATCAGGAGTCACGGTTCATATTCCTCTAGTCGTGTGGTTTCTGTATAATTATTTGTCTGATTTGTGATGGTTCTTGTTCACAGAGGCATAAAGTTGACTGCAGTTTTCCTGAGCTCCAGCTTTTGTTCCTCTGATGGAAGCGTAAGTCACTTTATCATCACAGCGAACCTGAATCAACATCACAGTCTCTGTTTCAACCCACAGTTATTACAGAATGAGGTTTGAGCTCAATTCAAGACAGATTAATATAAGAATAAAACTAATACAGGTCATGTTGAGGAAGATCAAGAAGTGTTTGCTCACCTTGTCCTTTGTGGATATGTTTTATTACTGCGCGCAATAAATAATATAAGTCACATCATCTGTCTGCTCCTAAACACGAGTGAAAATACATCAGATCAAGCTGTTAAAGCTCATCCATCACTACTGTGTGAAGAAGACTCATTATTTTACTGCTAATGTTTAGCTCAAATATCTGTAAAAACTTCAGGTTCAGTGAAAATCTACATGAGATTATGATGAACGATCTAGTGACAGGAAAATGACCACAGCAACTGTCAAATACACACAAATATTAAAATATACATGAATTACTGAAGATGAATCATATTGTTCACTGTGATCAGGACGAATGGAAATGTTGATTGTGTCATTGTTTCCTTTATATTTCTTTCTATCTGTGAGCTTTAGAGCAGAAACAGTAGAAATACACTAACTTGTGCTGATCTAATGTGAGTAATAAGAGTGTGATATTTCAGAGTCAGTCTTCTGTGGAGCTTATGGTTATTAATAAATCATAGATCAACAAAACTCACCACAGAGTCATCAGTCTCTCTTCTGACATCTGAAAAATAATGAAATGAGAACAGTTATGATCAAACTGTCTCTAATGAAGATGACAATCGGTTTCTAAAAGAGTCTAGAAGAATTCTAGTGCTGGAATAGAAACATTATTTCTGTTAACTCTATGATTTCTCATAACTTCTTCAAAACTTTGCCTGCTGTTACAGAATATGAGAAACTGTAAAAACTCACCGGCTCTTTTTTTACGAATCAGCCAAAGAATCAGAGCAGGAAGAAGAAGAGCGACCGAAACACCGACAACAATCACAATCACAATCACTGAGAGAGAGACGATAGAGAGACACGACTGTATTACTGTGTTTCACCAAATATAGAGAAGTAACAGACTACCAATAAAATGATAAATGACACATTTAACAGCATGCAGTACTTATTGTGATTTTATGGTGAGTTTATTACAGCTGTGTTTTTCTCTGAGCTGCTGTCACTTCATGGTTCAGTAGATATAAATTCTACATTATCTGAGAGCTTACAGTAAAAATAGTTAATTAAAATGTATTAAACAGCTGGTCGAGCAACACTGTGAACACTGCATTAATAGTACCATGTTATTAATAATGACCTTCTCTACGGTCACTTTCACTACAGTTAGGGTGACCATTCGTGTCATTTTTACAGGACAGGTCCTTGCCAGGATTTCTATATTGCATTATATTTCCAGGTTTTTCTCTGTTTGCGCTCCACAGATCGATCGTTGTACGACATCTATGCACCGTGAGAGCTATAGAAAGCAGACGGCTCTGTTCGAATCGCTTTCGCTGTACTTTGATTTCATTCACGATCTGTGCAGCGCTGCTTTAAGATATACACACACACCTCATATCACTGATCTATAATAGAGAAATTCTTGCTAGTCTTGTAAATGAAAAGCAGCAATCTGTTTCTGGATATATTATGTGTCAGGTAAATTCACCCATTAACCACACGGACCCTTTAAACCCATGTGAATTTCAAGTTAAGCTTTTATTATTTTTTTTTTAAAATATACTTTTTAAACATTTATTTGACACTTGAGTAACATTTTAATTTCAGATTAGATTAAGACTTTTTGTGGCACTTCAAGAAGTTTCAAATATTTAAATTGCAGCCATACTTACAGTAAATCTACAGAAGAACAAATGTTTCAGCTGAGAAAGTAATGCTGGTTTCTGTTCTACTAATAATCAAGCTGGTGTCTGATATACAGTGTTGCTATGGACACCGGTGAATATTAGGGGATATCTGATGGCTGAATGCTACAATTGACCAATCAGAATCAAGTTTTTTAGAGAGTTGTTTATACGAACTGAAAGTTATAGAAAGGATTGTTTAAGATCGTGGGTGAGAGTGACATCTCTTTCATATTTAATAAAGTTACTTTTCACATAACAGTATTAGTTTTCATATTTAAAGATTGTAGATGAAGTACAAGAGAATGAAATTATAAAATGAATATATAAATTACAAATGAAGCATGTCTTGAGTTAAAGTTTGAGTTAAAGAGGACTTGATACATTTACTGTAGATTTTAGTGTGATTCTATTGTGAATTCAGTGTGATTTTACTGTAATTTCAGTGTCTGAAACGAAGATAGTGATACTAGTATGATTCTAGAGTGAATTCAGTGTGATCCTTGTGTGACTATAGTGGGAATTCAGTGTGATTCTAATGTGAATTCAGTGTCTGAAATGAATATAGTTATTCTAGTGTGAATTCAGTGTGATTCTAGTGTGAATTCGGTGTCTGGAATGAAGATAGTGGTTCTAGTGTGAATTCAGAGTCTGAAACGAGGAGGATGTACAAACATACCTTTCCAAGTGATTGGTGCGGTGTCTTGACTCAGTGTTGTTTCTGTAGTTGAAGTTACAACTATTAAAACATGATGGAAAATAGAGATATCATACATTTGTGCATGAAGACAGCATTAAGACATTTCTTTAACACAGTGCTGTAATCCAGAAGTTTATATCAGTTATGCTGCTGAAAGCTGTTCATATTAACATGGAATGACTTTAATAAATGCTCACTCTATGAGTTTAAACATTTAAACATCTGACCCTCAATTCTATCATTGACATACAATGAAAAATGTTTACATCAGCTTTTATATGGGGATAATAATACAGAACGGCATCCATACCCTGTTGATCAGTAAATCCAGATGTGTGTGCAGCTGCAGTCCTCTCAAAGTTTGGGGTGTTTAATGGTTTCTGATTTTCTGTACAAATAAAGGATGCATTTTTAGTTCACATACACCACATTTTGGAAAAAAAAAAAAAAAACATTTCATGGTTTAGACCACTACTATTTCACAATGTCAATATCTATGAAACTGTCAGAGAGTCAAACTGATCTCTGAAAGTTTTCTCTAATCTTCATTTGTTTGAAAAGAGTGTTTCCCAGAACAGACCATGTGTCCAATGATAAATGTCAAGGCCTTTAACATTTAAAGTCTTTTTTTTTTCTGTAAAGCTGTTATCTTAGGGGATCAGGAGTTAAATAGTGGATCTTATAGAGCTGATGTATCTGATGTCTCAAACCGTTATTCATTATCTCAGTCAGTTATCATTATTAGACAATTAATGCACTCAGAAACAATGAAACATTATAAAATAAAGATAATTGTGAACAATTCACATATCAGGCTATACAAAAATCCCCCGTGAACTCTATGGGTGCCGCCATCTTGCCTACCGCCATTACTGTGTGCCTGTGAAGTGTGACGGTGTGACACTTGCCAGTGACCTCTAATGACATTTCAATGAAAGTGGATCCTGCTCATTACAGAAAATGTCTGGTGAAAGGGAAGAGTGGGTAGATGATGTCAGGCAGTGGCCAAAACTAACTGATAAAGGTAATTTATTGACAACATAATGTAATAATGTTAAAAAATGTCATGCAATTAAGAAGTGTTTTAATTGATAACAACAATAAAAACCGAATGGTGTCATTACTAGCTGTGTTGCTAATATGTTCACAAGCTTCACAAGTTTCAAATAACTATTAAGCAATCCTTACAAATATTCTTGTTTGTCATAACCCGACCGACCCTGTCCATTTAGGACCGACCCAGTTAATAATTTTTCCCCTTTTAGTCGAACCAACTTGCCGATTGTAATTGCGTTAAGACCCACAGATTTCTTTTTACTCTTCAAACAACTAATACAAATGCAATAAAATGTGAAGCACATGCATTTTCACATGCTCTCAAGCCACACATCCATTTTCTCCGCTCGACCAGGAAATCTGTGTAATCCGTATGGCCGTAAACATGGGCAGTCAATGTGCAACAAAGGTTCGTTAATTTCACAAATGGTTTCATTCCAGGACTGTAGTTTTGTGCTGTTGTTAAAACAGCCAAACACATAACACATAACATCTTCTCGGCTTCACTGGACAGCATACGTAACATTACTAAAAAACAATAAATAAAAATAAGTTTTCGTACAGCTAAAATCTGCTACAGCCACCTACAGGACCAACACGCTACTTCTGCTACTACCTAAGCAGCAAGGCACGAAGTAATGACGGCGCTGCTTTACTTCCTTGTTTCGCCGGATTTGTGTATATCTAAAAAAATGATTTTGCCTATGACACAGACTGCATGTTTTATTTTGGATATAGTGGTCAAACATGAAAAACATATTTTCCACATTTCCAGGAAAAAAAAAATGTGAATTTGTTTGTTTTACAAGCATATTCTAGTAAAATCATGTCAGTGATTTAGTTATGTAACCCATTCAAATAATTGAGTTGATGGAAGATTTGTGTCAATATTTCTGATTATTGAGAATTTATTTTTTCATGTATGTATTTTTCTTGCTTAATGCATAGTATGTTCAGGCATGTAAAGTATATTTATTTTTTGTATACATGTATTTAATTTTTGCGAAACAGAATTAACTATTAAAACAGTGTCGATGGATGCTGACGTCACTTACATGCAGCTTGTGGTGAGCGCGATATGAGCCGCATTTCAGCTGCTGCTTAATCTTTCTGATTTCATTTCTTCTTTTAATGTAACGTATGCCTGAAATGTTTTGTTGCATCAGTGATCATTGGATGCTGTGTGTGCTTGTTGAGATCTGACTGTTTGACCGCGTCGTGGTCAATTTGGATTCGTGCCAAGAGGGGAGAAATTAGTTGGATTTCACTACAGATGGTTCATTCATAAGGAAACATTCTGTGTTTCCCGAGTTCACGCTTACATATAATAAGCTGAGGTATGGTATGTGTGTTAGTGATGTGTCGTTCTTGAACGATTCGTTCATTTTAAATGAATCTTTGATGTGACTCGGTAAGAACGAGTCGTCTCGGGGGGTGATTCGTTCATGCTCAATATTCTATAGGTTCTGTTCCGCTAGTAATCGGGGGGGGCAGGGTTTCATATTTTATTGAAGCACCCCTGGGCGCCACCATTGGCTAATGGACCCCCACCTGCTGTTAGCATTCAATTGACTCGCATTCATTTTGGCGTCACTTTGACAGTGAATAACTTTACATCTGAGGCATTTTAAAGACTGCATTTATTATTTCTAAAGAAACACGAAAATGTATAAAAGGCTGCATTACCTTGTATCTTACGTTATGGTCCCGTAGAAGCAGTTTTTTGTAAAAGAAAATAGGCTAACGATTGCGTCATAACCAGCCACTCTCTGTTGCACAGTAAAGAAATTACCAAATGGACCGGAGGAGAAGCTCGCAGGCAATCTTTTACTGTCTATGAGGCTATCAGGGGGACGTGGAGGCATAAAGTCAAGGGAGAAGCCCATGGAGAGTCCATAAAAGACACGGGACAAAATTGTTCAACAACGTCTGGAAGATTCGGTGGGTGATTCAGATTTCTCTTGGATCAGCGATTAGAAGAATTACAGGGTGCTCATGTGACCTCTACGTCATCAAGTTCAGTTTGAGTCTGAGCAGTACGCTCGACCCCCAGGAAGTGCGTACTTCTAATTGACTTCACTTGTCTATTTATGTTGAATTCAATGGGGTCGCTGTGTCCATTTCTATTACTGTCTATGGTAGTAATTCACCTGTGCCAGTCAATGCAGTCTGAGCCGGAAAGAGAATTGATTTGTTCATCTTTCTGGTCTTCAGGTTGTTCGTTCTTTTGTCACATGATGTGACATCATTGGCTAGAGTAATTACAACCTTCCTTACAAATGGGTGCATAGTACTTATTATTTTCTATTATAATTATTGGTTATGCTTTAAATTTTGTCCATATGACTATATTTTTGTTGTTGTTGTTGTTGTTTTTTTAAAGTGGATTATAATCTTCAAAAATGATCTTGTTGTATGATTTATGTCTTTTGAGTTCACCCTTCAAATTAGACTATAGAACTGTAGTGTTACTTGTTTAGGATTCAAAATGTTATTTGCTTTTAATTTGTCATTATGTCCTTTTTGAGCAATCTTCTTGTACATATAATAGGAAAAGCAATTATTATACCAGCAAACCCAAAATTAGATTAAAAATGAACAAACTAGGCTATAAATACTTTGTATTGTAGGCTTGGATTATTGTATTATTATATAGCCTAGTGTTTATTTACTGATAGACAGTCAAAAATACAAATTAATCAATATTTTATTTATAACAGGGTTTTATTTATTTATAAAATAATAACACACCACAGATCATGAAGAAACAGTAACAATAACACAGTGACAGAAATGTCAGAAATAGCGTATGGGTCTGTCTCGTGATTAAGGAACGACTCGACCCGAAAGACTCATGAGATGAACTGATCAATTCTCTTTCCGGCTCGGACTGCATTGGTTTAGCGTATTGGGCTGTCACGTGATTTAGACATGACTCGACCCGAAGACTTGTCAGACAAGAGATGAAGTGAGCTAATCGCAGACTGAAGACCCAGGTTAACAATGAATTAATATTTTCTGTATCTTATAGCATTTTAGTTTTGTATTGTTTGTAGTGTGATCAATGTTTGCGTAAGTACTAGATGTGTTGGGGAAGTAACATGTAACATTTTAATTACATTTTGCTAAAATGAACGAAATGAACCAAATGACTCAAAAAAAAAAAGATTAGTTCATTTTGCTGAACGTGACTCAAAAGTCCGACTTCCAACTTCCCATCACTACAAGTGACTTTGTGCGACCCACCTTGTTCCATTCTGTGACCCACAGTTTGAAAAGCCCTGGACTAACGTATCGCCTGTTTCACACATACTCCGTCTGCGTTAACAATCGCTGCACTGCTGCAGACGCACCGCTCCTTGAACGCACTGATGGACTGCAACCGCGTGCGATGTCCCTCGAGTCCTCCAGCTCTAGTTAATACTGAATGTTTAACATTATATTTGTTGCATAAATATTTTAAGTAGACAACCTTAATCTCTAATAACTCCATTCTGCTGTCTGTTGTTCTGTTGTCTGAATATGGCACTTATCACATGCTGTGATTTATCGGGGCTTTTAGGAGCTCGGTATTGAGCCAGATACCAATGTGCATCCCTAGAAAATATGCAGCTAATAGAGCACATTTACTGACAAATAAAACACTGTTTATCATCGCAGTGATGTTAACACACTCTCATAAACTAACCACTCGCTCGACTCTTCAGAACAAAACTCTGTGTAAAGACCAAAATATCTCAACTTTAAACAGGTCTTTCCTTTATTTAAACATCTCTTTCAGTTTCAGTTGAAGTGATAACATGTATTTGTTAACCTGGACAATAGAGGATTCAGTAGAACTGTGTATTTTTGACTGTACCTGGTGTAGAAGTCTCTGCTGTTGTTGAATCAGCTCGAGCTGAAAGATGAATGTTAGTTCAGATGCACCAGAATACAGAAGATGTTAATTAGTTAACACACAATAACAGATAACTAATATTATCTATCATTATATTAGCACATCTAAGACTCTTCTACATCTGATCATGAGATTGTTTTCTCACCTGAGATCTTGACAGTGTATGAGACTGAGGTTGATGAGATTGTTTTCTCACATTTTCATCACCCTAACTGATATTATTCATTTTGAATTAGAAAATTATTCAATTTTTCTTTTATAATATTTAAGTTAAAAAAATAATAATTTTTCAGCTATTTTGAAAGCCCTAGTGTAAATCCCAAATATCTCAACTTTATACACTAACAGGTCTTTCATTTGAAACTTTATTTAAACAAGTGATAACATGTATTTGTTAACATAGACAATAAAGGATTCAATAGAACTGTGTATTTGTTTACTGTACCTGATGTAGAAGTAGTTGTTGTTGATGTTATGTGGACTGAAGTCTCTGCTGTTTCTGAATCAGCTCGAGCTGAAAGATGAATGTTAGGTCAGATGCATCAGAATACAGAAGATGTTCATTAGATAACACACAAGATAACTAACATTATCTATCATTATATTAGCACATCTAAGACTCTTCTACATCTGATCATGAGATTGTTTTCTCACCTGAGATCTTGACAGTGTACGAGACTGAGGTCTTGAGTTGATCTCTCTGAGTAACTTCACATCTCCACTCTCTGTTTTCATCTTCATTCAGGATTGTTGTAGTCAGATAGCTGATACAGTAATCTGATGAGAATGATATCTGATATCTGGAGTCTGAGTTTGTCAGTTTAACACCAGCCTGATTCACCCAGAACAGATCAATTCGTTCAGAACGGATCAAATCATCACAAGAGACTTGAGCAGATGATGAATATGAATACAACTGACAGGAGAGAGTCAGAGAGAGACCTGCACTGATCTCAGTCTGTGACGGTGATGAAGAGACTGAAACACCGAATAACACACACATCACACACTCTTCAATCATCACGAGAAGTTTAAATGCAGAAATTCCTCTTTTTCACACTGATTACATAATCATAAAATTACCATGAAGAACATGCAGAAAAACACGAGCATCAGTTCCTTGTTGTTGTCCATTCACATATTGTCTGCAGATGTAAGATCCACAATCTTCTTCTGTGACGCTCTTGATGTTCAGAGAGCAGTCAGACTCCAGACTCAGTCTCTCATGTTTCTCTCTGTCTGTCCTCTTTCTCCCTCCAGTGATCAGTTCAACTGTTCCTGAATAACTGAATCTGTTATAGTTCCATGTAGTTGATTTACAGTCAGGAAGAGCATTATTACAGGGCAGACGGACATCTTCACCAGAACTGATGAACACATGAGCATCATCCACTCCACTGAGACCTGAAACACAAGAACACATGAGTGATTATTATACTATATATTAATAAATGAAAGCATAAACACACTAGCATTAAAAGATTCAGATCACGCAGTCTTTTTCCTCATTTAAACAGTCAGTTCACCCAAAAATTAAAATAAGCCCGTGTTTAACTCACCCTCGAGACATCCTCGGTGTGTTTGACTTTCTTCTAATTTTCACTTTTAGGTGAATTAACCCTTTAATGCAAACAAACTCTCCAGAATAACCTATTTATATTATTAAAATGTGAAGTTACATGAGATGTATTAAAATGTAATTTATTCCTGTGTATTTTCAGCATCATTTCTCCAGTCTTTAGTGTTAAATGATCCTTCAGAAATCATTATAATATGCTGCTGGATTATTATTGATGCTCAGTTATTAATAATGGTTCAGTGGTAAAAGTTTCTGCTGCTTAATATTTCCTGGACACATTTTTTTTATGATTATTTGATGAATATAATGTTCGAAAGAACAGCATTTATTTGACATATAATGTTTTGTAACATTATAAATGTTTTTACTTTCAATTGAATAGCTATTTGCAGAATAAAAGCATTAATTTATATCAAACACACACCAAACATTTGAATGGTTGTATAGTTCATGTTTTATTTCTCAAATGTTCAAGTCTCAGTGACAGAACTTTTTGTAAGGTTTAGGCAAACTACAGCAGAACAAGAATAACTACAGAAATAAATAAGGAAGGGGTAGAGAGAAAGATCAGTCCCAGCAGACACAAGTGACACTTATCAGCCATCTTCTCTTTCTGTCAGTCTTCCTCTTCATTATATTCTCTCAACTCTTTCTCTAAATACTCTCAGCTCTTCCTGTGTGTGTTCACTTCCTCTGATCTTTTTACAGTTTTTCTCGATTGCTCAAACACATTTGCCCACTCTGACATCACATTTTCAAAACAGTTAACACACAGGATAAAACTGAAGCTCAGTGGCCAAAATGACATTAAAAACATGCAACATAAGCAAATATTTCCATCAAACACCACAACTTGTGGTCAAAATTTAATTTATTATTTCAATCAATCATTACACATTGGACAACAAAATACAGCCATCAATATTAAATATGATACTTTACAAACTCAAATGGTTACATTATATACTGTGATGCAAACCATTCATTCACAAGGCGAGAGTGGTGGAAAGCCACATTGTCCCAAATTATGACATACAGAGTCACGTCAGGCCTCAACAGCCCTCTCTCTTCGGGTGGAATCAGTAATTCTTTCAAAGCATCAAGAAATGAGACGAGGCGGTCTGTATTGTATGTGGCAATAGTTGGTACAGTATGTGGCAAAGGACTCCATCACTGGAGATGGCAGCACACATGGGGATATAGTCACCCCTCTGAACTGGCACTGTGACCAATGATGTTCCTCCTCGTCACCTCACTTTTCAGAGGTTGAGGCTTCATCAACAAAAATTAATTTGTGATGTGCCCCTTCAGCTTCAAGCTCCATTATTCTCTATTCATCATTAACTATGGCAAACAAGGTATTACAATAAAAAATCTGTATCTGCACAAACTGGAATCGTGGCTCCTTTACAATGTCAGGGTTTCTTTTTGAACTCTGTTCAGCTGTTCAGACATGGTTTCGTTTAAGGACTCGATCTATAGTTGTCAAACTCACACTGTTTATATTTCTAAATGCTCCCTGATCTTCAATCACTGCTGTCTGGATTTGACGCAGTCTGATTGCATTGTTTGTCACTACCATATCTACAATGGCAGACTCCTGTTCAATACTAAATATCTTTCCTCTGCCACCAGTGTGTGGTAATGTGTGGATTCTATAGAGTAAAAGCAAAAACCATGTCAAAATTGACATTACTGTATGACAGTCACATAAACGGGATAAACGGGATACAGTTTGTTCTGCTAACAGGGCAATACAGTAAAGCTGAAATACACAGTGGTATACATTACAGTAACACTGTGAATGACCTGTTCTCATTCCCAAAAAGCCCGACACTAGATGCCACAGTGCTCCGACTCAGAATGGGATGGACCCTTTGTCCAGCCTTTCTAAAGGACAAGCCATGATTGATGACATGGTCAATAAATGTTGCCCGAATTTCATTTGACAAACTCCTCTTCTCTGCCATGGCCTCTTACTCTCCTTCCGTGCCTCTGGCCTCTTTCATCCATGCTTGCAAATAGCAACACAGAGGTGGCATCTTTTACAGATGGATGAGGACTGATTGCTGATTGAAGAGTTTTATAATTTAAGAGATTTATAATTATGCAAGTACTCTCTATCGGCTGTGAATAGATTTTTTTCTTTTGTTCAACACAGTGAATCCAACAGAGGTTAGGGTCTTTCAATGAGATCTGTGGTAACTGTTTTGACAAAGGGTGTGAAAAATATGTGAAACAAAAAAAAGTGTATAAACATTTGCAAGAGAAGACTTCTGCTGAGCTAATAATGTGATAATGAAGATCAAGCAGATACCAGTTTCATTAAGTGTGTCTTAATCATGCTAAAGCTGCTGTTTACTGACATGATGTCAGTGTGTGATGGAGAAGAGCTGCTTCACATTGTGTGAAATGTGTCAGAACTGAATATTGTTAACTTCATTTGATCTATACACAATCTAAATACATTACTGATGCTTTCACTTCTTTCAGTCGATTCCTGCAGGCCATTCAATTCTAGAAATAATATCATTTAGTTATTAGTGATAAAACTGGGCTGTTACTGAAAATGTTTCCACTATCCACGACTCACATGTTGAAAATGAATACAAAAAAAATTTAACTGCTTGCGTACATTTTCAAAACTTTGCCTCTTTTTTTCTCTAAACTTTACACACAAATCCAAGAAATGACCACACATAAACTGCAAAATGCCTCACATCTCTCACAAAACAAAGTACTGCAATCAAAATACAACAAACACACCTCAAAAGCAAACATTTGTCTCATGTTTTGTCTTATGTTGCAAACACCTTTGCCATAATATTATATTTTTGGATTTATCATATAAACAGTTCTTCAAAAGCTCTTCTTTCATGAGCCGCTGTGTACACTTCTGAACAAGATAAAGTAACTTGACTGAGTGATGTTGAAAAATTCACGGTAAACATAAAAACAAGATTGAAACAAGATTGAAACAAGATTGAAACCAAACTTTTTTTTTTTACTGTAAGTATTTGTGGTTGTGAATATACACTATAAAACCAAACAGTGAAATTAATCAAATTAAATTAGTTAATTGCTCTCCAATAATAATGAAAGTTCATTGTACTTAATTTAAATAAGTTCTGTAAACTCAAAATTTTGTTGAAGTAAGTTGAACTTAAAATGATTGTGTTTTCTAGTTCCCAGCATGCTTTGCATCATGTGGTTTCTACGTCAGTAAAGGCGGTAACAAAGGGAAACTAACGTCATTGACAGGCGACTGCACTGCCCCGTGTCACTGTTTAGAATGGGAATTTTCCCACGATTTACAAGTAGTTGAAAACATTAGAGATATTGTTAGTAATCAGCTGGACAAAATATATAACACTAGCCTAGTGTTTTTTGGATATGTTACTATTGTATTATAGTTACACTATTGTTACTGCAAAAATCTTACAAATTGTACCTTTAAATGTTGTGTTATATTAGAATTTACAAAGGTTTGTGTTATGTTGGTTTTGTAGTGTTACCGTTGTGGTGAAGACTAGAGCATTTTGAAGAGAATTTTGAAGAGATCTCTGTCTCTCTGAGGCTTGAAGACGTGCTGCAGCAGTGGATCACTCCTGAGTACTTGATCTGTGTATTCGGGTTCAAATAAATATGGTTGTGAACATTTTTTTTACGTTGTCTGTTGATATATTGAAATCGTCTTCCATTGTGATTTCCTGTACATCTAGCATGGACAAGGACATGATCAACTAGTGGCACAAATTTCATCTGAGACTCCTGTTCTCCTTTCCCCTCATCCTCATCCTCATTCTCCTCCTCTTCCTCTTCATCCACCTTTTCCTCCACTGCTGACTGTTCTTGCTCATCCTCTTCCTCCTCTTCCTCCTATCTGAGATCATCTCTGAATCCGGTTTGGACTGGTTTAACCCACAAAGATCTGAGATTATCTCTGAACCCGGTTTGGATGGATGAGGCTGTGAATATTCACACATTCAAATCACAGTTCCTCTTCTTTCTTTAGCTAAGTTTCTACAGAATAACTTCTCCTTAATAAATAAAAAATTTAGTCTATTTACAATTTCACTGTTAGTTTCATTGGTGCAGCATTTCTAAAATGTTCATTTGAGTGATTTTCTGTGAAGCTGTTGCTGTGTTTGAAATGCTATGCTATCATGCTACTCTTACTATTTCTGCAGTATTCAGTATGTATGCTGTGCATAGTATGAAAATGTTCTGCATGCATAGAATACCCGGATGACCTGAATCTGATAAATACAGTATAACTCAAGTACACTGAAATCAGTACAGAAGCAGTGTTCAGAAAGGCGTACTACCACACAACTCTTACTATATTGCAGTATCTAAAAACAATATCGTAAAACATAAATTGTACTTTAATCTCTACAGCACGTTTCTGATCAAGTCAAATGACATCATTTTTATCTCTATAGTGCTTTATACAGTGCAAATAATTTAAAATATATTGTATAACACAAATTTTGAAGTAATATAAATAATAATTTTGTTGGCAGACACTATTTACATTAACTCCACCCACCAATGTCTGTCTGTGATACACAGCACTGCAAAAGATCTCCATTCATCTCTGATATCAGTAACACAGCGGGTAAAAAACATGCCCTTTACCAAACTTGTTCTAGGCTACTCCTTTTCCCATCACATATCAGATCAGAAAGCAAATTATTTTTCATAAAAATAAAGGAAATATTAGAAAATTGGAAATAAAACGGCTCATTATTAATACAATATTACTTATGATGTGGTTGGCAGTATAGGTGTAGAGAGCTTTTTGTCCAAATAAAGTTGCATCCATTTAATAATATTTTTAAGAATAATCATTTAAACACACTATTGCATACTGTTTTTACTTTTACTTTTTTTAGGCAAGTATACACTATGTACTGGGCAGTAAGCAGGTATGCCATCTCGAACACAGCCAGGGTTCCTCATTCACACACCTGGCTGTGATGTTCAAGTGATCTCAAAGACCATGATTAGCTGATTCAGATGTGGTTAATTAAGCTGCAGAACGTGTCCCTCCAGGAGCAGGACTTAGGTGACTGATGTAGCTAAAGCACAGATCTACACATACGACCAGCAGATCCCAGACCTGTTCAGGAGCCTCCCCAACACTGCACACGCTGAACGTCTCTACCACTGGAGTCTCTACTAACCAGCTGAAGACTGAATCAGGTGTGTTTGATTAGAGAGAGACACCATGGCCCTCACTGTTGCTGCTCTGATGGACCGATACAGAGGAGCAGAAGATGAACCCTAACCAGACCCTCAGTCACTGTATGAAACAAGAGTTAGGTCTTACACTCCATGATGCTGTACAACATATTACAGAGAGTCATCTTCAGATCTTCATGGACTCATTGATGACCCCTGGGTTATGAGTCGGACTCTCTAACACTTTTGGTGGAGATGTTGATGACCCTACAGGCCTTACGCCTGTTTCTTCAGAGGAAAGACAGTCAGTGCTGACTCTGAGAACACTGCTGTCTGTCAGACAAGATGCATGAATGAGGAACTTGAACGTTTCCACACATTCAAGGGTGTAAATGTGTCTCTCCAAGTGACGGAGATCATCAGAAGACAGAGGTACTGTATTTCATGACATGACAACATTGAGCACACGCTAGAGGAGAACAGAATTAGCTGCTGTAGATCTGTCAAACTGACCATCTGATGAAGACATGAGGATGAGAAACTTCTCATGATACTCAAGACTCTCTCAACCAGTCCCACGCTCAGGTTTCAGGAAAGAATCTGCTCACTGCTGTCTCCACACTTCCATCAGTAAACATCTACAGCTCATTTATTTGATTTATTTCTGCAGATGATTATGATAATAGTGATTATGGAATCATCATAGTCCATATAAAGTTTTACAGAGATATTTTGCATCTAGTCCAGAGTCAAGAGCTACTTACAATCTTGAGATGGTTGACAGCCGTTCTACTTTCGTAACTAAAATAGAGTATTAATTATAGCAGCTGTAGTGTTTCAGATCTGTGATCTCACTGTTGAGGTTTGGAAACATGTGAGTTAGACCGCAGTAGAGCAGAGATCATCTCTGAACCCAGTTTAGACATACTGTGAACTCTGAATCATTCTGATGACAGTTTCTCTTCTTTCTTTCAGTGAGTGGGGGGGGGGGGGTAAGGTGGGTTTAGTTGTGGTCATTCCAGTGAATAAGCCACCTTCTAAAGATCGGTATAAAAAGTCCATACATTAAAGATGCAAAACAATACTGTCATTATTCTTAACTTTAAAACATAAATACAGGTCGTAATAAGGTGCACAAATGACCTATATGGCCGTTTTTTTTTTTTTTTGGGGGGGGGGGGGGGGGGGGGGACAGGGGTACAGTAATAATTGGGCTAGTTTATTTCATTTGTTCTAGATTCCTTTCAACTTAATTCTAATTCCTTTTAATTTTGGGAAGTCGTGGCCTATTGGTTAGAGAGTGTGACTCTTAATACTAGGGTTGTGGGTTTGAGTCTCGATACCACGACTGAGGTGCCCCTGAGCAAGGCATTGAACCCCCAACTGCTCCCTGGGGGCATAAATGATGCCCACTGCTCCAGGTGTGTGTGTACAGTGTGATTGAAGCACCCCTCCTTATCATTTGTGCTCTCCTTAGAGTTACAAATGATCTGCTCTTATCATCTGATCGTGGTTGTATCTCGCTATTAGTTTTATTGGATCTTAGTGCTGCGTTTGACACAATTGACCACAACATTCTTTTGTATAGAATAGAAAACTATTGTTGGCATTAATGGAAGTGCATTAGCATGGTTTAACCCTCTGAGGTCTAAGGGTATTTTGGGGGGCTGGAGAAGTTTTGTCATTCCCTGACATTTGTGCTTTTTTCAGTTGCTTATAAACATCTAAATAGCTTAAGTCTAATATCACTGTAATCAGCACAAACTGGGCCATAATAATATGTAGCCATAATATCATTGATCATTGTTCTTACAAAAAATATTTTCTCATAACATGAGATCTGCAGTTTAGTTTAAGGATGAATCATTGTGCAAGTAATTAATTGCTTCCACTTGCATACAAATATGTCTATATTCATATCATTTTTGGTAATATAACATCTGCGTGATAACAGTGTAATTTCAGAGTTTATCTCCATTTATTAATTAATTAGCGTAGAATATTTCATGTAACTGTGTATGTTAAACTGAAAACAAAGTTTTAAATCGTTGATTACTTCATTACCTTTCTCTCTCCAAGAACAGCAAATTTATTTTTTATAATCATTTTCTAGCCTTATCTCCAAATGACTACAGCTCCATTGACTCCCTCTGCCAATGTATTGATGAAATTAATAGTTGGATGTGCCAGAACTTTCTTCAGTTAGACAAGGAAAAAACTGAAGTCATTGCACTTGGAAACAAAGATGAAGTGTTCAAGGTGAATGCATACCTTGACTCTAGGGGTCAAACAACTAAAAATCAAGTCAGGAATCTTGCTGTGATTCTGGAGACAGACCTTAGTTTCAGTAGTCATGTCAAAGCAGTAACTAAATCAGCATACTATCATTTAAAAAACATTGATTGATTTTAAAGTACTTTTACTAGTTTATAAATCACTAAATGAACTTGCCTTGCCTATAAATCATGATATGTTTGGAAAATTGCGTATGCATATTTCTATGGCAATTTTGTGCATAAACAACATTTATAAACGAGATCACTGGTCACTATGTCCAGTATCAGCAGTATGTTCTGTTTGTAACACAATAATAAACTGATCATGTTCAGATGAACTCTTTCTCAGATTAATTCACTAACTGTCTTGAAGAGAAAACACAGATGTCTTTACCTGTGAGAAGTGAAGAGAGAAAGATCAGTCCCAGCAGACACAAGTGACACTTATCAGCCATCTTCTCTTTCTGTCAGTCTTCCTCTTCATTATATTCTCTCAACTCTTTCTTTAAATACTCTCAGCTCTTCCTGTGTGTGTTCACTTCCTCTGATCTACAGACTGAGTGTTGAAATGCTGCTTTATAGTGAGATGATGCCAGTGCTGCTTGACTTTTCTCTTGGTAATATTGATTAAATATTATATGTATCCTATAGAAGACATTTGCATAAGTTTTCTAAATGTTCTAAAAGCCAGATGTGTTTTGAAGGGCTCATGGTCTGATTGTAACAGTATGGAGAATGAGTAAAGATTATTAAACCGTTGTACCGTTGTACATTAAACTCGTGTGTAATGTATGTGACTCTGGAAACCTCTGGGCTACTTTAAAGTTTTACTTTTAAAAATAGACCAACAGGTAAACTGCCACAATTAAAGGAGAATCAGAGGAGCTAATGAATAATTGTAGACGTGAGGGGAGTAACACACATTAAAAAATAAATAAATAAACAAAACCTGTCAATATGCTTATTGGATGATGTGTGATAACAAAACTATATTAAAGCTGCATGCAGCAATGAAAGGGCCCTCACACCCAGGCTCAGTGCCACCCAGTGACCATAGGAGAACAGCGAACTTTGGAAAATATGCTTATAAAACTGTCAATATTTGTGCCAAATTTCCTGCTGCCAACAGGTGGTGCTATGATTATAACTGAATATTGGCATGTAGATGTCTTCAGCCCAGGACGCTTACCAAACGTGAAGTTTGAGGCAGATCAGACATTGCATGATTAAGTTAGTTTAAAACTAGTCATTTCCTGTTGCCAGCAGGTGGCGTATGATTATAACTGAAATAAGTCAAGTCACTTTTATTGTCACATCACCACAGCACATGTGCCTTCGTGAGTGAAATTCTTATGAGCTTGCTCCAGAAATTGCAGAAACAATTAACATATAACCATACAGACTTCAACAGGTGAAAATGTGCAATATGCAAATACATATAGTCAGTTCACACAGTGTACTATTAGACATACTTACAGTTAACACTACACTCAAGCCAGCAATGACATGTGGGGTCCAGATGAGGGCTACATGGGCGGCAAATGTGGGCACCATTATGGGCTTGCACCCGGGATCCACATTGGGGCAAGCCGTGGAAGCCCAGACGTACTAAAAGTGGAACCTGTAAGGGTACTGCAAGGGTCTTAATTGTGCAATTCGTGTCAGACCAATTTGGGCCCCACCTGCCCAAATGGTTCTAAATTGGGTTTGCACCCAGGATCCAGCTGTGGATGCCCAGATGGGCTTTAAAAGGGATCTATAAGAGTTTTATGTGGGATCTTTACCGGGCAATTCATGACAGACCAATTTGGGCCCCACCTGTTTAAAGGGCGTTTAAAATGGGCTTGCACCCGGGATCCACACATTCTGTCACACACACATTCAAATGTGAAGAAGAAGAAGGCCCTAATAAGAATAGAAGCCTGAATGTATAGAATAAAGCAATACTCTAATGGAATTAGTGGGCTAAAGTCGACTTTCTTCTTAATAACGCACATTTCATTAACCTTTTCAGTGAGTTTAAAATATTCGGCGCCCAGGGGTGCTTCAGTAAAATATGAAACCCTGCCCCCTGGTATTTTAGAACGTTCCCCTTACTGTTTCCATGGCGACGCATCAGGCTTGTCACATGACACACCACGTTTATTTAAAATATTGACCAACTTGCATACCATGTCATGAACAATCTAAATGTAAATGTGTGTTTTGTTGTTTAAAAATCTTTCTAAATGATCTTGATGGTGACCTGTAATGTGAGATGGGTGCCGCCTTGTTTGATCGCGCAGCAGTTCCTGTCAGTCAGATTTACAGCTGTGAATTCATCAATCTCTCTCTGGCTCAGCGCAGGTAAAGCGCAGAAACGAATTTTAGATGTTATGTGACGTCACTGAATGTTTTAATATATGTGGGACCGTACTGCTAAAAAGGTTAATAATATTATAAATACAGGCCTGTTATTCTGAATCGTGTGAAAAGGCTAATAAAAATAGGTAACACAAAACGGTTATGTGGTCACCAAGGTGAATTGGTTTAGTCGTGACTTCTGGTCGTGAGTGACAGTGTTGGGGAGATGGGACATCTGATGATTGTCGATTGCCAAATAAACTCAGAGATGGACAGGAAAAGATCAAGCCATCAGGTGCCCAATTTGGAAAAAGAGAAAAGAAGAAGAGGAGAAACGAGCAAAAGATAAAGGTATGCATCTATGTTCTCTCTGTATGATTATTACGATATCTATGCGATGAATGAAGGGCTAATGTTAATTGTTGAGGATAGTGCACCTTAAAAAGTGTGTTTTTCCTGTAGTAATTGCAATGGTTAAATAACTGGATTCACTTGAGTGTGTATTTCTAATGTTCTGATGAAGGATTTGTGCAATCGAGAAAATAAATTTCCTCTTTTGACATGACAAGAGGTTGTGACACATTATTCAGTGTGAGAACAGCAAACATGATCCTAGTCTCAGTCTCAGACGTCACGTCCACTGACTGTTGGCTAAACGTCTGAAGCATACGACACACAAAAGTGGAAACACTTCATGAGTTTCCAAATTCATCGTCAGTGGTTGAATTCTACAGGATTTCTGGGAGATGTGTGTGTCACGTTTTTAATGTTCGGCCTTAAAACAAAGATGCCATGACACCAAACCCCCTCACTAAAGCTTTCTGACAGATAGGCAACAGTTAGTGAGACTGGGGAAATTCACATCAAACAGCTGCTCCACCAACACTGGTGCCCCTCAGGGGTGTGTTCTCTCCCCTCTGCTTTTCTCCCTGTACATCAACGACTGCACCTCTAAAGACCCCTCTGTCAAGCTCATAAAGTTTGCAGACGACACTACAGTCATCGGCCTCATCCAGGACGGTGATGAGTCTGCTTACAGACAAGAGGTTGAGCAGCTGACTGTCTGGTGCAGTCTTAACAACCTGGAGCTGAACACGCTCAAAACAGTGGAGATGATCGTGGACTTTAGGAGAAACCCACCTGCACGTTCCCCACTCACCATCATTCCCAACTCACTCCATTGTTAAAAAGGCCCAGCAAAGGTTGTATTTCCTTCGCCAGCTGAGGAAGTTTAATCTGCCACAGGAGCTGCTGAAACAGTTCTACTCAGCCATCATTGAGTCTGTCCTCTGTACTTCAATAACTGTCTGGTTTGGTTCAGCAACAAAATCAGACATCAGAAGACTACAGAGAATTTATCGGACTGCTGAAAGGATTATTGGTGCTCCCCTGCCCACCCTTCAAGAACTGTATACATCCAGAGTGAGGAAAAGGGCTCAGAAAATCACTCTGGATCTCTCACATCCAAGTCACCCCATCTTTGAACTTTTGCCATCTGGCCGGCGCCTCAGAGCCGCAAACACCAGAACAGCAAGGCACAAGAACAGTTTCTTCCCCCAGGCAATCTACCTCATGAACAGTTAAATGTTCCCTACTTATGTGCAATATCCTTATATTTATTTGTTTGTTAACCCTCCATCCTAGAACATTCCTGCATCTCACTCAATCCTATTCCATTACCATTTGTAGCACAATTGTTTATACACTTATTTATTTGCCAATTTGTAAATCTCTCTTTTTTTTTTCTTTTTTTTTTGTCTGTGTGTTGTTGTCTCTGTGTACTGGAAGCTTATGTCACTAAAACAAATTCCTTGTATGCGTAAGCAATAAAGCTCTTTTTGATTCTGATTCTGATTCTGAAAGAAGAAAGTCGTAGTGTTCACAAACTGTGATGAGGAGCGTTTATCAGGATCAACTTAACACTGGATTCTCAATGTGAAAAGTTTGTGGTATAAACTCTTTAAAATATGTCAGAGTTTTATACACTGGTCTGTTATTATGGAAACAGTTCTACACCTCGAAACATGACACTGAATGAAACAAACTGTGATTGGATGTTTGACGTGTCAGTCATATAAATATATAAAAACTAAATTTTTGTTTAGTTATATGCATTGCTAATGACTTAACTTGCACAACTTTAAAGGGGATTTTCTCAATATTTAATTTTTTTGCACCCTCAGACTCGGCCGAATATTTTCCTATGGTAACATTTTATGGTTATAGTAAAAAGAGAGACTTTTTGAACAGCAGGAAAAGTTAAAGATTATGTAAAATAATAATAATAATGACAGGACTGAAACAGATGCTTTGTTTTTTAGAAGATGGTGTTCTCCTGTGCCAAGAGTCAGTATGAAAACATAATCTACCACAATAAAGATAGTTTAATACCAAACCTCATTCTTCATGATTTGTGTGCTTTCAACCTTCAAATATTTTACATATAAATATATTTCAAAATGGACTTTTTAGGCAAGAAAATTTATTTTCTTGGACTGAAATATATAGAGGTCAAAATATATATATTTATATATTTAAAATATATTTGTAAAAAATATATAAATATTTTTTATTGGTATATATTTTCATAAATATGTATATTTATGTAAACACGTATATTTTTGACAATATTTTAGTATGTTTTTCAATGTATTTTAAATGTTAAAATACATTTTCAAAAATATACAAATATTGTGCAAATTATATGCAAATGAATATATTTTGAAATATATTGTACAAAATGTATTTTTTGGAAAGGTTTTGTACATTTTGAAATATGTTTAAAAAAACAAATTGTATATATATATATATATATATATATATATATATATATATATATATATATATATATATATATATATATATATATATATTTACCCTTTCTTGAGCCGTTAACTTAACTATTCTGATAAATAAAAATAACCTCACACTGTAGTTATGGTCAGTTAACTCTTTGTGTGAGTCAGTAACATCATTATTCTAATCTGTGAAAACTGACCCAAACTGAACTGTGAAAGTTTTCATAAATTGAGCTCGAACTAAAACTGTATTTGTGTTTTCTAGCAGTCTGCGTGTTTAATAGTCGACATGAGGAATCTTTAACATTCATTACTAGCAAGACTTATCAATCAAGTTGGTGAAGATGACATCGGTTTGATTCCTCTAAGTGTCCAACTTAAAAAAGTGTCACAAATCATGGAGAATAACCTGCATCCAGTTACCAAATCATTCACAAACACACTCACCTCAGTCACTCGTCGACTGGTCTCAAGATTACAAGCGTCTCAGCAAGGGTCTCTTGTCAGTCTGTCAATCCCAGAATCCTCAGATATCTGTTGAAGGACAAGAAGTTTCAGTTCAGATGAGACTGTTTTCTCTGCTTCTGTTGATCACCTCAGTTTGATTCTTCTGTGTTGTGAGCTTCTCCTCAGTTTTCTTAATAAATTCACCTGCTTTCTTCAATCTGTCTGTTTGACTCCTTGACCAGTTGTGACCGCTTTCTTTACATTAGAGCTGTTTTGAACCGATTGTTTGAATAATTACTGGATCACTGGACAGAAAGCTTCCCCAGAGATAAGCACCGTAAAATGATCTGATCGCAAACAGAGAAGAGAAATTAAGTATTTAGTAAATTTAAGTAAATCTGGAATATAAATTGTGTTAATTGTAATTCTTTGTTAATTGCATTGAATTATTTTAATGTGTTGAGGATTTTTTAATTAATCACATGCATTAAAGTGACAGTCTAAATTCTACTACAAACAGTACTTCAGTCTACAATATTAATGTGAATATATCTGCATGTGTTCATGTGATTATTCAGTTTCATGCAGTGATGCAGGTTTCTTGTTTTGTCGACTAGGAGTAATTCTCCTCTAAAATCATCAGGCCTCAGTGAAGCAGTAGTTTGCATCTCTCCTAGACTTGCTCAATGAATTAATTTCTTCTGAATATTGTGACTAGGTTGTGGGTCAGTTTGGAGGACACACGCTGAAAATGTTTGTTTTTATTAAACGTCTTCAAACCCACACTACAAAAGAATCAAAGAATTATTTAAAATCCAGTAATCCTTTAAAATATTATTTGTGACATTAACGCAAAATTAAACGTGGACTTTCATTAACCACTTAACTGTCACCTGCGGGACACATACTATATATGTATAGCACAAGTTTAACATACAGACAAATTAAGTCAGTTGTCATTAAACATCACCTAATCCTCAGTAAGAGCTTCTGTAGAAATCTGACTCTCATATAGTTCTCAATTACCTCAAATGCAATACACAGCATTTCCTTTATTGGCAGGGAAATACAGTACATGCATTCAGCAAATTAATTTTCTTTTGTAAAAGACTATCCAAAAAAGAAAAAAATAATGTAATAAATTGTAAAAAAATTTAAATCTGTTTAGAAACATAAAATTTTCCCATGAAACTCATCCCATATTCTGCGTGTTCTGAAGGGAATGTGATAGGGATTGGTGAGAAATATAGTAAAAATGTCATCTGTTATTCAGTAAAAAAAGATCTCCAGTCGTTGGATTTGTGCCTTTATGTGAGTGTGATGCAGGAAAAGCACACAAGAGTTGAAACATAAAGATAAATAACATGGTGATGCTTTCTTTACACTGGGGAATATCTCTGATCTCAGACAGTGTTATAAAGCCTAGAATGTGTGAAAAGAGCGCTCACATTATAATCACTAAAAACTGTCACTCACTTCAGTTCATTGCGATCTCATGATATTCAGTTAATAAGCTCTTAATCAGCTCAAAGCACGTGAATCTCTTATTTACATCGTTTCTACACTTTCTTGAGCTTACAGAACTCAGCACTTGACAAAAATGCAGCATTTTGAACAGTGAGTGGATTTTAACTTAAAGAGACCTATTCTCCAAAAATCACTTTAACCCTTGTGGTCAAAAGTGACCAGAAACCTGAAATTAACATTTTTTTCTTCAGTAAAATAAATGTAATATATTTTTGTTTAGTAATATTTTTTTCTTTATTTTGTATTTTGAGAGAATTTTATGGTAATAATTAATAATTACACAATAATTATTATCAATTGTTCCCATTTAAAATAGTACAAAAAAAGTTTTTTTTTTCTAGTTTTTCAATCAATGCATTATCTCTGATTAAAATAGAGACTAGGCCTTTAAAATCTATTTTTAAAGCAGCTTAGCTCATCCTCAGAGAGCAAAGAAAGAAAAACTGTAATTTTCTGGTGTAAATACTAGATGCCTGTATAGGACTCAATAGAGAGTGTCAGGACACTGGTTTGATCATCAGGACTTCTGTTGTGTTATGTCTTAAGTGGTTAATTCCACTCACTCTGTCTTCACAGCTGCACCTCATCCTAATTAGTGTTCCAGCTCACACACACCTGTCTCCCAATTCACATTGATTTTCTTCTATACTTATGCTTCTCTCTTTCTGTGCTTCTCTGTCAGTGTGTCTTGGCTACCATCCGTTTCACTACTGTCCTTAAAACTATTGTGCTCAAGTTGTGCCTAGTTGTCATGCCCTGTTTGTTCATTTAATCTTGTTTTTTTTTTGTATTTTTGGTGTACCCAGTTCCCGTACACAGTCCAGTTTTGGATTCCTTCCCTGGTTGCTGATCGTCAGCCTTTGTTTTGGATTATTGCCTTTGTTTTGGACTACGGTCTTTGTTTTGGACTACTGCCTGTTTTTGTTCAATAAATTTTGGCAAACTGTGAATCTGCTCTTGGGTCCCTTTTTCTCCCAGCAACCCTAACAGTACACACTGACCAGGATGGATCCTGCAGATCAATCGCAGTTTCGCTCAGCTTTGGAAGCGCAGGGTGTGCTGCTCGGACAGCATCAGGGAAAGCTGGCGGCAGCTCATCATGCCATGGACACTTTAGCCAGTCAAGTCTCTGAGCTAACTGAAACCATTCGCCAGATGGAGACTGAACGTAACCTACTGTCAACAGCCACCGGAAGTTCTTCAGTCACCCCTGAACCACGCATCAACAATCCTCCCAATTACTCCGGTGAGCCTACGGAATGTCGATCATTTATTATCCAATGTGAGGTAATTTTCTCTCTGCAACCCCTCACTTATGCCTCAGATTCAGCCCAGGTGGCGTTTGTCATCTCCCTTCTTACCGGTCGGGCTCGGGAATGGGCCACTGCTGTATGGGCTGCTAAGGCAGCATGTTGCATGAGTTCGCCAGCTTTAAAGCGGAGTTTGTCAAGATATTTGACCGCTCAGCACTCGGTAAAGAGGCATCGCGGCTGTTGGCAGCACTTCATCAGGGGAGGCGTTCGGTGGCGGACTTCGCTATCGAGTTTCGCACTCTCGCTGCGTCTAGTAAGTGGAATGACGCAGCACTGGCAGCCAGGTTCACGGAAGGCCTGGAAGATGAGATAAGGGATGAGATGTATGCTCACGATCTTCCTGAACATCTAGGTGAACTTGTTGACCTGGCTATCCGTTTGGATAATCGACGGGATCTTCGTCGGAGAGCTCGGGCTTCTACATTCTTGCCTTTTGTAAACCCTGTGTCTGCCTTTTCGGGGTCCGATACTCCCATTCCCTTATCTGCTTCGGAACCTATGCAGTTGGACAGGTACCTGTTATCTGCAGAGGAGAAACAGAAAAGTCTTTCCAAAGGATTATGCCTCTACTGTTTATAGATTTTTCTTGGGCTTTGAAGAAGGGCATTTCTTTTCAATCTCTCTCTCCTGTCCTTACTGCTCATGCTTTAGATGGTCGCGAACTTACCACCATTTCTCAGGCCACAGTTCCATTACAATTAATCACATCTGGTAATCATAGAGAGGAAATAGTATTCTTTGTCACTCGCTCACCCCTCACTCCGGTGGTCTTAGGTCATTCCTGGTTAACCACTCACAATCCACACATTAATTGGTCTGAAAGCACCATCCTATCATGGAGTCCCTATTGTCATGCCCATTGTCTTGTGTCTGCCTTGTCTTCTGTCTCTTCTTTTCCTGTGTTGCAGGAGGAGCCGATTGATCTCTCCAGTGTTCCTGAAGTCTACCATGATTTGCGGGCGGTTTTCAGTCATTCCCGGGCCGCATCTCTCCCTCCACACCGTCCCTATGATTGTGCCATCAATCTTCTCCCTGGCACTTCTCCTCCTAGGGGGCGATTGTTCTCCTTGTCCGGTCCTGAAAGGGCGGCCATGGAGAGGTATCTGTCTGAGTCTCTGGCGGCTGGTGTTATTCGTCCCTCCTCTTCTCCGGCGGGAGCGGGTTTCTTCTTTGTGAAGAAGGATGGTTCCTTGCGTCCTTGCATTGATTATCGAGGGCTGAATGACATCACCATTAAGAATAGGCATCCCCTACCTTTGATGTCATCAGCCTTTGAGATCCTGCAGGGGGCAAGGTACTTCACGAAGTTGGACCTTCGCAATGCCTATCATCTGGTTCGGATCAGGGAGGGGGATGAATGGAAGACGGCTTTTAATACACCCACAGGGCATTTTGAGTACAGGGTCCTTCCCTTCGGTTTGACTAATGCCCCCCCTTACGAAAAATAACCATGGTTTTATTATAGTAAAACTGTAGTAACCCATGGTTTTTTGGCGTATTGACTGCCATTTGTAAAACCACAGATTTACTACAAATACCATGGATAAACTATGGTTAATATAGCAAAACCATGGTTAATTTGTGGTTACCATGGTTTAACTACAGTAACCATGGTTTTTTGGTTTTATTTGTAGTAAAACCATGGTTAATTTTTGTAAGGGCCAGCCGTCTTCCAGGCGCTCGTCAATGACGTGCTGAGAGACATGATCAACAAATTTGTCTTTGCGTTTCTGGATGACATCCTAATTTTTTCTCGTTCACTCCAGGTACACATTCAGCACGTCAGACGAGTGCTGCAGAGGTTGCTAGAGAACCAACTGTTTGCTAAGGTGGAGAAGTGTTCCTTCCACAACCAGTCAGTTCCGTTCTTGGGCCACATCATCTCGGTGGAGGGGATCTGCATGGACCCTACGAAGGTAAAGGCCGTCTCTGACTGGCCCACCCCTGGCAACCGTAAATCTCTGCAAAGTTTTATTGGATTTGCTAATTTCTACAGGCGGTTTATCCGTAATTTCGGCCAGGTGGGGGCTCCTCTGACAGCATTAACTTCCACAAAGAAACCGTTTTGCTGGTCCTTAGCTGCTCAGGCAGCCTTTGATGAACTTAAGAGGCGGTTTTCATCCGCACCTATTTTAATAACTCCGGACCCTTCCCGGCAGTTTATTGTGGAGGTTGATGCGTCAGAGGTAGGTGTTGGAGCGGTTTTATCTCAACGATCCCCTCTTGACAATAAAATACATCCTTGCGCTTATTTTTCACACCTATTGTCCCCCACAGAACGGAATTACGACATCGGCAACCGGGAGTTGCTGGCTGTACGGCTGGCTTTGGGGGAGTGGCGCCACTGGTTGGAGGGCTCGGCGGAGCCGTTTCTGGTCTGGACCGACCACCGGAACTTTGAATATATCCAAACTGCCAAACGACTAAATTCCAGGCAGGCTCGCTGGGCACTCTTCTTTGGTCGCTTTAATTTTACCCTGTCTTACCAACCAGGCTCCAGAAACATTAAGCCTGATGCGCTCTCCCGTCAATTCACTGCCCCGGAGGATGCAACTCCACCAGACACCATTATTTCACCTGGTTGTGTGGTGGGGTCCGTCACCTGGGGCATCGAGGAGCATGTCAGGCTGGCTCAGTCGGAGGCAGAGGTGCCAGAGGTGGGCCCGGTGGGTCGGCTGTTTGTTCCGGAGTTGGTTTGGCCAGAGGTTCTGGAGTGGGGTCATGCCTCCAAACTGGTCTGTCACCCAGGAGTGAGGAGAACGTTGGCTGCCATTCGTCAGCGTTTTTGGTGGGCAGGCATGGGGGGGGAGGTTTGTGATTTTGTGGTCGCCTGCTCGGTCTGTGCCCAAAACAAGTCCTCTAGTTCTGTACCCGTTGGTTTGCTCCAACCTCTTCCTGTCCCATCTCGCCCCTGGTCTCATATTGCGCTGGACTTTGTTTGTGGTTTACCAGAGTCCAGTGGCAATACGGTTCTTCTCACTGTAGTGGACCGCTTTTCTAAGGCGGTTCACTTCATCCCTCTCCCTAAACTTCCTTCTGCCAGGGAGACTGCTCGGGCGGTTGTGGACCACGTCTTTCGGCTCCATGGTCTTCCGGAGGACGTGGTTTCTGACCGGGGACCCCAGTTCGTCTCCCACTTCTGGAGTGAGTTCTGTCGAGAGATTGGTGCTACCACTAGCCTGTCGTCAGGATTCCACCCACAGACCAATGGCCAGACCGAGCGTGCGAACCAGGACCTTGGGAGGACCCTTCTTTGTCTGGCTTCACATAATCCCTCGTCCTGGTGCCTGCAGCTTACGTGGGTTGAGTATGCGCACAATACATTGCCGGTGTCGTCTACTGGATTATCTCCTTTCTTTTGCTGTCTCGGATATCAACCCCCTCTGTTTCCGTCACAGAGTTCCGAAGCTGCGGTTCCCTCAGTTCAGGCATTTATCAGTCGATGCCGGCGAACCTGGAGGAGGGCCAGGGAAGCGCTTCTGAGAACTAGGGAACGCACCAAGAGATTGGCGGATCTTCGTCGGGCTGAGGCACCCAGATACATCTGTGGGCAAAAGGTATAGCTCTCCACCAAGAAGAAGCGGTCCGGTTCGGCTTCCGCATCCTCTTCGTCGAGTGCATCCACTGTTTCACGTGTCTTGTGTCAAGCCTTTTATTCGTTCTCTCTCTTCATCATCTTCCCCTAAACCCCTACCCCCTCCTCCCCTGATAGTTGAGGGTGCTCCCGCTTTTACCGTTAGGAGGATTCTTGATTCCAGGCGGCGGGGCAGGGGATACCAGTACCTGGTTGATTGGGAGGGGTACGTTCCAGAGGAGAGATGTTGGGTCCCGACTCGGGACATTCTGGACCGCTCTCTTATTGAGGATTACCATCGATCTGCCCCTCACCCTGGAAAGCCTGGTGGCATTCCTGGGGCGGGGGGTCCTGTCAGGACACTGGTTTGATCATCAGGACTTCTGTTGTGTTATGTCTTAAGTGGTTAATTCCACATACTCTGTCTTCACAGCTGCACCTCATCCTAATTAGTGTTCCAGCTCACACACACACCTGTCTCTCAATTTCACATTGCTTTTCTTCTATACCTATGCTTCTCTCTTTCTGTGCTTCTCTGTCAGTGTGTCTTGGCTACCATCCGTTTCACTACTGTCCTTAAAACTATTGTGCTCAAGTTGTGCCTAGTTGTCATGCCCTGTTTGTTCATTTAATCTTGTTTTTTGTCTTTTTGGTGTACCCAGTTCCCGTACACAGTCCAGTTTTGGATTCCTTCCCTGGTTGCTGATCGTCAGCCTTTGTTTTGGATTATTGCCTTTGTTTTGGACTACTGTCTTTGTTTTGGACTATTGCCTGTTTTTGTTCCATAAATTTTGGCAAACTGCGAATCTGCTCTTGGGTCCCTTTTTCTCCCAGCAACCCTAACAGAGAGGCTTTTGAATTCTCTGGTTGTTTTTATACATAATTATTTACTTTTATTAGGTTGTGGTTTTAAATGTCGATTTGAAGTTTCAGTTTATGAATTATTATTACTACAGTCAAACCTGAATACAGGAAGCACTTTATTATACATTAAAATTCTTAGAATTAAAACTCTATTGAAATGTAATAATTAACAGGTAACAGTTAATCAACAGATAATCAGAGCTTAATTCCTTCTGGGCCTGATCTATTTTAACCTCTTATTTCAGTCTTCTGACTCATTTTTGCTGTATAGTTATAGCCATACCAATTCATCTGAGTGTGTTTAATTCTGTGTGTGTGTGTGTGCCTGTGTCTGAGTGTGTGTGTGTGAGTGGATGTGTCCGTTTTACACTCCTGAGGTTTTAAAGTGTAACCCCTTCCTTGCTGTTCACTTTTTTACTAAATTGTAGTTGAAGTATTGATTTTATTTTACATTGTTGCTGTGTTACCGGCACACCATTTCATAGAGGTGTGTGTGTGTTGATTTTGCACTCTAGACGTTTTAGAGTTTCACCCCTTCAGTTTTTTCACATTTTTGGTCAAAAGTGACCGAAGACCACACAATAGATAAATGTGTTTAAAGGGGGCCACAACACTGTTAAATCATTCAGAGTTGTTTACATTGTTAACAAGTTTAATTTGGATTTATTTGTGTATGTTTTCTTTTTTTTTCTTTTGTATGTTTAAGCCATGATTCCCGTCCACGTCGTTTATAAGACTGATAAAGTGCAATGCTTTGACTTCTTGAAATCTCTGTTTGTGTTCCACTGAAGAAACAAAGTCACTACATCTTGGATGCCCTGGAGGTAAGGAGATAAACATCACATTTTCCTTTTTGGGTGAATTATGCCTTTTACATATGCTTAATCAACTGCACAATTATCTAACATAAATATTACTGAAAAAAGTCCCCTTTACAATAAATCTAAATCTGCTTCAAACTTTATGACCTTCTGCATTATCTAAAAAGAATGAACCCCTCTCTCTCTCTCTCTCTCTCTCTCTCTCTCTCTCTCTCTCTCTCTCTCTATATATATATATATATATATATATATATATATATATATATATATATATACTGAGCATTTAAACATTCATGTAATTTCCCAAAATTTTATAGAGAAAATTTCAAGAGTCTTAATACTGTTGTCTCTTTTTAGATCATTATATTTC